>NC_056745.1:768459852-768779852 GCF_019279795.1 Protopterus annectens | reverse complement strand
GATTAATTGCTTGTAGGCAGCTCATCTCCATGTAAAAGTAGTCAGCAATGAGAAAAAAAAAAACTAACAACTCTGCAGATGCTTGAAGGAATCTTTGTAATTTTCCCCCCATAGCACAATGTACAGAATTTCCTTGGCCAACTGCCTTCACCTACAGATTTCATGTCTCCCACTGAAGGCATTTTCTAATTGGAAAAAGAAAACAAGCAAATATTTTTGCAGATGCAAGAAGTTTAGCTTTTTCTTGGTTTTCATCATTTTGTCTTATTTTTCAAACCTGTTTGCTTACAAAAAATTATGCATAGCTGAAACTAAGGACATTTAATCTAGACATCCTCTTGTAAAAACAAATAAAATGATCTTAGTTCTACATATAATATAATATAATATAGTATAATGTAATGTAACAAGTATATGTGCACACCCCACCCCAAGAACCCAGTATCACAGAATTATATTAAGTTAAACTTGTTTCTGTTCAGACTTTTTTGTCTTAAAGTGTAAAGCCTATTACATCTAGGAAAAAGCACTTGTTTACTTTAATATTTTAACGTACACAACCACATTTAAAATACTACTGACTGTAGTCTATACAAAACTTCTCTACTGTATAACATGCAGTTTATATATCTTGAAATGTTTTATACAGTTGCTAACAAGAACAAATTTTTACTTCCAGTTAATTCTTTTTTCCCTTTAATGTCATCCTAAACAATAATGACATAGTGTGGGGTATATGCTTTATAGTCCACCCACAAGTTTAACAAAGTAAAAAAAAATACAGTATTTCTCGGGCAGATTTTTTTGTAACACCATATTTTACAAATGTGATCGAGACCTTATAGTTTCCCAATTATTTACTAATTTCAGTGTTGCTGGTCTTCTTCCTGATCATCTCCATCTCCTAACACCAGACTCTGGTTCAAGTCAGACTTACTCTTGATTCTTTTAAACAACTACTGTACTTTTTTTCTCTCTTTCAAACATTGGAAAAGGTATCACTGGCAAAGTCTGTCTATAAGCATTATTATTAGAGGAATGCAAAGCAGAATCTCTTTGTTGGCTCACTTTTTGTTGGATAAACTGTTTTATTCTTTCTTTAGCCTGTTTGACATCCAGAAGTGTATTTGTATTTGATCCTCCTGGAAAAAATATTCTGAAGTCATTTGGCTATAACAGCTTGAACCTCACACCATGCTACTTGACATTTCTTGATTGCTGGGATAACATTTCTTCTCTTCTGCCTGGTGTATAGTGAATAATCATTTTCCACAAATGCTGCTATCTCTAATTTGTAATACTTTTTCCCTTAGTTTTGTCAAGATTAACTCTTTTTGCTAGTATGATTGCATCTTTACTAATGTAGGTCTTGGCTGCTTTCTTGTTGCAAATCCTGCTAACACAAGTGAGTTGCTTATTTGTGTTTTCATAAAGTTAATACAGCCTGTTCCTTCCTTTTTCTCTTGTACAGAAGAAAATTTCAGGTTTTCTCAGCATGCTCTGTCTTCTAACTGTACATTTTTTTTGCATGGCTCTTTTTGAGAAGCCTTGTACTCGGCAATCATTTCTGCATTTCAGCCTGTGATTTTTTCATTTTTATCAATTCTTCTGAATAGCTAGTTTTACCTTTTTTCTTTTTCCACCCTTTTTGTTATTAGAGTTGATATATTCCTTAAGTTTTTCATTTATTTTAATCATCTCTGAGTATATTTGATTTATGTTTCCTCTAAATTACTGAAAGCCATTTCTTGCACCAAAACTGAAACTTGAACTGCTTTTTGCTGAGCAGCTGCAGGATTCTTCCAGACAGTGTATTCTCACCTTTTTCAGTTGATTTTATTTCAGGTTTTCTAAATTTCTTATTTGTTGGCAACCAGGCAATGTACTTATTAGCCAGTAACTTAAATTTACACACCGTGACCATTTCACTGTCTCCCTTGTCTCAGTTTTTTTTTTTCACAGTGGGAGAGCTGAAATTAAGCTGTTGGTCAGTGTGCAGACATCTTGGAGTCTTTAAGTTCAAAATGTAATTTTATTATCCTTTATTTTCCTTTTCGGTTTACTGGTAACCTTAGATTTAAAAGCTGTATATCACCACATTCTCAGATCCACATTTTATGCGTGTCTGCATGTTTTCTGTGTTTGGATCTCATCATCAGGTTCCCTACATTACACTTTGGTATTAAAGACCATATAAGAGTATTTACAAAGTGTCTAGCTCCTGTGATAACCTACTGCAGACTGTAAGATGTTCACATTTTCCTTATTTAGTCAATTTGTCTTCTCTTCCAAGGTATTTTTCTAGGTGCCAGGAATCTGTCACTTGGGTAAGGGATCTTCTATGCAGAAAGTAATTCTAGGAGAATATTACAGATGTCTTGTCTGCTTAACTCCCACAGGATTGTTTTCATGGCATTTCTCTGGGACACCTCAGTTCAAAGAGCTTTTGTTCCAAAGAAAAAGTAGATGTGTACCTTGATCTATTCCTGATTTTTTTTCTGCGTAGACTTGTATCTTGGGTAGGAAATTCTTCAGGATTCTGTTTCCATTAGCATCTTTGATTCTCTTCATAACTTTTGTTTCATTTCACATGATAAAAAGGTATTGGTGTTTGCAATGTGTATGGCACCAACAATTGAATCTCATCACTTGTTTCAGTTTCAAGTATTTATGGTTTGTGAAAATGGAATTTTTTTGCTGGTCTCACATTCCCACCCCAACTCCAGCATAGTCAGTCTCTACAGACAATTCATACTTTGCTTGCGGAGCAGTTTATATGGGAATAAAAGTGCATCGTCTTTGGAACTGAAAAAGCAGACCAAATAACATAATATAAAAGAGATACTGGCACTTTAGAAATGTTCTCAGCTCTCACATTCTTTTTTGGTCCATGAGATCTTTTCAAGGGTTTATAGACTACATGATAGCATTGTGGTACATAACCAAGGGAGAACCAGTTCTTACCCTCTCTGCAGACTAGTCGTAGTAGCCTGAGACATAGCTTATCAGTACAGTCTCACTCTTCGGTCATCTTACATACCATCATAGCAAAATGTTGGGGAAGACAAGCTCAGCAGGACCAGGAAAAATTCTCAGTAATGCAGTTTGCTTCAAGGGGACTTCCAGGTTGGCATAATGGTTAAAGTGTTTACCTTACAGACACAAGGTGTAGGGTTTGATTTTCACTTGGGGTAATTGGCTAGGCTTACAAATGGCCCACAAGGGCAGTTAGCCTAGTACTAAACTATGAACTACGATTTGATCTTGCTGTGGAGAAAATCTCAAACACATCTTTTTGCCTGTGGTCACAACTATCAGTTGGTGAAGCTCTGTTTCACGGCCCCACCCTTGAAGGCCTGGAAGACAGGTGAGTTTTCTTTTCCTTGGACAGCCAAATAACCACAAGTGTTCCAGCCAGCATAATAAAAAATTACCAAGATTTTACCAAAAATCCCTGGAAAGAAATTTTGCTGCATGTTTTTCTACTCTTTCCAAAGTTATCTAGTGCCATTCAGAATATTCAGAAATTTCCAAAGATTGTTATGGAGATTCATTTCTGGCCCAGGAAACAGTGGTTCTCCTTTTTTTTTTTTTTTTTTTAATGACCAGGCACAATTACATCAAGCTCCTTACAGACTGAATTTACTCACACAAGACCATGGATGTTGGATACATCCTGACCATAACAACTACTACTGACTGCCTGGATAATAAGAGTCTTAATACCCTTGAGAATATGCAGTTTGTATTATAGGAGGCAACAAATCATGCTACTAGAAAATAATTTATTAATAAATGGAAAAATTTTTCTAGTGGTGCCAGTAAAAGAACAAGCCCCCCCCCCCCTGTCCAGGGCTAGTGCTTCTGTGGTTATACTTTACTTTATCCTTTGGCTTGTCTTACTCCTCAAGCAAGGTTCATTTTTCAGTCATTACAGCATATCTGCTCATGGATCCCCCTCTTTCTGTGCAGTCTGATGTGAACGTGTCTTTGAGAAGGGCATTGTATATGAAGCCACCTGGAATGCTGGTTACTACTCATAGGGATCTTAATTTGGTATTAGAATAAATAATTCTAACTGGAATGCTGGTTACTACTCCTAGGGATCTTAATTTGGTATTAGAATAAATAAATCTAGCTCCATTTGAGCTAAGCTCATCAGTCTGATTTGAGGTTCTTGACATCCATCTGTCCACAACCCCTTTTCCCATTTTTCACATGGATTTGGGGTGTCACTTTAACAGTGGCAGTTGTCTAGAGCCAAGGTTCACACCATTGGGTGGCTAGCTCTGCAGCGGGACTTGAAGTTCTTGACATGATGATATGGAATTCAGTCTTAACCTATTATTTTGACGTTTGCAGGAAAAGTGTCTTGAGTTGCAAGCTCTTGTGGTGAGTCAACCTTATCTCATTTTCCCTAAAGGTAGGGTTTCTTTAAGTAATAATTCTTCATTTATGCCTAAAGTGTTATCTGTGTTTCCTTTAAGCCAAGCTTTCCATCTCCTTGTCTTCAGTACCTAAAAATGAGAGAGAAAGAATACGCCATACCTTGGATATCCACAACAATTCGAGTACTATCCTGATAGAAGAAAATGTTTCAGAACTTCTGATCAGTTGCTCTTTTCTTATGAATCTAAGAAAAACAGACAACCTCTGAAAAAACAGACCATTTCCAACTAGATGTCTTGTTCTATTACATTTTGTTATTCCCACCACAAGAAAACTATTCCAAGCAGGGTCAATACTCCTGGCTTCATCAGTGGCTTTTTCGAAATGTTTACATTCTAGAAGTATTGTAGAAGCAGCAATTTGGTCCAGTGTGCACACATTTTACAAAGTAAAATAAATTAGATTCCTTCTCCAGGACCATTTCCCAGGGGCTCTTGGGCCCTCATCCTTCCTCCTGTCAGTCATGTTAAGATATACTAATGTACCCAGCTTAGGCTACTGCAATATTTGTCTGTATGAAGAACTTAGTACAGTTATGCAAGTAAACCATAATAGTAGATGTTTCTATGATCAG
Organism: Protopterus annectens; assembly: GCF_019279795.1. Lineage (NCBI taxonomy): Eukaryota > Metazoa > Chordata > Ceratodontiformes > Protopteridae > Protopterus > Protopterus annectens. The sequence continues at coordinate 768,774,829 of NC_056745.1, read as the reverse complement.
TACAGTAGCTTCTCCATTCCCTTTATTTGTTGAATATTTTTATGCCAGGATGTGGACGTTTACTATTACTTTCCTTCTCAGGGCTTTAGCCCACCTCTCTCTCTCTCTCTCTCTCTGTGTATATATGGGATCACTACATAAGCTCGAAATGTTGGAATATCGAATTCCAAAATCTTGAGACTATATAGCTAAAACCCCTAAATACCGAAAGAACCAGAAGCGCGAAATTCAAAATCTCGATGTTTGGAGATATTGAAGTAGCGCTTCTGGTGTTGCGGTCTGTTGATGGATGGGTGGAAGTTCAGGTACGTATCTATGTGTACGTGTGTTGGTTAGGGGCTTTAGTGTGTGTTGTGACTGTGATGTTTGTGTGTGAGCGACTGTAAAATGTGTGGGTGTGAGTTTCCCTTGTGTGTCTGTGCGATCTCAGAGTTAGTATATTTAAGTAGGGGGGTGTGGGGAGTGCAGGGGGGCTTGCCCCCTTGCTTATCTGTAGTGTAAGATGATATGTTTGATTGTGGGGGGAAGTTGTGTGTATGTGTGTGCTGTATGTGTGTTGTACGTTAGGGATTTTGAATTTTGCGCTTCTGGTCTTTCGGCATTTAGGGGTTTCAGTTATATAGTCTCGAGATTTTGAAATTAGATATTTCAAGATTATGTAGTGAACCTATATATATATATATATATATATATATATATATGGTTTACTATTGAATTGTCGATCCCGTTATGTGCGACTCGCATTGCCCGAACGCAGAACTGCGAACGTCACTACACCGACTCCCAGATGTGCGAACGGCAAAACCTCGCCCCCATCCGACCCATGGTAGCATGGGTGTGGAGGTGTTGCGCGGCCGGTAATGTCGATCGTCGGAGTTTTCGCGGTTTCGGTTCGCTAGTGAAATGTTTTCGGTGTTTCGGTTCGCGCAAACACATCGATGGGGGTCGCCGTTCGCACAAAGTGCATTCGCACATTTGATAGTAAACCTATATATATATATATATATATATATATATATATATATATATATATATATATGTATATGTATATATATTGACATGAAAGCTCTGAAGGGCTTGATGCCTAAACCTAGCTTATTGTAATCTTAGCTTGAGCAGACTAATGGTTTGGGCATGTGTAAGGTGCTATGTAGTTCTGGAAACTGGTCAGCAGTTATACCCTTGGCAGGATACAACTGATGGAGTATAGACTACTGCAGTTGTGATCATGTACTGTTTTGGTACGTTTATTTACACAACTGTACATTCCCCATTGAGGAAAACCTTCCACTTAAAATAATTGTATAAGGAAAACATTACATCCAAGTGATGCCTCCAGGTGCATCTGCAGTTAACTCCTACTGACGCGTCTAGGCGTCAAATATTGCTTGTTAATATTTGCGTCATTAATTCCAAAACCATGCTATGTACAAGATTTTAAAAGATTTTGTCTTAAAGCTTGCATAATGGCAAACTCAACTGCATTAATATTTGATCTGTCTAGTGCAGTTAAATAGATATTAGCTGTTGTTTTATGATATTAATTTGTATAGATATCATTTTCACATTTTTCTAAATAGTTCAACAACCAAGCAACACAGACAGAACACCTAAACCTCATATGCAAGCTGTCAGATAGATGAATAAAATGCTACTGACAGTATGTGTGTAACTTGAGTGCTTGCTGAGATATTTTAAGTTGTTTACAAAACATTATTAATGTAATAGTTACTGTGTTTACTGTGACTTATAAAATTTGGTTCAAGACCTAGAACCTAAAGAATACTACCACTATAAAAATATATTGTGCTGAAGAGTTTGCCATTTATACTTCTTTCCTAACCTCTGTGTTTCCAGAAATATGAACATTTGTTTGAAGTGTGAATATTTTTCACATAATAATGTGTGAATATTTTACATAATTTGATTCTATCAAAAGGCTTAGCCTCCGCCCATTGGAAGTTACAGCACAAACTTCTTGAGCTACATTGGAGTGAATGAGTTAATATCTTATTGTATTTAGCTATTTTATAGTAATTATATATTACTTATTGGGGGCTGTTATTTAATTTTGAAGGGAGTTGACATGTAAATGATTTTGTGAGCTTTCTGTCTGTAACAGTTTAGCTTTTCACTAGACTTTTATTCAGAACTTGAGTGTTTGTGATTTTTGGGGCAGGATACTGTGTTTGTGGGGGACTTGTCAGTGTGTTACATACCTCTGATCCACTTGATGCTTATCATATGATCACTGTTATAGTAGCCTTAGCTATATAGCTTATATCCTACACAGGCAATAACAGCTGGCCAGCTTCCAAAGTTTAAGGGTGTCTTATACACTCCCAGACCATTGGCAGCTGAAGCACAGGTGTAGAAAATCAACTGTGTTAACACCAAGCTCTTCACATCTTTCTTCTGCCTAAGAGCACTCTTCTCGCAGATTTTTGAGCATCAGTGGTCACCTAGTATTCTCCATTGCTGGGCAGATAAGTCCCCTTCAGGTGAAAAAGGCTGTCACATTTTATTTTATGACAAAAGCTTACATTTTTTTTTCTGTAAAAATGTTTATTTTATGCTAGGAAATTGTTTCTTGGACTGTCACACAACTTATCATTCAGTTAAGAGACTGTGGTTCTACATTTTAACTTCAATGTAAAGCTTATAAAACATTTAGTTTCATTTACATTTTTGTGAAGAAAACATTTTTAAACTGTGTTTAGTGGTTGTGGAAATGTATGTTGTGCTTGTTTGTGTTTTAACTCATTCCCTCCAATGGCGGTCTGGAAGTTTGAACTGAACTTACAATTGGTGGAGTCTAAGCCTATTGATAAAATCATGTAATTTCCTCACATTTCAAATAAATAATTCTCAACAATGTAGAAGTGCATGAATATGTATTTAATATTTGAACTGTTGAGATTATATTATCTTCAATGCAGTATGGCTGTATATACTCTGTACTAGTGTCAATTTCTATATTTACTCTGTTGTAATTGTATGTTACTCTGTATTGTGTGTTATTTCTCTTGTATCTATTGGTTACATATGTGGAGCTTTTCTCCCTGGGCCTCCACTGAAAATGGCCTCACCTAGGGCCAGTGGACCATCCCGGTAAACAAATGCAATAACTAAAACAGTGTAAGAAACTTCTCTGTATGGAATATTTTCAGTCCATATATCTCTAGTTAATCACTGTATATTAATCATATCAGAGAAAAGTAGTAGAAGTAGCGAACTTACACTCGTCTTAAGTGTTGTTGTTGTCTTTCGGCTTTTCCCGGTTAGGGGTCGCCACAGTGGAACTCCGGTCCGCTAATGATTGGCAGTAGATTTTCATGAACGCCGAGGTGCCAGCTCGACGTTCAACCTTCAGCGAAGGCACATCCATTTACGCATGTCTTTCGAATGCCCACCAAACCGCAGGGAGGACATGCAGACTCCACACAGAAGGCACTCCCCGCACTCCAGCCGATAATCGAATGGGAGAACCTCTTGCTGTGAGGCAACAACGCTACCGCTGCACCACCGCGGCATATAATTGTACAGAATTACTAAGTATTGGATATTAATCCAAGCAAGGCAGGCAGTCTGTTTCCAGTCGAAAATCCTTTATTAAGAACACAGACAAGCGATCCAAGTAAAACAAAAATAGCATAATAGTTTCCTCACAAGCTTTCTAAATATATACTTTATCAGGCAAGGGAGTGATTTATTGTGCTGTAAAACAAAGTGTTGTTGGTACACATGTTAAATTCACATCACTTCCCCCATCAGGGTGACATTTGAGCTGGTCCTGTCCTGTTTAGTAGCTGTCATAATAATATAACTTTTATGTACTTTAAATAAAATTTAGAATGATGTGGTAGCTCTTATTTAACCAGAATATTAAGTCTGTGATTTTATCCAAGACAACATACTACATGGCTGGAAATATATTAACCTTAGTCCATTTGGCAATCAAAATATATATATAAATATATACATATAAACTTTGCATGTAAAAATCAATTGTAAAAATCATATTCTATTTTCATAACCTCTTGTTAACAAAGATCACTTTCATCCTTCTGGACTTCTTCAGGTCTGTGTACAAGAACCCTAAAAACTATCTATAAATATATATATATAATTGTATAATTAATTAGTAGTATTACACATCATTTTGAATAAAGTGGAAGAAAGAGAACCAGAAAAAGAAAAAAATAATAAGAAAAAATGTATGATGATGGAAACAAAATATACACTTAAATTACTACTGATTTAAAATGGTATTTAAAACTACCTGGTAGAATAAAGTAAAATAAAATAAAATTAGTCATGTAAACAATGTGGCAGTTTTTTAATTGAACAGTAGTAGTTTAGTCCAGGCTTCTTAAAAGAGTACAGCTTTAATTGCCACATAAGTTCATGTTTCTCCAGAATATTCGGGATGTCTCCTTCAAGATCATCCATGTCTATGCGATCCAGGATCTGGAACTTAAAACCTGTGTGTCTTTTATGAAGAAAAAGGTGTTTGGCTAGTGCATTATTTTTACATCCACAGCGGATTTCTGACAGATGACATGAAATCCCACGCTTGAGTTTATTTACAGTCTTACCCACATAGAATGCATTACATTCATTGCACTGTGCCCTGTAAATTACTTTTGTAGTGTTACGGTCACCCCCTGCACTGGTCTTAATGATTTTCTTTAAATAATAAGGGCAGTAAAAACTATCACCTTGCTGTATAAATATACAAAATGTACAATTAGTTTCACATCTTTTAGTGTTTCTCTCATATGGTTTAAATTCAACAAAACTTCTAATGTTCCTGGCCTTCCTATAAACAAAGGATGGGGCTTCACCTAAGATGTTAATCAGAAAAGGGTTTCCTGTGACAATGTCCCAGTTTTCTTCAATAACATTTTTGATACTGTGATAATCCAAAGTGTATGTCAGGATAACGCTATTTTTGCATTTGTTTTTCTCTGGAATTTAACATTCTCCTACTGGGGAGGTTGAGTGAAGGTGCTTCTGTCCTTTTCAGTTCTATAATGGGCTCCAGGATGTTTTTTTAACATCTGGCTTTCATAGCCTCTCACTAGAAAGTCATTCTCTAAGTTGTTCAGATCTCTCAAAAATGGTTCCATCTCTGGTAATTCTAGCTAATCTATAACCTTGGGACTTCACTACATTATGCTTGTTTTTTGTAGGATGTAAATTTTTACTGTGGAGTAATAAGTTAACCCTCGTTGGTTTTTCTGAATAGATCAGTAGTGATTCTGTTATTGTTGGTGTCCTTGGAAATCTGTATATCTAAGAAAGTAATTGAAGTATAGCTATGGGAAGAGGAAAACTTCAGGAAGGGGGTTGTTTGATTGAGGTAAGTGATAAAATCTCCAATCTGCAAGATGTCACCTTCCCACACAATAAAGATGTCAATAAAATGGAAATAGCATGTGATATGCTGCATGTAGTCTGTGTTATTTAAAACACAGTCCTCCTCCCACTTGCCCAGGGCTAAGTTAGCTATGCTGGGAGCCATGACAGACCCCATTGCTATACCATTTTTTGTTTGTAGTGTTTGCCATTAAAAGTAAAGAAATTGAAATCCAGTACATGATTAATGGGCTTGCTTAACATTTGCAGTTGTGCCTGGGACCTTGATCGTTTCTTAAAAGACTCCATAGCTGCTGTTATAAATTAATCGTGAGGAAGTACTGTGTACAAGGATTCCACATCAGTAGTTAATAAAATACTGTCAGGTTCCACTGTAATGTTTTTTTATTTTCCTCAAAAAATCCATTGAATCTCTTATGTATGACTTATTCTTTTCTGCTAAAGGTTTCAGCAAGTAATCAAGGTAAATGGCTGTGGCTTCAGTAAGGGAACCTCCACTTGCTACCACCAGTCTATAAGGTGGGTCTTCTCTGTTCCTGTGTGGCTTTGGTATTCCAAAAAAGTAAGGTAAACACGGGCATGGGCTCCATAAATAATTATAAAGATTTTCAGTAATAAGTTTTTCTTCCCATAATGTGGTGAGATTAGTGTTCCATAAATCTTATGCTCTTTTTATGTCATCCATGGTAAATAACTCATAAAATCTGTTATCCTCCAGCATGATGTTCATCGTGTTACACTGCTGCAGTCATTACACTTGGGTTATCCTGCCATCAGGCGGTTCCCCAGTCGGCCTGAGTTCCAAAGTCTTGGTCCGGCGTCGGTTGCTGTCGCCTCCTCCCTGACATCAGTGTGACAAGGGTATATAAGTTGCAGCCAATGCTATTTTCTTCTGTCTTTCTTGCCGCAAGGTGCCCGAAGCAAAAGCTGTTCGCAAGTGCCGGCCGGCCGACTCCTGAGATTTTCATTCCGAATCCAGAACCAAAGTCTTCTACAAAGCTAAGTACCCCATTGGGGAAACTTTTTCTTGCCTCAGACCGATGTCAGTAAAAGTTAATAACTGTATTTCTTGTGGGAAGCAAATACCTCATAAGGATTTCCATTCCTATTGTATCCCATGTAGGCCCAGACCACGACGTCACTGGTTGTCGGTTTTGTGCTAGGTTTAACAAGCGTATTATTAAACGTCGGTTTGATTTTGCCCGACATTATTTTGGCAGAAAATTCAATTACACCATGCCATCGGAACTTCCGACGACCAGAATACATAAAAAGCGCAAAGACAAGGACAGGCATCCGAGGCCCAAAACTGACGATGAGGCCTCGTCTAGGCCGGTCACGGGTTTTCCAGTTTTCAGCGAGGTGCCTTCGCAGCCCCTGATGACCGCTGCTGCAGAACCACAGGCCGCCTCCAACTCCCACGTGGAGCTGGCTGGGCCTTCGGACGCACAAGTTTTTCAGCCTACCGAAACTAACCCTTCACAGGGAACCGAAGTAGCTGAGCAATCCACAGCTTCAGAGGGTGTTTTCAGACCTACTCAGTTAAGCATTAAACCCTCTGCTAAGTCTAAGCCTCCCTTAAAAACAAAGAAACAAATACAGCATTCTCCAGGCCAGGCTTCCATGCCTAAGAAACAAATGCTCAAAATGGCCGAAGTCCTAATCGCCCTGATCAGGGGGTCCCATCCCCCTCCCGATAAAAGGCCCAGACAGGATGCAGACTATGACTCATCCAACCAGGTGTCCATTTCTTCAGATTCATCCTCAGACCTAGGATATTCTTTACCCCCTTATGAGGATTCTGATGCTGAGGAATCAGTTCCATCAGCCTCTCTGCCTGAGGACTACTCCTTTGGGGAAACCTTACATACCATGAGGGAGCATTTCCATTGGGAAGGCCAGGATTACACCGAATCCAAGAAAAGGCTCAGAGACCTCCTTTTATTACCTCAACACAGACCCCTTGCTATTCTGCCAGTGTTAGATATTGTGGATGATGTGTATACTGAATACAGCTTAATTCCTGACTCCTTACCTCCAGCTCCAGTTAAACCTGACAGATATTACAGAGTCTCTGACTCAGACAAAGTTCTGTATAAAAGCCCTGTTGCTGACCCTGAAACTATTTCTCAGGGACCCAAGGGAATTAAGGCCTCATCAGCAAAAAACCCAGTTCCCCCTGACAGAGATTCCAGAGCGTTAGACAGATGGGGAAAGAAAGTATATACGTCTGCAACTTTAGCAATGAGAGCCTTAAATTGCCAGTTTCACATGCTAAAATATCAGCAATTTTTGATGTCTCAGTTGAAACAAAAAATGTTTCCAGATTCAGATCCTCCTAATTTTAAAGAAATGCAGGATTTATTGCATGCAGCTGAACAAGTGGGAAAACATACTTTGCAATGTGGTTTTGATTCTTTAGAGGCCTCCTGTAGAGCAGCAGTTACAGGCTCTGTCATTAGAAGACGTGCTTGGTTAAAAGAACATACGTTACCAGATCATATTTTTTTGGCTACTTATTTCCGACTGCTTTTTCTCGCCGAAAAGCGAGTTTCTACAACTAAATAAGCTCTGCAAAGTTGATTTACTGCATTATTGTTTGCTTTCCTGAACTTTTTTGCACTTTAAAGTTTGTTTTTGCTTATTTTAACTGGTAGTCTGCACACTCAAGTGTGCTAGCCGATTTAAAGCATTTACTGTTGTTACTGTATCTATTTTCTGCTACTTTGTTAAAAGAAAACAAAATAAACAAAAAAAATATCCTTGTTTCCTGCCATTACTGAACTAGAATAGTCCAGTCTTCAGGTATTGCTGATCTCCGGGCTGTGTCGTAGTTCCTGTGTTGCCCATATCCTTGTTTGGATAGGAGGAAGCTTCTTTGTTCACCAGTGGGAGTGGGGAGCTCGAGCTCTGAGCAGCCTATCTGTCCTTAAAGGAGTGGTTCCAGCCCAGTAACTTGTAGCTTATTGGCCGTTTTGGGCCATTTCCTAGCTCTTTCTAACCCCCTGCTATAAAGCCCGCTTTAGCGCACTTTTGCGCTTGTATTTGACTCAGCACAGCTCCTCGTGGTGTCCTGCAGAGTTCTACAAGCAGCAGCGAGTGGAAGAGTGACTTTCCATTTTTTTAAAGTATTTTTTTGGCTACGTATTTCCAACTGCTTTTTCTCGCCGAAAAACAAGTTTCTACAACTAAATAAGCTCTGCAAAGTTGATTTACTGCATTATTGTTTGTTTTCCTGAATGTTTTTGCACTTTAAAGTTTGTTTCTGCTTAATTTAACTGGTAGGCTACACACTCAAGTGCGCTAGCCGATTTAAAGCATTTACTGTTTTTACTGTATCTATTTTCTGCTACTTTGTTAAAAAAAACAAAAAAATATCCTTGTTTCCCACCATTACTGAACTAGAATAGTCCAGTCTTCAGGTATTGCTGATCTCTGGGCTGTGTCATAGTTCCTGTGTTGCCCATATCCTTGTTTGGATAGGAGGAAGCTTCTTTGCTCACCAGTGGGACTGGGGAGCTCTGAGCAGCCTATCTGTCCTTAAAGGAGTGGTTCCAGCCCAGTAACTTGTAGCTTATTGGCCGTTTTGGGCCATTTCCTAGCTCTTTCTAACCCTCTGCTATAAAGCCCACTTTAGGGCACTTTTGCGCGAGTTTGCGCCTAGCGCAGCATCTGGCAGTGCCTCTTAATCAGGTTTAAACTATTCCCGGCTCCACCTCCTAAAATCCCCTTGAGTACCCTATCCCCTATAGGTCCTTTCTGATTCAGTTTCATAGCAGTTCCTTATACTATTCTAGCATGTCGAAGGGACAGTTGCTGGCTTCCTCTCCAATTCAGCTGGTGAATCTGGGAATCTTAAAGCAATGTTACAACTGCCTCATGTACACAGACAACCCTCTCCTCCTCCCAACAAATACAAATATATGTGAGAGATGCAACCATATAGCCAAACTGGAGGCTGAGCTCTCTCGTCTCAGTAATGGCATAACCAGTCAGGAGGAGAAGGAAACCACACACACCACAAATCCAGTCTCACATAGACCTACCACAACTGCAAACCAAACACCTAAACACACAAAAACATACTCGGAGGCTCTAAATAAAAATCTACCAAAGCAACAGAGACCTCCAAAGCAGACACCCAAGCAACCACTACCTCAAAACAAAACACACGCAACACATAATTCACAAAGTCAGTGTGCCAAACAGTCACAGCCCTTAAGGCTAAACAACATACCTGACACACTTGTAATAGGTGACTCTGTAGTCAGACACACTGACGTCCCGCTCACCAGGCTGAACAAGGAAAAGGTCACAGTTAGCTGCCTGTCGGGCACTAGAATCCACCACATAACACAAGCACTCAGGTCACTCCAAAGCAGGTACAAATATGACTCAGTCATTGTCCATGCTGGTGTGAATGACTTGAGATGTACCTCTCTGGACTACATGAAAAGAGACATAGAGGAGCTCTCTGATTATGAGCCCAGGCCGGTATGGCCCTGACCTTGAGCAGCATCTTACCCTCACCAAGAATGATGCCACAGTACAAAGACAAAATTATCAATTTTAACAATTGGCTTTAGTATTGGTGTCATTCTAAGGGGATCCAATGTCTGTCTGCTTGGGATGACATGCTCGACAAGCCACACTGCTTCGCAAGGGACGGCTTGCACCTGTCACCCCTGGGCTTTCGGATATTGGCAAAGGCTCTTGCCACCCCCATAGTGCCTTTTTTAGGCAAGGCTCAAAAGACAAACCCACCTCCCTAAAAAACACAAGTAAAAAGAAACTAAGGGTAATGCTGCTCAACGCCAGAAGTCTAAACCTCAAGATGCACGCTCTCGAAGCCCTCCTCAGTATGTAGAACATCGATGTCTGTGCAGTGACAGAAACCTGGTTCAAGGCTCCAGAGAGCACCCCAGCACTACCAGGTTATACCTCATATCATACTTTTCGGCCCCTGAACTTAGACCAAACCACAAAAGGAGGGGGAGTATCCATATTCATCAAGGATACCCACACCTCCAGGTTAGTGGCAATGCACGAAGCATCGGAGACCGTCCATGTGCAACTAACAGTGGGCAAAACCGCCCTCCAGTTTGTAGCATGCTACAGACCACCCTCTCAAACTCTGGAACCCCACTCGGCCTTCCTAAAGACACTGGAGACTATGAAGGTCTCTCCAAACACCATCATATTGGGGGACTTCAACTACCCAAACATAGACAGGGAGCATTACTCAAGCCCCAATACCCTATCCCAAAGGTTCCTAGAATTCATAAACTCAAATGCTATGGAACAACTAGTCACCTCTCCCACAAGAGGGGAAAACATATTAGACCTGATCATCACAAACATGGGGACACAATGCTCCATACCTGAAGTATACCCCTCGTTGGTAAGATCGGACCATAAATTAATCTCCCTGGAAATCCACATCCCGCCCCCACCCCCAGCACAGAAGACCACAGTGAAGAACTTCTCAAAAGTTGACTTCACACTTCTTAAGACCGAAGTGGAATCCTTCAAGGCCCCCGGGCCAGTGGAAACCACAGCCCACTCTGCTGAATCCTTTATAAATGCATTCTGTGGACACCTACAGGAATGCATGGATCATGCAATCCCAAATAAAACCAAGATCCATTCCCCCAAAGGCAGGCATCCTGTCTGGTGGACCCCAGCCATTAATAAGCTATACAACAGAAGGCGGAAGCTACTACATGATAGAGCAAAATCCATAAAAGGGAAGGCATCTCTGATCAGTACTAGCAAAAAACTACGATCACTCATGAAATCATTCAAGGCCAACTTTGAGAGAAAAAATTGCACAAGACACTAAAGATAATCACAAGGCTTTCTTTTGTTATGTTAGAAACCTAAGTGGAAACTCCCAGATATGCTCAGAGGTAGTCCAAAATGACAAAAAATACACTGAACCCGCAGACATTGCCAACATACTAGCAGACAGGTTCAGTGCAAACCCCCCCCCCCCCCAAGGGACAAATATCTATCCCAGCAGAGTGTTGCCTCCCTGACATCTCAGATGCCTAGGTGAGAGCCGCCCTCTCCAAAGCTAAAAACACAGCATCAATGGGACCAGAAGGTGTCCCGGGTTGTGTGCTACATGAACTCCAAGAAGAGCTAAACCCACACATAAGGCAGCTGTTTAATCTCAGCCTTACTACAGGATATGTACCCAAAGAATGGCGTAGAGCAACAGTGGTCCCACTCCACAAAGGATGTGCTTCTACAGACCCTGGAAACTACCGCCCCATAAGCTTGACGAGCCTGGTCTGCAAAGCTATGGAGAGGATCATTATGGAACTCATTAACAAAGACATTGAGGACCTACAGACACTGGATCCTACCCAATTCAGCTTTGTTAAGGGCAGATCCTGCCTCTTGAACCTGGTCAACTTCTTTGAAGCAGTCACCAAGGCCATTGACGAGGGTAAGGTAGTTCACACAGCCTACCTTGACCTTGCAAAAGCCTTCGACACAATACCCCACTCGGGCATCATAGACAAGCTGTGCAGCATAAATATAAACCCCTATGTCATAAGATGGGTTGCAAACTGGCTCAAGGACAGAACCCACAAGGTCAGAACTGCTGGAGCCATGTCAGACTCTAAACCAGTCACAAGTGGCATCCCACAGGGCTCGGTCCTGGGACCTCTCTTGTTAGGTATTTATTTTTCTGAGGTAACAGGCTAACATGGGAGGATTGTGGCTGACCAAGTTCGCAGATGACTGCAAACTGGGCGCCATAATTGATTCTCCAGCGGACACAAGCATCCTTCAAAAGGGTCTCATAGAAATGGAAAACTGGTGCCAGAGCCATAGCCTTAAACTAAATGCCAAAAAGTGTATAGTCATACCCTTTGGAAAAACAAAGTGCCCACAAATTACCACATAGGTGGTAATCCATTAAGTACGGAAGATGCAATTAGGGACCTAGGGACCGAAGTTGACAGTAACCTCTTGTTTGACACTCAAATTGCCAAAGTGGTTAGAAAGACCTTCTATATTGCCCACCTTATCATGAAGGGATTCACATCTAGATCAGGAGAGGTCATTGTGCCCCTTTACTCTTCCCTCATCAGGCCCATAATTGAGTACTATGCCCCATTTGGGATGTACCTTACCCGACACCTGCAGCAATTGGAAAGACCCCAAAAGTACCTCACCAAGAAGATCAAGGGACTCAAACATATGCCATATGCTGCCCGGCTAAAGAAACTCCAGCTCTACTCAGTAGCATACCGCCTACTCAGAGGTGATCTATGCCTGACGTACAAGGCCATGTCCAACCCGGAATTAATGGACATGCTCCACCTCAGAAAATCCAAATCCACCAGAGCTATGCGAGCGAGAGATATGAACCTCAGCACAGAAATAAATAGGGCATGCTGGAGGGACAGATTCATAACCCAGAGGCTCCCTTCACTCTGGAATAAAATCCCAGTCCATGTTAGGCAGAGCCCCTCACTGACTCTCTTCAAGAGAAATCTTGACGAGTGGATGGGAGATCATAGGTTTACCCTGGGGGTCACTTCTGTGTCACTGTTAGACAGAGGTACAGTAAACTAAACCTTAAAATGGGCACAGTATACTCATTCCAAGGGGTGGCGAAAGCCAAACACATTCTGGCTAGGCTTATAAATGCCCTAGGGCAGATAGCCTAGTATGAACCTATGTTAAAGCAAAATTATTTGATGCACCTTTGCAACGGGATGTGTTATTTGTAGTTAAGGCAGAAGAGGTATTAAAGTAGATGGAGGATAAGGCAAAATCTATGCAAACAGTGAAGGATTTCTTACAGGTTTAGCCTCCTCGATGTAGCAGAAATTGGCCAACAAAGAATTGGTCCTTTCCAGTTACAGACAGACCTCAAAGGGGCAGATACAGATGTCCAAGAGGGTAGAGGTCAACCACAAGGTCCTTACAGGCCTCGACAGTGGGGTGCACCAGGCCAGAAAGAAGGGGAAGACGGGCCCCAACCATATAAAAAGCAGCCTCAATGACTTCCCACTACAGCTGCCAAACAGCCCTCTCTTGGCAGCCCCCTTAGGAGGAAAACCTAGCACTTTTTTATCACAATTGGCATTGGATCACCAAATGGGTTCTCAACATTGTATCTCAGGGTTACAGGTTCCACTTTCACAGTCTGCCAAGGTTAAAAGGAATGCCAAATCTGCCACCAAATCAATGGGCAGAGGCTCAAAAACAAATTACAGCACTCATGGACATGAGAGCTATTCAAAAGGTATCACCACAGGAGCAAGGACAAGGATTTTACTCAAGACTCTTTCTGGTTCCAAGAAAGGACAAAGCCTGGAGACCCATTCTGGATCTTTCTTGTCTAAACACTTACCTGGATGTTCCGAAATTCAAAATGTTGACACTACAGCAGCGTCTTCCCATGCTGGGCAAGAAAGCTTGGCTCGTGACCTTGGACCTCAAGGAGGCATACCTGCATGTCCCTATCAGACAAAACTGCAGAAGATACCTCAGATTCATAGCTGGTTCAATGCACTATCAATTCTCTGCACTGCCCTTTGGCTTATCTACTGCGCCCAGGGTCTTCACAAAGTGCCTGGCACCAGTAATTGCATTTTGCAGACAGAAAGAAATTGAAATTTATTCGTACCTGGACGACTGCCCGATTCAAGCAGAGAGCAAGGACATTCTTCTAAAGCATCTGGCGTTCATAAAAAAGTTATTAAGTTGCCTGGGGTACACAGTAAACGAAAAGAAATCAAAACTAGTGACCTCACAAGAGATAATATTCCTGGGTGCCAGCTTAAACACAATGGCCCAGATGGCTTATCTCACGCCAGACAAGCAAGGACAAAAGACTCAATACTTTCAATTGATGGCAACAAAGACCCAACTCCCTGCAAGAAAAATTCTGCAGGCCTTGGGTTACATGGCATCTTGCATACTACTAATTCCATATGCCAGACTGCATATGAGGAAACTACAATGGTACCTAAAGAGTGTATGGTCTCAACACTGTCAAAGTTTGGAAACAGTTATACCACTAATTCCTTGCCTTCAACAGGAGTTTCGATGGTGGGCTCAAGCTTGTCACCTCAACAAGGGACAGCCTTTTATTCAACCCACAGCCAGGCAAACACTGACAACAGATGCATCGGAGTATGCCTGGGGAGCACACTTGGCAGGAAAATGTATTCAGGACGAGTGGCCCACAGGACAAAGGCATCTTCACATCAATCAAAAAGAGATGCTAGCTGTACAAAATGCCCTTATAGCTTTCATGGACCTGCTGCATCCAGGACAACTATTACTAAAGACAGTCAACACCACAGTTATGTGGTACATAAACAAGCAAGGGGGCACACACTCCTACCCCCTCTGCAGACCAGCCATGACCTTGTGGAACACAGCTCTAGACTACCAAGTTCATCTGCAAGCACAATTCCTGCCAGGAGAGAAAAACACACTGGCAGACGACTTAAGCAGAAACATCATGGATCCCCACGAATGGGAATTGAATCCACAAATATTCAGAATGATAACACAGAAATGGTGGAGTACGGACATAGATCTGTTTGCATCCCCAATGAACTGCCAGCTACAGAAATTCTGCACAAGGAGTTACCATCCACAAGCATGGAAAGTGGATGCCCTCTCATTCAGCTGGAAAAACCTACAAGTATACGCTTTCCCACCTCTACCTCTTCTTCCAAAGGTACTCATAAAAGCCAGGCAAGAAGAGCCAAAGATTATCCTGATTGCACCAGACTGGCCACGCCAGCACTGGTGCCCAATCTTAAAGAACTTAGCACAAGAACCACCCTGGAATTTGCCTCAAATCCCACATCTGCTGACTCAACACAACAGTCAGATACTTTACAGCCAGCTAAAGACCTTAAACCTAGCTGCATGGAAAATTCCTTAGTCAAGCAAGCAATGCCTCTCTCCAAAGCTGTTATGGATGTCATTCTGGAGGCCAGAAGACCTAGTACCAGGAAAGCCTATTCAGATAAATGGAAAAGATTCTTTGCCTGGAACCAGGCTCACAGCCTTGACCCTGTTGTCCCAAACATTCCTCAGATACGACAATATTTAACTGAGATGCTGGACAAGGGTCTCTCCTTTTCATCCTTCAAGATCCACGCCTCTGCCATTTCTGCTCATTACAACACGGATCTACCAATTTTCTCTAATCCTTTGCTAAAACAATACCTCAGAGGGGCTAAAAACATAACACCGCCCCGTAGAGCACCTACTCTAACTTGGGACCTCAACTTTGTTTTGGAAAAATTAACTTTACCTCCTTTTGAGCCAGCTAACACAGCAGAATTAAAATATATCTCTTGGAAAACTGCTCTGCTACTTGTAATAACATCAGCACAAAGAGTTTCAGAATTACAGGCACTAATGGCAGTGGAACCTTTCCTCATTTTCCACCAGGACAGGGTGTCTTTAAGAACTAACCCTACGTTTATGCCTAAGGTGGTATCAAGTGTTGCTCTAAACCAAACTATTCACTTGCCTACTTTTTATCCAAAACCACAGAATAAAGGTGAGAGACTACTGCATTCTTTGGACATTCACAGGCAGTTACGCTTCTACTTGGACAAAACCAAAGCTTTCAGAAAATCTGAGCAATTATTGGTAGCATATGCTGCAGGAGCACAGGGAAAAGCCATTTCAAAACAGACTGTTTCAAAATGGATAGGACATTCTATACATTTCTGCTATACACACCATGGGAAACCTGTACCTAGCAGCATTAGATCTCACTCCACCAGGGCAACAGCCACTTCAACTGCCTACCTCAGAGGAGTACCTTCCAAGGATATTTTGGAAGCAGCAACAAGGAGTTCTGTGCATACCTTCACCAAGCATTACCATTTGCCTTTATACTCCAAATCCAGAGCTGGCTTCACCACTGCTGTGCTGCAGGGCCTTATAGCCACCCCTAATGCCTTATAGAACCAGCCACCCTACCTCAACTTTGGGATTCCACCCAAGTGTAATGACTGCAGCAGTGTAACACGATGAACATAGTATAGTTTTGTACCTACCATAAATGTAGATGTTCGAGTGTAAACACTGCTGCAGTCCAGGTTACCCACCCTCCTTCCCCTCTTACTTGCTGGTACGTACCTATATCTTCTACCCTTTATGGGGAGTATTTGCTGGTAACTGAAAGTTGTTGTTTGCTTTTCTTATGTATACTTTACTAGCAATTTGAATTGCCTACCTATTTGGGGGCACCTGACATCTGGGGCAAGAAAAACTGAAGTAAATGGTGTTGGCTGCATCTTATATACCCCTGTCACACTGATGTCAGGGAGGAGGTGACAGCAACCGACGCCGGACCAAGACTTTGGAACTCAGGCCGACTGGGGAACCGCCTGATGGCAGGATAACCCAAGTGTAATGACTGCAGCAGTGTTTACACTCGAACATCTACATTTATGGTAGGTACAAAACTGTACTTTCTCTATCTTTTGGTTGTAGCTAGAGGTATCAGTCACAAGTGTACCTCCTCCCTTGTCTGCCTTCATTACATGCCTGGATTTATCATTGCTTAGCTCAATCAATGCTTTTCTTTCTCCTTGTGTTAAGTTATAAAGTTTATTCTTAGATCCGTCTACGGACCGTTTTTGAGACTGCAGTACAGTGAAGATTGGGATATTTGCCCTTTCTTCACTGTAGTGCAATGTCGGAGTTGGAATATATATTTAGCAGGGGGTGTGGAGGGTGCAGCCCCTCACAATACAGAATTCGAGTTTCGGTATTTTTGCTTTTGTGAGCGTTCGACTTTTTGCGTCTTTGATGTTATGATATAGATGCTCTACACTCACCTTTACAAAACATCACAAACTGAATTCCTTTTTCATGTCTGGATTGGGCTTTGCTATGACCATTTTCCAGTGCCTCCTGGAGTAATAATTTATTGGCTTCCTCCATTCTTAGTTTCAGAGTTATGGTAATCTACCCACCTGGGATGTGGTTGCTTCTAGTAGACCCCTTTATAACAGATAATACCTTTAGATGCTGCCTTAGTTTGGAGCAATGGTGATCTATTTGTTGAACATAACACAGCTGTGTAAGTAAATTTACCACAAGATTAGATGTTCTAATAGATCACTGTTGAAGTAGTCATCCTTCCCCTCCCTCCCTCCAGCCCCCTTTATTTTACATGCCTTTTCCTTTTATTTTACCAGGGTGTGGATATAAAAGTAGTTGTGTATATAGTTAACTGTTGGTTTTGTTGCCTAACATTATTATTTCAGAGCTCTTGCCTCCCTTTATTCTAGGCAAAAAGCTCTGAAGAGTGTACGCTTTTACTTTCTTGTTGTGGAGCTGTTCTCGAAAGAATGCATAGAAGGTGTCCAAAAGCTTTGAAACCTGATCATTCATGAAGGGTAGGACCCCAAAATAGCTTACGTTAATTTAACAGTAATCTATTTAGAACATCTGTTTTTTTTTTTAAACGAGAAACATCTTTATTAAATTATTACTTATGACATAGGCAATCATATATTTATATAAATGAAAATAAACCATATTGACGTAATCTTAGTTGCAAGCATTATACATCACAAACCATTTTGACATAATTTTTCTTGCAAACATTATACATCAGCAAACAAAAGTAGTAAAAACGGGGATTCCAACCACAATAACCACCAAAAAACAGAAGTAAAAAGGCTGAAGGAAGCACACTAGGTCAGGATTATTCTGATGAAGTTCCTGTGAACTAAAACGTATTTGGAGTGTTGCTTGCTTTTATTCTGTGGCATTAAACCTAGGAGGAATTTGTGACCTAGTGTGCTTCCTTCCAGCCTTTAAACATTATACATCACTTATAATCTACCCTATCAGTGTCAAGCAAACATTACATGGCTCATTCAGATCCTGCTTTCTTCATTCCTCTCCGGTATGTATTGCTCCCACAATTCCCATTTTTTCCTGTGCAATTTGCTCCTACCTTTTTCTAAAGATCCCAATTCTAGTTGTTTTCTCTCTCTTAATATGCTCACTACTTCTGGTACAGTTGATTTAGATGCTGATTTTTATTTTCTAATAGTTGCTTTTATAGGATGCCACCATTATTAGACTCCGCAAGACCTTACTATGTCTACGCAATTCAGATTCTGTATCGTAGCTCAGAAAAATCATCTCCTTCATCAGACCAGTCTGCCCACCCACATTACAGCACATCTGGTTCCCAGTCTTACACATTTTATCTGGGCCATATCTATTTATGTGAAGCTCTTCCAAATCCTGCATGAGTTGCACATAGGGCAGAAATACTCTGACCAACTCAGTCACTCATCATAGTGTCCTGCAGTGCAGGTGGTTTACCCTTTAAGAGGATGGGATGATTTTAATTTTATCCACACCCACATGTGTGTGTATGCAGGCATGGTTGGATGTGTGTGTATACACTATCATCACTTTGGTTGTGGACACAATAAAACCTCTTTAACAGTCAAAGTAAGTGTATGTATACAAATATGTATGCATAATGCATGTGTGTGTGTGTGTGTGTGCGTGTGTGTGTGTGTGTGTGTGTATATATATATATATATATATATATATATATATATACACACACACACACATTATATAGCTATATATGTAAATATATATTTCCCAAAGGAACAGAGTGGGTTGGACCCTGGTCACTGCAGTTGTTCATTTAGCAAAGCGAAAAACAATCTGTAAGCAATTTGTTTCACTTATTTGTTCCAACGGCCAATGTAGTTAACTAGGAGGGTAAAGGTCTAGGAATTAGATGTATGTTCAGTGGGACAGCTTAGCTTATTTGGGAGAGGGACCGCTAAATTGTTGCATGTTCTATTGCTTAGAATAGCCATTACAGTTTCAGTGTTGAAGCAGGACAGGGAGCTCCAGAAATTGTGGTTAACTAAGTATGGGCATAAGATTACTGGGGAAGGGATGAAAAACAGTAGTGTGGGACCTGGTGATGTGTTGTACGCAACTGCAGCGTACAGATAATAAATGTGTTTATAAGGTTTGCTTATAAAAATTTAGCAGCATACATAAAAACTTTTAAATTGGAGCTAGGCAGGTTTCCTCTGGTAGATTCGCAAGCAGTTTGGGAAAGTCAGCAACATGTAGATATTTTATGCAAGTTACAGAATCACTGTTTTTTTCTTGTACCTGCAAATGTAGAATGCACTTTGTATCCCAGTAGAATGAGAAAGCACTGCCATATTTTTTTCAGTGTATTTATCCTCCTTTAAGAATGCAGTTTGGGTCCTAATGGTATGACACAGCCACCATATCATACACGGTGGTATCTTTTCCATCTTTTTAGTTACACAGATAGTGCATCTAGTCATTAGATTATTCTGAGTTCTCCTTACTGTAAGCTAATTAAAGTCTTTTCACTGTTTGTTTGCATTTTCTTCTGTATAGCTGAAGTTAAAACAAAGTGTCTTTTTAAGAATCCAGAGCAATAAAAACTTTAAAAAATATCTGTACCACTCTCCACCACATTCTTGTTAGGTATAAAAGTTGGCAGCTTTGCTTAGTCATTTATGAATGACAGCTGCCATTTCATTTAGCTAGTAAGGCATATGGCAGTGGATAGTCTCCTGGCTGGTAGGCGAAATTAGGATAATATGTACCCAAAAAACTGTGATTTCAGCTGTTATATTCACAGTTTTTTGATAGTAGTTATGTCCTCAGACTAACTGTTGCAAACTTGTGACTAGAGAAGACCTAGTGATGTTCATAGTGTTTCACTGTTGCAGTCATTACACTTGGGTTATCCTGCTGGCAGGCTACCCACAGTCCATCTGAATTCCAAAGTCCTGGTCCGGCGTCGGTTGCTGTTGCCTCTTCCCTGACGTCAGTGCGCCAGGGGTATAAAAGATGCAGCCGACGTCATTTTCTCCAGTCTTTCTTGCCGCGCGGTGCCCGAAGCAAAAGCAGTTTGCAAGTGCCGGTCGGCCGACTCCTGAGATTTTCAAAATCGAATTTCAGATCCGAAGTCTTCAATAAAGCTAAGTACCCCATTGCAGACACTTTTTTCTTGCTCCAGACCGATGTCAGAAAAAGTTAACAATTGTATTTCTTGTGGGAAGCAAATACCTCATAAGGATTTCCACTCTTACTGTATTCCTTGCCTAGGCCCTGACCACAACGTTGCTAGTGGTCGGTTTTGTGCTAGATTTAACCAACGCACTATTAAGCGTCGGTACGATTTTGCTTTTCATTATTCTGGCAGAAGGTTTAACTACATGATGCCGTCGGAACAACCGATGACCGGAATTCATAAAAAACGCAAGGATAAAGACAAGGATAAGCATCTGAGGTCCAAAACCGACACCGAAGCCTCTTCTAGGCCAGTCGTCGGTTCGCCGGTGCTCAGTGAGGCGCTTTCGCAGCCCCTGACTCCCGCTACCTCAGAGCCACAGGCCGCCTCCAACTCCCACGTGGAGACAGCTAGGCCTCTGGGATACTCAAGGTATTGGCCCTTCGGAAATTAATCCCTCAGATGGGTCTGGAGCCACTGAGCAGGCATTGGCTTCTGAGGGTGTCTTCAGACCTACACAACTTTATATAAAGCCTACTTCAGCATCCAAGACAAGGTCTAAAACAGTTTTAAAGACAAGGAAACCAGTACATCATTCTCCAGGGCAGGCTTCTATGCCTAAGAAACAGATGCTCAAAATGGCCGAAGGCCTAATTACTTTGATCAGGGGTTCCCATCCCCCTCCTGATAAGAGGCCTAGGCAAGACACTGAATATGATTCCTCTGATCAGGTTTCCATTTCCTCTGATTCCTCTTCTGATCAGGGATATTCTGTTCCTCTCTATGAGGATTTTGATGCTGAAGATTCTATTCCTTCAGCTTTCCTCCTGAGGACTATTCTTTTGGGGAAACCCTGCATACCATGAGGGAGCATTTCCATTGGGAGAGCCAGGATTATTCTGATTCTAAGAAAAGACTTAGAGACTTTCTTTTACTTCCTCAGCACAGACCCCTTGCAATTCCCCCTGTTCTAGACATAGTAGATGATGTTTTTTTTCAGAGTCTGGCCTGTCTCCAGACTCTTTACCTCCTGCTCCTGTTAAGCCGGACAGATACTACAGGGTCCCAGACTCCCATAAAGTTCTTTACAAAAACCCTGCTGCTGACCCAGAAACTATCTCACAGGGTCCCAAAGGGGTCAAGGCTGCTTCTGCCAAAAACCCTGTCCCCTCAGACAGAGATTCTAGGGCTTTGGGCAGATGGGGGGAAAAAGTTTACACTTCTGCTGCCTTAGCTGTAAGGGCTTTAAATTGTCAGTTTCATGTGCTCAAATATCAGCAACACTTAATGTCTTTGTTAAAACAAAAAATGTTAACAAATTCTGAATGTTCTGAGAACAAAGATTTGCAGGATTTATTGCATTCAGCTGAACAAGTGGGAAAACATACTTTGCATTGTGGCTATGATTCACTGGAGGCCTCATGCAGGGCCGCTGTTACAGGTTCTGTTATTAGAAGGCATGCTTGGTTAAAGGAACAGAATCTGCCTGATCATATTAAAGCAAAATTATTGGATGCTCCATTACAGCATGATACTTTGTTTGGTGTTAAGGCAGAAGAGGTGTTAAAGAAAATGGAGGATAAGGCAAAATTGATGCAGACAGTAAAGGATTTCTTACAGGTACAGCCACCCAGATTTAGCAGGAACTGGCCCTCTAAGAATTTGTCCTTTCCAGTGTCAGACAGACCACAAAGAGGCAGTTTCAGATGCCCTAGAGGCAGGCAACAGCCCCATGGTTCATACAGGCCCAAACAATGGGGTGCTTCTACCTCCAAAAACGGAGAAGACAAATCACAGCCATATAAAAAACAGTCCCAATGACTTCCCTCTGCCAATGTCAAGCACTTAATTTTTGGCAGCACCCTTAGGGGGAAAGCTAGCACTTTTTTCACAAAACTGGCACAAGATCACCCAGGACAAATGGGTCTTAAATATAGTCTCTCAGGGTTACAGGTTCCACTTTCACACCCCTCCAAAGGCAAAAGGCATGCCATACCTGCCACGCAATCAATGGCAAGAGGCAGAAAAACAAGTTTCATCTCTCATGGACATGGGGGCTATTCAGCCAGTGCCACAACAAGAGCAGGGACAAGGATTTTACTCAAGACTTTTCTTAGTGCCAAGAAAGGAGCCCGGAGACCAATTCTTGACCTGTGTATTATAAATACTTTTCTGGACGTCCCAAAATTCGAAATGTTGACTCTACAGCAGCTTCTGCCCATGCTGGACAAGAAGGCTTGGCTTCTAACTTTGGACTTCAAAGAGGCATACCTGCATGTCCCAATCAGACAATCTTGCAGAAGGTACCTCAGATTCATAGCTGGCTCAATGCACTACCAGTTCTCTGCACTGCCCTTTGGCTTATCTACTGCATCCAGGGTCTTCACAAAATGCCTGGCATCAGTAATTGCATTTTGCAGACAAAGAGGAATTGAGATATACCCCTACTTGGACGACTGCCTTATTCAAGCAAAGGACAAAGATATTCTACTACAGCATCTGGCATTTGTAAAAATATTACTAATTTGTCTAGGGTACACAGTAAACAAAAAGAAATCAAAACTAGTACCCTCTCAAGAGATAATATTCCTGGGTGCAAGCTTAAATACAACTGCCCAGATGGCTTATCTCACGCCAGACAAACAAATGGCATCTGACTTCTTACTTCAAAGAGTTGGCAACAAAGACCCAGTTATCTGCAAGAAAAATTCTGCAGGCTCTGGGCTACATGGCATCCTGCATTCTACGAAACTACAAAGGTATCTAAAAAGTGTTTGGACTCAACATTGCCACAGCCTGGAAACAGTAATTACTCTCATTCCCTGCCTGCAACAGGAATTTCAATGATGGGCACAGGCCTGTCACCACAACAAGGGACAGCCATTCACCTTACCCACTGCCAGGCAGACACTAACAACAGATGCATCAGATTATGCCTGGGGGGTGCACATGGCAGGAAAATGTATTCAGGGCACATGGCCCACAAACCAAATGCATCTTCATATCAATCAGAAAGAGATGCTAGCTGTACAAAATGCCCCGACAGCCTTCAAGGACCTACTTCATCCAGGACAACTACTGATAAAGATGGATAATACTACAATCATGTGGTACATAAACAAGCAAGGGGGCACACATTCCTACCCCCTCTGCAGGCAAGCCATGACTTTGTGGAACACAGCATTGACTTGGCAAGTACATCTGCAAGCACAATTCCTGCTAGGAAAGACAAATACTTTGGCAGACGAACTAAGCAGAAACCTCATGGATCCTCACGAGTGGAAACTGGACCCACAAATCTTCAACATGATAACAGGGAAATGGGTATGCCCAGATATAGATCTGTTTGCTTCCCCTCACAACTGCCAGCTACAGAGATTCTGCACTCAGACTTATTACAAGCAAGCATGGAAAGTGGACACCCTTTCATTCAGCTGGAAAGCCCTTGCAGTATATGTTTTCCCTCCTCTGCCTCTCCTCTCCAAGGTAGTCCTAAAGGTCAGACAAGAGAAGCCAAAAATTATACTGATTGCCCCAGACTGGCCACGCCAGCACTGGTACCCAATCCTAAAGAGCTCGTCTCAAGACCCAGCCTGGACATTGTCTCAAATACCTCATTTGCTGACCCAGCAGAACAATCAAATCCTGCACAGCCAACTCAGAACCCTAAATCTGGCTGCATGGCGGATAATGTAGTCATTCAGAACACACCTCTCTCTAAAGCAGTTATGTATGTTAGTTTGGAGGCCAGGAGACCCAGCACCAGAAAATCTTATGCAGAAAAATGGAAGAGATTCTGTGCTTGGAACCAAGCTCAGGGAATTGACTCGCTTGAACCAGATATTCCTCAGATTTTGCAATATCTAACTGAGATGCTGGACAAAGGCCTATCCTTCTCATCAATTAAGATCCATGCCTCTGCCATTTCAGCTCATTACAATACGGACCCACCTATTTTTTTCTCATCCACTGCTAGACAGTTTCTCAGAGGGGCCAAAAACATAAGACCTCCAAGGAGAGCTCCAATACCTACATGGGACCTCAATTTTGTCTTGGAAAAACTCACACTGCCTCCTTTTGAGCCTGCCAATACAGCAGTGATAAAATACTTGTCATGGAAAACCGCTCTTCTCCTAGCAATAACTTCAGCAAGAAGAGTCTCAGAGTTACAGGCAGTAATGGCTGTGGAACCTTTTATTATTTTCCATCAGGACAGGGTTTCTCTAAGGACAAACCTGACATTTATGCCTAAGGTAGTGTCCAGCATGGCTATAAACCAAACCATACATTTGCCTACCTTTTATCCAAACCCACAGAATAAGGGGGGGAGACTTCTGCATACTTTGGACATAGACAGCTACGCTTTTACTTGAACAAGACTAAAGCCTTCAGAAAGACTGAGCAACTCTTAGTGGCATATGCTGCAGGTTCCCAAGGAAAAGCCATTTCAAAGCAGACTATTTCAAAATGGATAGGCCACTGCATTAGTTTCTGCTATTCACAACATGGCAAATCAGTGCCCATGGGCATTAGGCCACATTCTACCAGAGCAGCAGCCACTTCAGCAGCCTTCCTCAGAGAAGTACCAATGAAGGATATTTTGGAGGCTGCAACATGGACTTCAGTGCACACTTTTACAAAGCACTACCATTTACCTCTCTACTCTAAATCCAGAGCAGGCTTTGCCACTGCAGTTCTGCAGGGCCTCATAGCCACTCCAAACTCTATTTAGGCCCAGCCGCCCAACCTCAGCTTTGGAATTCAACCCAAGTGTAATGACTGCAACAGTGAAACATGATGAACATAGTACAGTTGTGTACCTACCATAAATGTAGATGTTCGAGTGTATTCACTGTTGCAGTCTGGGTTACCCTCCCACCATCCCCCTTTTTCTTTGCTGGGACTTATCTGTACCTATCTATTCTATACAACCTATGTGGTGTATTTACTTGTAGATGAAGGTTATGTGCATGCTTTTTTATGATCATAATTTTTACAGCGTACCCTTTTGGGGGCACCTGCAGGATAACCCAAGTGTAATGACTGCAACAGTGAATACACTCGAACATCTACATTTATGGTGGGTACACAACTGTACTTTATGGTAAGCCTCTTGCTAATGCCTTTGCTTTTGAAAGGGGACCAGCATGCAGGAATTTTTTTCATGCACTTTCTTCTTTGCATTGAAACTGTGTACTGTTTTGGCATACTAATAGAACAAGTGAGGCTTTTTTTTTTAGCCCAGGTATTGACATTTACTTGTTCTTCTTCGTTCTTGTGATGGTTTGCTTAACTTTGCATATAGTTCAGAATTACTGAGAATTAGAAATGGCTGCCTGCATCTGTACATTTTGGGTGATGTTGACAGGAGTACCTTATGACGATTGGCAAGTACGTCTTCCCCAAAGTGCTGACAACTGGCAGTGGTGAATAGTGCATGACCTTCAGACAAAGATCCTATAAAATACCCTTTTACAGTACATTTTTGTGTAACGTGTGTGGTCTGTTATTAAGAAGTATGTTGTATCATTATTGTTTTCAGTTATTTCTCTGGCTAAGGCTTTTAATCTTTTTTTGAGCTCAGAGGAACATTTTCTGATTCTTTTGTTTTATTCTAGCCAAGGACTGCATAAAGCCATATATCAGGGCAGTAATGCAAGAACTGCTGCATATAATTCGAGAAATGGAGAATGATGACCTCATCTCTGTCATCCAGAGAATGATACACGAGTACAATCAGGAAATGACTGCTATTGCAGTTGACTTAACTCAACATCTGGTAAGTGTTTTTGAGGAAATTGTTTTCATTTTAATAATGTATCCTGCTTTATAAATAAGAAAAATACATTTCTGCAGAATTATTTTTGCAGCTGGCTTGTTAATTCCATCATTTCTAAGAAAATAATGCTCTTGACTTGATCTTGTTTATCTTCCAGTACTGCTGGGACATGAGTAACCTGCGGTGGTGGTGCTGCGGTAGCGTTGTCGCCTCACAGTAAGACGCTGTCCGGTTCGATTCTCAGCTAGAGCGTCTTCTGCGTGGAGACATGCGTGAATGGGCGTACCTTTGTGGAAGGTTGTGCGCCAGGCCTGGCAAGCCGGTACGTAAAAATCCACTGCCAATTATTAGCGAACCGGAGTTCTGCTGTGGCGACCCCCTAACCGGGAAAAGCCGAAAGACACAAACAAACTGCTGGGACGAGTGCTAGTTCACACTCACCTTGGCACTGATACAGACTTTCCCTGGCTTTAATTTGTCCTCCTTAACCTTATTATCTTCTGCACCACCATCTCATTATAATGGCATCAAGCTTTTTTTTCTGTGGAGGTTGATATAGGTGATATAGGTGTATTCTGTTCACTTTTGGGTATTTGGATCTACATTTTTAGATTTCTTCTCTGGGTGTGGTTTCTTGACTTTTGGGTGAAGTTTTTTGCTTATTTTTCAAAATGGTTTGCAAGGTTTTCAGCCCCCCCCCCCCCCCGTCAGTTTGGTACAGGTTTTCTGAACACACTATGCGGTCGTGCGTGTTTGTGTGTATTTC
Organism: Protopterus annectens; assembly: GCF_019279795.1. Taxonomy (NCBI): domain Eukaryota; kingdom Metazoa; phylum Chordata; order Ceratodontiformes; family Protopteridae; genus Protopterus; species Protopterus annectens. The sequence goes on along the minus strand of NC_056745.1, from coordinate 768,747,847 downwards.
TACTGCCAATGTGTATTATTCAAGAAACTTTTTTTTTATCTTTTTACTAGTTTTGTTACTTTAGAAAATAGAAAAGGCAGGGCTAAATAAGTGTGTCGTTTTGGACACAAACCAGTTCTACATGATAATTAGTCCAATTGTACATTGTATTTAGGTGCTTCCCATTAAAGTGAAACTATGACTTTATGTGAAAAGGTTGATAAATACACATTGTTGGATCTTGGGAGTAAATTGATTTTAAAATGGCTGATTCCCTGTGATGGGACTCAAGAGCCCATCCACCTGCTTTAAACTTTCTCAAGAGGAATAAAGACAAATCCATGAGCAAAACAAATTGAAGGCTTTTAAAAGTAAAGAACAGTCTAGCTGTAAAGGGTCTATATCAGAACATCGAAGTTTTAAAACTTCGAATGTTCTAATATCGACCCCTATTCAGCGAACGCTAAAATCAGCGAAGCTGCAGAACACCAAATTCTTTCCTAGGGAAAGAATTTGGTTGGCCGGTTCTGTGGCTTCGCTATTTTAAGCGCTGTGGTGGAAAGTTACAGGTCAGGTTCCGATAAGTGTGCGATTGTGTGTATGTTAGAGTTAGGGCTCGGGTTAGGTGAGTTAGGGTTAGGGCGCGGGTTAGATGAGTGTGCGATAGTGACGGACCTTAGGGTTAGGGTTTGGGTTAAGGTAAGTGGATAGATAGTAGTGTATGTGCAGTTTAGTGTAGGGTTAGATGTAGGATTTTAAGTGTGTGTGTGTGTGTGGATTGATGTTTTTTTTGGTGTGCTTGTGTTTTGTGTATGTGTTTCGGAATAGCAAATTTTTTCCTTGGGAAAAAATTTGCTGTTCTGAATGTTCGATATTTTGTGGTTTAGATATTTTAGGTTCAATGAAATAGCGTTCGCTATTTTCATCTTTCAAAAGTGTTATACAAACGTACTGTAAATAATAGTTGTCTCCCCATTCTCCCACTAGCTTCCTCTTGGGGTGGACAGGGATTCTTCAGTCAGTTCTGGTTTGTCCAAATTATCCATGAAAGTATTTGATAGTTTGCATCTTTCAGGCCCAAGGTCAAGTTCATATGCTACAATTTTTTTTTCCCCTGATGATGTTCCTGTCTTGGGATGCTCATTCCAGGCCATCTTCTGCTAGGTCTGTTTCTTCCTGTAGGTCTGCCATTTCCTCTGATTCCCAAGTTTCTGAAAAAAAAACATAGGTGATGAAGGCCGGGATCAGTGGTTATTCTCATACTCCCATTTTGGCCTAGACAAATGTGGTTTTCTTTTGGCCTTGCTTCATGGAGAAGCCTCTCAGGTTGTAAGTCTCCATACCTCTCAACTGTTTAGATTTTTGCAGAATGTCTAGAGTTTTTGCTCATATTTTTGGTCTGTTCCTCATAAAATTTGTGGTTTTCTGGCTAATCACTGATAAATGAAGTTACCAAATAATGACAGACATTTATCCTTCCGAAAATGGATGTTAATTCAAAATGTGTTATTCTAGCAGCTGTCTTAGCTTATAAGAGCACTGTTTAAAATCTTTCCCTATTTTTAGGCATTTGTTCCATCCATTATTTTGGCCCTGTCAAGATTTCTTGCACTAAGAAGCTGAGAGGTATGTAAATCTCTAAGAAACTTCTTTTGCATCTGTCCTGCATCCTCACCCTGCCCCTCTCACCTTCATGTGAACTGCTTCTCATCTCCTGTTCCACTGATGGTCAGTTTGCCCTGACTGGGTGGTCCATAGCCTTGTTTCTGTCCATAAGCCTAACATCAGATAAATGCACAAGAACAAATGGACATGTTTTATGTTGTGGGCATTGGGTTCAGATCCCAGTGGCCCTGGATTACCTCTGACACATTTTATTGTGGGGTTGAGAATTTTGTCTAATAAGGTCCAAGTTACAGTCCTCTCAAACTTTCCACTTAGGTTGACCGAATTCACCATCATTTTGTCTTAAGACCTTCTTTAGTCCTCCAGTTATTGAATCCATTCCACTATGGGATTTGAACTTCATGCTAGAGTAGTTGACTCAGCTCCTTTTAAATCGGCCTCTAGGATATATTTGAACTACTGTAACTATTACATCCACTAAACCACATATCTGAGCTTTAGGCCATGTATGTCAACTTACCAAATCTTGTTTTTAATAAAGATAGTCATACTGTGAAATGATGCATCATTCAGTCTTTGTGTATTTTTTCAAATCATTTTACTAAGGGAGAATGTCAGCTTTATTGTCTTGATGCTCATAGAGTGATAAGAATGGTCTTGTGTTCACCGTACAAAGAATCTTAGGATGCATCCCCAGCTGTTTATGTCTTTGCTGCTGGCAAAGTGGGAAAAAAAGTTTATAAAGTGAAGTGGTCTAGATGTTTGACTATTAGATTTGTGTATATAAAACACGGGAAGTCTGTAGTAGGGCTCAGTCTTTGAGAGTAGTAGCAACAGCTCAGTTTTTTGTGTGTAATGCATCTGCAAATATTTCTGCAACTGCTATGTTGGCTTTTCTATGAACCTTTATGAACTCTTACAGTCTGGATGAAATCTTCAACTTTGTTGGAGCATTTGGGGTTGCCATTATCTGAGGCATTATTTTCTGAGATCACCCATGTTGGTTACTGGGGTCTAGCAGTGGTGGAATATGAACCATGGCTGTATAAGGCTGTATAAATCTATCATGGTAAGTATGTAACTTCATTTTTCAAATAGTAAAATGAAGCTGTAGGTGTAACTTAAAGTCCAGTGTCCTAGTTATGTAATTATTTATTTACAATTACATTGTAGTCATTGAGTAAATGAATGTTAATGGGAACTGCTTTCAAGTGATGGAAAAAATATTGGAACATTGACAGCTAAGTTGTATTCATGTTTAGTTGAATTGATCATGCCCGTAGTTTATGAAGGACCGCAAAAAATAATTTTTGTGTGTGTGGTTCAAGTTCCTTGTATTGAAGGTGGTCATTGTAACAGCAAGCATAGCATATATATTAAATAAAAGATTGAAAACCCAGGAGAAGAGTGAATCTTGAAGATTACTCTTTTCCTTTAAACTTCTTTAATGCAGGGGGAACCCCCCATCCCCTCCAAAGTTTTTGTACAAGAGCTCTGAGATTACCATACGTTGGAGGAAAGGAAATGTTATAAGAAAAGGCTAGCTTGGGCTTTGTATATGTAAGTTTGTTTTTTGGCCATTCAGTTGCCATGTTTCTGGCCTCTCTGTAGCGGGTCCTGACATTTCAAATGGTTACCATGTTATTGTCCAGTGCTGCTGTATTGATTCCAAATGTTCTTTTGCCCTCCTTTGTATTTGCATGTGTCATACTGTTTAGGCCAGTGCTGTTTTCATGCAGGCATTATTAGTAATGTTTGGTGGCATGTGACTGCCATATAAGTAACGTAAGTGAGTTCTCACCTCTTTGAAACCTTTAATCACTTGATTATGTTTACTGGCTCGTAAGTGCATTGTATCAGTCTTTAGGCCAACAATTCATAACTAGTTACAGTTTTCTGTAAGGTTAGTGAGTTCCTCACTGCATCCCTGTGGAAGGCAGATTGATCCAGAAGATTTTCATTTACAATGATTATTTTGTTTGTGTGAAAGTCATGATTCAGGAGCTATGAGCACTGCAAGATGTTTGGTTGGGCTGCTAACTTTAATGAAGACTTGACGCTTTTAATACTCTTGGGTAACTGAGGAAAGAATTGCTTAAAATGGAAAAGCAGTTTAAATCCTACTTGTGAAGAAAATGGGGAGACTCACAAAGGGTTCTGATCTGCCATTCATTTATCCATTTTCTAAACCACTGGTCCTTGTGAGTGTTGCTTTGGTGGTAAGCAAAAGGAGCACACCAAGATACCCTCCATTCAGAGTCCCCAACTCATCCTGCAGTTCACATATTCCCAAGCAAGCTGAGAGGGATTCTCTGTCACATCCTAAGTGTACCCTGGATGAACCTTGCAGTGGGCTGTGTTTGATAGAATTCTCACAACTTTGCCCATACCAACTGACTCCTGTCAACACAAAGGTGACTGAATTTCAGAATCTTTCTGGAGTACCAAGTTCCTTTCTGTGTTATAAAGAAAGAGCTTAGCAGTTCTTCAAGAGGGACTTCATTTCTTTCACTTGCATATTTGATCTTACTTTTCAGTTAGTGCAAGTACAGAAAATTCTTGAACATAGTTGGTGAAGCAGTGACTTATTTTTAAAATGGAGGAGCTCAGCATGCTGGGTCTTGGCTTTTCACTTCAATGTAACATTTCAGTGCAGAGCTTGCAGTGCTACCGCTGCTGCTGTCCTTTGCTTGTCAACTTCTGTTTCAACTAAAGTATTATTATAGTGCTTATTTTGTAAGCACTATTACAATCATCACAGTGAAGCAATGAAAAAAGTATACAGAAATTGAAGAATAAAGCATATAGTGCAGGACTGTTAATAGGGTTGACACTTTGAATGCAAAATAGATATATGGCATAATATATGACATAAAACAGTGAGTAAGAAATTTGAAAGCTGATGTAGTGGCACTGACTGCAATAATAAATTCAAGCTCACTGTATTTAAAAATGAAGCTGGCCTAATATTCGAACAAACTCTGGAAATTGTAGTAACCTTCAGTGAAATTCAGGTACTGTTTAGCACCAAACAATCCAAGTCCTAATGCTTATACAAATAGCAACAGAATCCAACATTACAGGGCAGCAAGTCCAATGAGCTATAAAGCAGCCCATTATTGCCGAGCTGAACACAGTTAAGCAATCTGCCATTAAGTGCCAATGAAATGATGTAGGCAGAGTGATGCAAACTCAGGTTAAATTCAAACAAAACAAGTCTTGTAAAATCTTGAAAAGTCTTGTACAAATGTATAGTACTCATCCAAACAAAATAGCAAAAATTAAGAACGGCCAGATTTTACAAGGTGCTGGCTTAAGCCAAGTTCTTACAAAAGAATCCTGTTTCATATTCTGTCATTATTTCCATTGAAAAAGCTTCTAAATTCTTGTCTTCTTCTAATGTTTTGTTTACAGCTAAATATAGATAGGGCAAACAGTATATACTTGTGCCACTTTAGGTTTTAGAGCTATTAATTACCAAACCCATATGGTTAGGTACTGCTTGTCTATGCTAGGTAGCATGGGAAAGGTACTCTCTGCTTTGATTATTCAGAAGCTAAGTGTTACACACTTTTTGTACTTAATTCTGCCTCCCAAGCAGCTAGACTTTCTATTAGGTGTATTGATGATGCGGGAAATGCCTCTTCTAGGGCTGCAGCCACGAATTCAGTTCTTTGTAGATTATTGTGGTTTAGACTTCAGTCTTTGCCTGAAGACGTTGAGGCTAAGTTGGTTGATTTTCCTTTTGATATACAGCAGCTGCAGAGTGTTTCAAAACTGTGTATAGAAAGGCAAGGTCATACATAACGTAAAAACAAAATTTTCCTTCTTGTTTTTCAAAATTTTAAGGGATTTATCCTTTTAAGGCTGATGCTTTTCTTTGCAAGGATTTGAAATCTTCGCAGAAGGGTAAGAGACCTCAGAGAAGGGGTTTTGGGAAAAGTCTCAACAGAGTTCCCAAGCTTCTAAGCCTTCCTTTCCATACAAATCATGTGCCTTGTGACTGTCATTTCTTCAAAATTCAGCCCACAATGTCCTGTCTCAATTTTCTTTAACTCAAAATCATTGCTTGCCTCTGTAAGTTTGGGAGATGATTATCTCTGACATATGGATTCTATCTGTTATTCAGGGAGGATACAGAATGTCTTGGAATGATTTCCCTCATTCTTCAGGATTTCCTCAGCCACCAGATTAGTATTAGGCTGCCTCTTGTTCCAGAGCGTTTTTCTCAAGGCACCATAACAGTGATTTCTCCTCACTTATGGAAAATGGGTTTTTACTGGAGAATGTTTTGGTTCCCAGAAAATAGGCAACTTGGAGACGTATTTTAGATCTTTCCTTTCCCAACACTTTTCTGAAGGTACCAAGTTTCAAGATATTGATCATTCAATCTTAACTTTTCATGATTTTTCCACAGGCTTTCTTGGTGATTTTGAATCCTGTCATTGCATTTTGGAGTCTTTGATCTGTTCAGGTTTTTCCTTATCTAGATAATAATCTCTCCCAGGCTCCTACCCAACAGTATTTCTTTTACTCATTTGCATGTTCTGACCAGTCTAGGGTTCACACTGAACTTGGGGAAGTCTTGTGTAATTCCATTTCAGTATTGAGTTTTCCTGGGTGACAGAATCAACACCATGTTAATGACAATTTTTCTTACAGAAGACAAGCTTCCTTTCCTGACAGATTACATTTAGATTCTTTTTTCTTTGGATATGACCACTGCAAGCGAAACTCCTAAAGCTCTAGGTTACATGGCATCAGTGATCCCTATGATTTCTTATAGGTTCATAGGTGTATACTAGGATAACGACTACTAGGACCCTTGTAAGCCTAGCCGTGCAACATAAATGTGACCCACAAATTTGATTTATATAGGGGGTGATTTACTGACTGCCGTTGCCCATCAGAGACATAGGCACCAGACCAGGGGTGAATTTCTGATTACTCATACTTTGGTCCAAGTTGTGATTCAATAGAGATAGGGAGGATTGGTTTCACATGGATAGGGAGCCTGTTCCAGAGGATGAGAATTTTCCGAGGTACGTAAATGTTTCTCTGACATGTCCTCTTTATGTCGCAAGCAAAATGTAGGGCTTTTACTTGAGGGTTTTGAAAATGTGCAAAAGGTTCAGCAAAAAATTGTCCAGGGATATCTTGTATGCCAGGCAAAGATTACCTCTCAAAAGTCTGTTTGATATAGGAGACAGGGCTTTGAGGTGATCAGTGTAAGACATTGTGTTTACTCCCTGTATTCTTTTTGTAAGGAACCTTTATAGACATTCTGTTTGCTGCATGTGTCTGGTAAGATGCATACCACAGGGGAATTATACTCTATGGTGAGTCTGCTGAGGTGTGAGTACAGTGGTATGATGACCTGTCTGCACCTAGATGCAGTCTCCCCTTGCTTACAAGCTGAGCAATGTAAAAGGATTTCTTACTATCTTGGAGACATGTTGGTCGAAGGCTAGGTTATTATCTACATGAGTTCCCAGATCCCTGACTAGTGAATCATCTTTTAGGGGTATTTTTATTGATGATGCCGTTACCCGGGCTGGCTGACTTCCCAAAAGGTACTATAATGGATTTATTGGTATTGAGTTTTAAGCCATGAGTTTGTCACCAAGTGTTTGTCTGTGTTAGACCTTTCTGAAGGGTGTTCCTGTCTTGGGCGGATTCAGTGACTGATGCCAGTTTGCAGTCATCTGTGAACTTTGTTAACCAGAGGCCTTTGACATTGGCTTTGATGTCTGAAAACCTCCTGGAGCCTATCAGTGAGCCAATTAGCTATCCAGCATGTTATAAAGGGGTATATACCTAGTTTTGTAAATTTGTTGACAATGCCCTGGTGGAGTGTTGTAGCAAATGATTTGCCAGATCTAGGTAGGCAGTAGGCATCATTTCCCTTCATCTATTGCCTTTGTGACCTTTTCAAAAAAGTCCACCAGATTCATGACCCTCCTTTGACAAGGCTAAACTGGGATGTATCAAGTGTCTGGAGGTCTCCTATGTCCGTGTTGACAGTTTTGATGATAATTCTTTCAAATGCTTTGCAAATAAGATGAGTCAGGCTAATGGGTTTGTAGTTTCCAGTTTCTGTTGAAGGTTCTCCGTTATGAAGGGGGATGACCATCACAGTCTTCCAGTCATGTGGCACAAAGCCTATTTTAAGACTATAGTTAATGACTCTAGGGGTCCTGATAAACTATATTTTAGATTGTTCCAGAGGCGTCCTGGGGTATTATTGGAGCACATTGAGACTGTGTTCTTGGCTTTAGCAAGTGCAGCCAGTACGTGCTTCCCTAGTTATAGTTGGAAGGTTATGTTTGAGAGTATTCTTTGGGTGATTTTCGGAAGTGAGAGGGGAATAAAGTTGGAACAAAATTTGTCTGCTAACAGGTTTGCTATATTGCCAGGCTCAGTGAATGTGGTTTCATTAACCACCAGTTCATTACATTGCCGTGTGCTGCCCATGAGGTTTCTGACATAGCTGAAGAAGGTCTTTCACCTGGGAGGCTATCTTAATCTCAACATTGGCTTTGCTTGACCTAATTGGATGTCTCAGTTGCCTATTTAGTTTGATGAGAGAGTTTTTATCTTTATGGGAATTACCCATCTTGATTTTTGCTATAATTTTTTTTATTTTTGTTGTATATCCTGTTTAACTTGAGATGCCACCAGGGTGTCTTGTTTCTGGATCTAGTCGTGGTTTTGCTTCTGATAGGTGTAGCAGCCTCTGTGCAGCCATTAACATGGTTGTACAGAGCTTCTTAGGATAGGCTGCTGTGCTCTCGAGGTTTGGAGGGCCATTGAGTTTTGAAAAAACATCACTTAACTCGTTCAATCCAAAGGAGCTCAGTGGAGCTCAGGAAGTTTGCACTGTTTTTCCAATGGGCAGAGCCTAAGCCTTTTGACAGAATCAGATTATGCCCTCACATTTCAAACAATGTTCATATCTTTGGAACAAAAGTGTTTATGAAAGAAGTGTGAATGGCAAACTCTTCAGCACAAACTATTTTTTATTGTGGTAATGTTCTTTAGGTTCTAGGTCTTAAACCAAATTTTATGTCACAGTAAACACTGTAACTACTACATTTGTAACATTTTGTAAACAACTTACAATATCTCAGCAACCATCCACGTTACCCACATACTGTCAAGCAGCATCTTACTCTGTGTTACTTGGTTGTTGAGATATTTAGAAAAATGTGAAAATTATATCTATATAAATTAATATAAAAACAAGAGTTGATATCTATTCAAATATTAATTCACTTGAATTTGCCATTGTGTAAGCTTTAAGATGAAATCCTTTAAAACCTTGTACATAGCACGGTTTAGGAATTATTGATGCAGATATGAACAAGCGATATTTGACACCTAGAGGCATCAGTAGGAGTTAACTGCAGATGCACCTGGAGGCATCACTCGTATGTAACAAGTTAATAAAAGGTAATTTGCCTTGGAATAGTTCCCATTACTGGATTTAATGGAACTATTTTGATTTTGGAGGAGGCAGCTTTGTGGTCGGACCTTACCAGAGAGGAAGAGACATTCTCCCATATTTGTGAACACGTGGTCCAGTAAGTTGGGGCCTCTTGTGGATGTATTCACTATTTGCTAAAGGGTTTTGTATTTACGAAGTCAATAAATCTCTTTGCCTGTAAAACTGAGGCTGTTTAGGATCCCTCATCTATTGAGGGTGATTAAAGTCTCCCATCAGCAGGGTGTTAGGTTGGATGGTAAGTGTAGGCCCAAACATACATTGTGAACTTTTTGGGACATGGAGGGTGACTTACAGTTGGCTAGGATATGGTATGGGATTTTGTGTGTGGTGATCTGTACATTGAGGAACTCCAGCACATTGTCCTGTCTGACCACCAAAGAGATATGCTTGTTATTGAAGTATATCGAGACATCTCCACCTTTAGCCCTTGTCTGTTCACCTACTGGTCTAAAAGTGTGGAAGGCACTAAAACCTTGCACTGCTGAGATGCTAGATGCCACCTTAAACCATGTTTCAGTAACTGTGCAGATGCTTGTATTCTTGAGTTTGAGGAGGACTTGGAGGGAGTGTAGTTTATTTAAGCTCCTAGCATTGAACGTAACCCCTTGAGGTTTCAGTTGAGTCGATTTTGCTGTATTGGTAGGTTTGTCAATTTTGCTTTGCTTAAAAAGGTACGATGATGGTGGATAAAGTTTTCTTATGCCAGACTTCATATGAGAAATATACAGTGATAGCTGAAGTCTGTTTGGACTCAGCATTGCCATCCGTTAACCTCCTAAATTTCTCTTCTGCCCTTTATTAAGAAGGAATTTTCATGGTGGGTCACCCAGGTTTTACTTATTCTAGGAGTGCCTCTTCTGGTTCCTTCCTCTTGCCATGATCTGTTCACAGATGCATCTGATCTGGTGTAGAATGCTTATTCCAAGGACATCAGGGATCAAAGAATATTGTCCCACAAGGAAAGAACAGACCACATCAGTGTAAAGGAGATGAAGGCACTTATTTTAGCTTTTCAGTCTATACATCACCTCTGGACCCAGGTCCTGTTTGGGTCTTCCAGACAGCACCACAGTTATGTGGTGATGTCCTTCAAGGATGCATCTGCAGTCATAACATATGGGTTGTCCTGCCTCAGGCAGCTCTTCAGTCGGCCGGATTCCAAAGTCTGGGTCTGGCCTCGGCTGATGTCGCACTTTCCTCGACGTCAGAGCGCCTGGGGTATAAAAGCATCAGCCGACGCCATTTTCCTCAGTCTTTCTTGCCGCGTGGTGCCTGAAGCAGAAGCAGTTTGCAAGTGCCGGTCGGCCAGCTCCTGTGATTTAGCTACCGAAGACTTCGAAAAAGCTAAGTACCCCGTTGGGGACTCTTTCTTGCCTCAGCCGATGTCAGATAAAGTAAATAATTGTTTAACTTGTGGGAAACAAATGCCTCATAAGGATTTCCACTCTTACTGCCTCCCTTGCTTAGGCCCAGACCACGACGTCTCAGCCTGCGCTGCCTGTGCTTCCTTCAACCGACGAACTCTTAGACGTCGGTTGGAGTTTGCAGAGGAATTTTTTGGGGCTAATTTTGCGTACAAGATGCCATCGGAGACTCCGACTTCGCATGTGGTTAAAAAACGGAAGGACAAGGACCAACCCTCGCGGCCCGCGGTTTCGGCTGAAACCACGGTCAGGCCTACCGCGAGTGTCTCGGTTTCGGCTGAAACCAAGTCCTCGGTGCTTCCTGTTACCGAATCCACTCAACTGATTACCTCGGCCCCGGAGGCTCCGGCCGAGTCGGTTATTGAATTACCTACTGAAACCGGTGTCCAGGACATGTCCGACACCATTCCTTTAGACAAGTCTACTCCTGCACGTGGTGCAGCCAGACCCCCCTGCATCCATGTCCATTAAGGCCTTTTCTAGGGCTAAAGCTGCCAAACTTGCTAAAGCTTTGCCTCCCAAGACTACCTCTCAGAGGCCTTCTACTGACTCTCAGATTCTCAGCCTAGCAGAGGATCTTATCTCTTTAATTAGAGGTTCTCAACCTCACCCGGACAGGGCTCTCTTCCACCACCAGACAAAAGGCACAGGGTTGAGCCCTCTGACCCCCACTCTTCAGATGAGTCTACGGATGGATCTGTGTTGTCAGACCACCAGCAGGAGGCTTATTCGGCCTACGAGGATTCTGATGCTGAAGAATCTATTCCTTCGGCCTCCCCTCCTGAAGAGTTTTCTTTTGGTGAGACACTGCACTCTATGAGAGAACATTTTCAATGGCAGGGCCAGGAATTTTCTGATTCTAGAAAGAGATTAAGGACCTTTTTACATTTACCTCAGCATAGGCCTTTAGCTATACCTCCTGTTTTGAATGTTATTGATGATGTGTACTCTGATGCTAGTACAGCCTCTGATTCTCTCCCTCCAGCTCCTGCCAAACCTGATAGGGTACTACAGGGTCCCGGATTCTCATCTACACCTGTACAAGGCCCACACTGCAGACCCAGAAACTATTTCCCAGGGCCCAAAAGGGGTTGCAGCTGCCACTGCTAAAAATCCTCTACCTTCTGAAAGGGAGTCTAGAGCTTTAGAGAGATGGGGAAAGAAAGTTTATACTTCTGCAACTCTTTCCATGAGGGCATTAAATTGTCAATTACATATGATTCAGTACCAAGAGTATTTGTTAGATGAATTGTATAAGAAGCTTTACTCCTCTGAACCCCTTGACCGTAAATCACTTCAGGATCTGGTACATAACTCACAGCAGATTAGCAACCATTTTTTGCAGTGTGGTTATGATGCACTGGAAGCTTCATGTAGGTCAGCTATGACAGGGGCAGTTATACGTAGGCATGCCTGGTTGAAGGAACAATCTCTACCGGACCATGTTAAAGCTAAGCTCCTGGATGCTCCAATGGAAAAACAAAAATTATTTGGTTCCACGGCTCAGGAGGTCTTAAAGAAGTTTGAAGAAAAGGCAAAATCTGTGCAAACAGTCAAGGACTTTTTTGCAGGTACAACCACCGAGATTCAGCAGAAATTGGCCTACTAAGAATTGGTCCTTTCCGGACTCGGACAGATCCCAGAGAGGCAGGAACAGGCGTGCCAGAGGTAGAGGGCAAGCTAGAGGCTCCTACAGAGGCCATCAGTGGCAGCCTCCCAACCAGAGAGGTAGTGCAGGGACAACAACAACTGCTACACCAGGACAGACTCAATGACTTTATTTTGACTCCGCCGATCAGGGCTCAATTAGAAGCACCATTGGGCGGAAAGCTTTCTTTATTTTCAAAAAATTGGCATTACATTACAAGGGACTCATGGACACTGCAAATAATAGACAAAGGATACAGGTTCCATTTCCACACATTGCCAGAAAGAAAAGGAATGCCAGACCTGCCACCAAATCAGAGGGCAGAGGCTTTGAAGCAAATCACCAAATTGATACAAATGAAAGCCATAGAAAAGGTACCTCTTTCAGAACAAGGCCAAGGATTTTATTCCAGATTATTCCTTGTTCCAAGAAAAGAAAATCAATGGAGGCCTATTCTCGACCTGTCCGCACTGAATACTTACCTCATTGTGCCAAAATTCAAGATGCTGACCCTACAGCAGCTTCTTCCCATGGTGGGCAAGGAGTCTTGGCTGGTGACTCTAGATCTCAAGGAGGCATACCTGCATGTCCCTATTCGACAAAGTTGCAGAAGACACCTCAGATTTCTTGCAGGATCAGAGCATTATCAATTCTCAGCATTGCCCTTTGGCTTATCTGCTGCGCCCAGAGTATTCACGAAATGCCTGGCATCAGTAATTGCACACTGCAGACTTCAGGGGATTCAAATCTACCCATATCTGGACGACTGCCTTATACAAGCGGACAACAAGGAAAATTTGTTAAAGGACTTGGACTATGCCATCCACCTATTACAGGCCTTGGGATACACAGTCAACATCCAAAAATCAAGACTTGTTCCATCCCAAAGAATAACCTTTTTGGGTGCATATCTAGACACAACCACCCCTGCAGGCCCTAGGTTACATGGCATCCTGCATAATTCTAATTCCACAAGCCAGGCTGCATATGAGAAAATTGCAATGGTACCTAAGGAGTGTATGGACTCAGCACAGTCACAGCTTAGAAACTTTGATCCCACTCATCCCTTGTCTTCAAAAGGAATTTCTGTAGTGGGCTCACGCCTGCCAGTCCAACAGAGGGTTGCCTTTCAACAAACCAAAAGCAAACCAAACCATCACCACGGACACTTCAGACCGAGGTTGGGGAGCACACATGGAGGACAAATGTATCCAAGGGCTATGGTCTCAAGGACAGCTGCGCATGCACATAAACCAAAAGGAAATGCTGGCAGTGATACACGCAATCGAGGCCTTCAAACCTTTCCTTCATCAGGGCCACCTGCTAATAAGGACAGACAACACCACAGTTATGTGGTACATAAACAAGCAAGGAGGCACGCATTCCTACCCTCTATGCAGACTGGCCATGAATCTATGGGAACTTTGCTTGAAACTCAATATACAACTACAGTCCCAGTTCATGCCAGGGAAAGACAATACTCTGGCAGACAGCTTAAGCAGAACTACAATGGATGCACACGAATGGATGCTGCACCCAGACATCTTCTTACTCATAACACAATCATGGGGGAGGCCGGAGATAGATCTGTTCGCCTCACCATACAATCATCAACTGAAGACTTTTTGCTCAAGGACATACCACCCACAAGCATGGAAGGTGGACTCTCTTTCTTTCAGCTGGAAAGCTCGAAAAGTCTATGCTTTCCCACCACTCCCATTAATGTCCAAGGTTTTACTGAAGATCAGGGCAGAACAGCCAAGAGTGATTCTGATAGCTCCAGACTGGCCAAGGCAGCACTGGTACCCACTGTTGAAGAGCATGTCACAGACGAAACCGTGGCCTCTCCCCCTATGGCCACTTCTTCTGACGCAGAACAATTTCAAGATCCTGCATCCCAACCTAAAAACCTTGCAGCTAACTGCCTGGAGAATACCATGATTCCTCCTCAGAATAGCTTATCCCAGAGAGTAAAGGACATTATTCTGGAAGCTCGCCGTCCTTCCACAAGGAAGGCATACTCAGCAAAATGGAAAAGATATCTCATTTGGAACACAACAAAAGGCCTAGATGTGACAGTGATGAGCATGACACATATACTGGAATACTTAGCAGAATTGTTCCACAATGGCCTGTCTTATTCTTCCATTAAGATACATGCCTCAGCAATTTCAGCAGAATACAATGTAAATCCACCTGTCTTCTCACATCCTCTCAAGACAATTTCTCAGGGGAATCAAAAACATCAATTCTCCAAGGAAACCACCTTTACCTACTTGGGACCTTAACTTTGTGCTGGAGAAACTAACACTTCCTCCCTTTGAACCAGCAGCATCGGCGGATCTACAGTTTTTGTCTTGGAAAACTGCATTCCTTCTGGCCATAACTTCAGCAAGAAGAGTATCTGAGTTACAAGCTTTAATGGCAGTGCAGCCATTTCTTATTTTTTATCAAGACAGAGTTTCATTGAGAACCAATCCTACTTTTATGCCAAAGGTGGTATCTAGGGTATCCTTGAACCAAGCAATTCACTTGCCTACATTCTTCCCAAATCCACAAAATAAAGGGGAGAAACTTCTACACACTCTGGATATACACAGACAATTACGCTACTATTTGGACAGAACTAAAAGTTACAGAAAGACTGACCAACTGTTTGTTGCATATGCTGCTGGGGCACAAGGAAAAGCAATTTCCAAACAGACAATTTCAAAATGGATCGGAAATTGCATTCACTTTTGTTACTCCTTTCATGGAAAGACACTTCCTGTAAACATTAGGCCTCATTCCACGAGAGCCACAGCCACCACTACAGCCTTCCTAAGAGGGGTGGCTACCAAGGACATTTTAGAAGCTGCTACATGGAGCTCCGTGCATACATTTGCCAAGCATTACAATTTACCTTTATACTCCAGATCCAGAGCAGGTTTTGCTACAGCAGTCCTGCAGGGTATCTTAACTACACCATCATTTTCTTAGTACCTCCACCCCCAGATTGGCTATGGTATTCTACCCATATGTTATGACTGCAGATGCATCCTTGAAGGACATAGTACAGTTTTGTACCTACCATAAATGTAGATGTCCGATAGGTATGCATCTGCAGTCAGGTTTACCCTCCCTCCTTCCCCTCTGTGGTATTCCTAGGGTGCTTACCCCTCCATTAGCTAGCTGGGGGAATCTGTTATGGTGTATTTGTTTGTATGTATATATATATATATATATATATATATATATTTTTTTTTTTTGCAATATGTTTGGAATTTTTTGGCATTTTATCCAAATTTATCCTTCATAGAGGGCACCTGGCATCTTGGGCAAGAAAAACTGAGGAAAATGGCGTCGGCCGATGCTTTTATACCCCAGGCGCTCTGACGTTGGGGAAAGTGCGACATCAGCCGAGGCCAGACCCAGACTTTGGAATCCGGCCAACCGAAGGGCTGCCTGAGGCAGGACAACCCATATGTTATGACTGCAGATGCATACCTATCGGACATCTACATTTATGGTAGGTACAAAACTGTACTTTTCACTATGTCACCACTGGTAGGTTGCCCAATGTAAGGTGAAACTCCAGTGGCAAAGGAAACACACCCGACTCCTCCAGCAGACCACAACTAAAATGAATGAACTGGAAACAGCACAGCTAAATATATGTGTAGTTTAATTTCCAAGCAGTTTCACCTTTAGTAAAGGCATCATCTGAGATAAAATCAGAACACAGGAAGCAAGTCTGTTTAAATATACCTCTCACTTGGTATTTAACCAATAAAAACCCTTGTCGAGAACAAGTGTAGCAGCAGTTAAAGTGACAGTGCATGTATACAAAACGCAAATACATATAAAACAGATATAAAAAACATAACACTTAATACTATGCTACTTAAAAATGTAAAAATACTTAAGCAGCTCTTGCTTTTAAAATGCAGTTAAAAGATAACATATAATTTAATATGGGTTTATTAGTTGTATTTAACTGGCTCTGCCAGTTTAACTCCTTCTGTTCCAATAACAGTTCACTATATCCCCCTCTGTCCGACATACAAACCCTGTCAGTAATGAAAAAAAGAAATCTCCTGAAATCTGGACAGTACATAGTGTTTAAAAAAAAAACATTTGTAGATTTGTATTTTTTTATATCATAAACATGTTCATAGATGCTTTCTAGTGGTTTTACCCATATAAAATGCAGAGCAAACTGAACATGTAGCAAACTAAACAACCATCACTGTATTACAATCACATACCCCAGGACATGAGAGAGTCTTGTCATGTCCATCAACAATTACATGTGGTCCATCTTGTACAAATTTACAATGGCTACACTTTTGTCATTTTCGAACGTAAAAATCTTGTACTACTACGGCTGCTATTTTTTTTTTAAATATTCTTGTGGTTTTCAGCTCTACCGTATGTACTTTTGGGTGCTAGACCTAAAACTTTGTGATATTCAGTAGTAAAAACTGTACTCCAAGTTTTGTTTAAAATACCTCTTAGCGCTGGTGTCTGATGGTTATATTTGATAGTCATAGCACCAGCCGTTTCATGATTGTTGGTGACACTTTTTATTCTCTGAAAATTCATCCATTTTATTAGTGTTGCTAAGTAAAGGGGCAAATTTGCCTTGTCTGCCTTCTAGTATTTCCGTCTTAACAGATTCAAACAGTTCTTCTCTTTCACGGAACATAATGCCAAGCTTGTTTAGCTCCTGTTTAAATACAATGTCAAGAGAAACTATTCTTGACAGGCATACCATCTGGCCTTTGATTATAATTTTCTTTTGATAAGGGGGAAGGTAGCTATTGTAGTGTAGAAAGAAGTTTGAATAAGTCTTCTTTCTGAATATGTTTGCAACACATCTTTTTTGCTGCCTGTCTTAGTAATTGTCACATCAAGAAAGTTGATTGAATCACTTCCAACTTTGGGTGTAAACTCCAAGAAGCTAGTGGAGGCATTCCATTCAGATAGGAATTGCTCAACCACGGAAACTTCATCATCCCACAAAATTAAGATGTCATCCAAAAATCTGAAATAACAAAATACTTTATTGAAAAACTTGAAAGTGAAAACCTTGGTGTGCTCCCAATCTGCAAGAACTAAATTTGCATAAGTGAGAGCACATCTAGCACCTCTCGCCACCTCTGTAATTTGATGGTAGAGCTCACCATCAAAATAAATAAAATTATTTTTTTAATACCATTTCAAGGAATTCTTGAGTAACATACATCTCATTGGGATTCTTTGTTTTGTCCATAAGTAACATATTATGAAAATGTTGTAAACTCTCATAATGTGGAATTACTGAGAACAAGTTAACCACATCTTTGGCAATAGAACTAACATTTTCCTTGAGTAGAGCAGAATTTAACAAATGCAACAAATGCCATGAGTCACACAGAATATGGTTCTCACTTTCCACCAAAGCTTTACAGCTCACATCAACATACATAGCTAGGGGCTCTGTTTCGGATGTAGCAGCTGACGCAATAGGTCTAAGTGGAGGGTTATGTATACACTTGTGCACCTTAGGTATTCCAAAGATTTCTGGAATTACCAGCTTGTTAACTTTAACAAAAGCCAAAACATCTCATGATATAGCCCCCTGAAGAACAAACAATATGATTCAAATAAAAATCAATTTTAGCATAGGCTGCGTTAATTTTGTTTTTTGATACCTGACAATATATATGTGTCATGTAATACTTGCATAAAGGAAGAACACCATTATGACAGCCCTCCTACTACCCTTATCCGGTTTCATAACATGGATCTCCTTGTTGCCCTTAATCTGAACCAACAGTTCTCATTCTTGGCTGTGTATAACCAATCTGCAGGAAAGTCCCCAGGAATAGATGGTATTCCCGTGGAAGTTTGGAAGTTAGGAGGGAAAAAAATGATAAAGATCTGGAAGGTTTTGTTTAACAGTATTTTAAGATGAGGAGAAGTTCCAGCATCCTGGAAGAAGGCGGTGGTAATGGTAATACCTAAAGAGGGTAAAGATCCATCGGATCCAGCTTCATACAGGCCCATTTCGTTACTAAACCATGATTATAAAGTGTTTGTCTATAATGGCTAAAAGAATGGCAAAAGTGATACCAAAATTGATAGATATGGATCAGTGTGGATGTTCATCGTGTTTCACTGTTGCAGTCATTACAGTTGGGTTATCCTGCTGGCAGGCTACCCGCAGTCAGCCTGAATTCTAAAGTCCTGGTCCGGCGTCGGTTGCTGTCGCCTCTTCCCTGATGTCAGTGCGCCAGGGGTATAAAAGAAGCAGCCGATGCCATTTTCTTCAGTCTTTCTTGCCGCATGGTACACAAAGCAAAAGCAGTTCGCAAGTGCCGGTCGGCTGAATCCTGAGATTTTCGAATCCGAATTTCAGAACTAAAGTCTTCATTAAAGCTAAGTACCCCATTGGGGAAACTTTTTTCTTGCTCCAGACCGATGTCAGAAAAAGTTAACAATTGTATTTCTTGTGGGAAGCAAATATCTCATAAGGATTTTCACTCTTACTGTATTCCTTGCCTAGGCCCTGACCACGACGTAGCTAGCTGTCGGTTTTGCACTAGATTTAACCAACGCACTATTAAGTGTCGGTTTGATTTTGCATTTCATTACTTTGGCTGAAGGTTTAATTATATACTGCCGTCGGAACAGCCAGCGACCGCAGTTTACAAAAAACGCAAGGACAAGGAAAAGGATAGGCATCCGAGGTCCAAAACCGATGACGAGGCCTCCGCTAGGCCAGTCGCTGGTTCGCCGGTTCTCAGTGAAGCGCTTTCGCAGCCCCTGGTGCCCGCTACCTCAGAGCCACAGGCTGCTTCCGACTCCCAAGTGGAGCCGACTGGGCCTCTGGACACTCAAGGTATTGGACACTCTGAAATCATTCCCTCAGATGGGTCCGGAGCCGCTGAGCAGGCATCGGCTTCTGAGGGTATCTTCAGACCTACACAGTTATATGTTAAACCATCTTCAGCTTCAAAGACTAAAGCAGCTCTAAAGACAAAGAAACAAGTACAACATTCTCCTACTCAGACTTCCATGCCTAAAAAACAGATGCTTAAAATGGCCGAAGACCTAATTACTATGATCAAGGGTTCCCATCCCCCTCCTGATAAGAGGCCCAGGCAAGAGACAGAATATGATTCTTCAGATCAGGTTTCTATTTCCTCTGATTCCTCTTCTGACCAGGGCTATTCTTTTCCACCCTATGAGGACTCTGATGCTGAAGAATCCATTCCTTCAGCTTCTCCTCCCGAGGATTATTCTTTTGGGGAAACCCTGCATACCATGAGGGAGCATTTCCACTGGGAGAGCCAAGATTACTCAGAATCTAAGAAAAGGCTCAGAGACTTTCTTCTTCTACCTCAGCACAGACCTCTTGCTATTCCTCCTGTTCTAGACATTCTAGATGATGTATTTTCAGAGTCCAGCCTGTCACCTGACTCTTTACCCCCCGCTCCTGCTAAGCCAGACAGATTCTACAGGGTCCCTGACTCATAAATTCCAATATAAAAACCCCGCTGCTGACCCAGAAACTATTTCTCAGGGTCCCAAGGGAGTCAAAACGTCCACTGCAAAAAACCCTGTCCCCTCTGATAGGGATTCTAGGGCACTGGACAGATGGTGGAAAAAAGTTTACACTTCTGCTTCCCTGACTATAAGGGCTTTAAACTGTCAGTTTCATATGCTTCAATATCAGCAATACTTAATGTCACTGCTTAAACAGAAAATGTTGACAAATTCTGAATGTGCAGAGAACAAGCAAATGCAGGATTTATTGCATGCAGCTGAACAAGTGGGAAAGCATACTTTGAAATGTGGTTATGATTCACTGGAGGCCTCTTGCAGGGCCGCTGTTACAGGTTCTGTTATTAGAAGGCATGCTTGGTTAATGGAACAGAATCTGCCTGATCATGTTAAAGCAAAATTTTTAGATGCTCCATTACAGCATGATACTTTGTTTGGTGCTAAAGCAGAAGAGGTGTTAAAGAAAATGCTAGGACAAAGCAAAATCCATGTAAACAGTTAAATATTTTTTACAGGTACAGCCACCCAGATTTAGCAGAAACTGGCCTTCAAAAAATTGATCCTTTCCAGTATCAGACAGGCCACAAAGAGGCAGATACAGACGTCCCAGAGGCAGATCTCAGCCCCAAGGCTCATACAGGCCTAAACAATGGGGTGCTCCTACCTCCAAAAGCGGAGAAGACAAATCACAACCTTACAGGAAGCAGTCCCAATGACTTTCTTCTGCCAGAGCCAAACACTTCTCTTTTGATAGCCCCCCTGGGGGGAAAACTAGCACTTTTTTCAGCAAATTGGCAGATCATTACCCAAGATAAATGGGTCTTGAACATAGTGTCCCACGGTTACAGGTTCCATTTTCACACCGTGCCAAGGGCAAAAGGTATGCCAGACCTGCCACACAGTCAATGGGCAGAGGCGCAGAAACAAATTACAGCCCTCTTGGACATGAGGGCCATCCAACAAGTACCACAACAAGAGCAGGATTTTACTCTAGACTTTTCTTGGTGCCCAGAAAGGACAAAGCCTGGAGACCAATACTGGACCTGTCTATACTAAACACATTTCTGGAAGTTCCAAAACTTAAGATGTTGACTCTACAGCAGCTACTGTCCATGCTGGGCAAGAAGGCTTGGCTCGTAACTTTGGACTTAAAAAGAGGCATACCTGCATGTCCCAATCAGACAGTCTTGCAGAAGATACCTCAGATTCATAGTTGGCTCAGTGCACTACCAATTCTCTGCACTGTCCTTTAGCTTATCTACTGTGCCCAGGGTCTTCACAAAATGCCTGGCACCAGTAATTGCATTCTGCAGACAAAGAGAAATTCAAATATATCCCTGCTTGGACGACTGCCTTATTCAAGCAGAGAACAAAGACATTCTTCTACAGCATCTGGCATTTGTAAAAAGATTACTGATTTCCCTAGGGTACACAGTAAACGAAAAGAAATCCAAACTCATACTCTCTCAAGAGATAATATTCCTGGGTGCAAGCTTAAATACAACTGCCCAGATGGCTTATCTCACGCCAGACAAACAAAGGCATCTGACTTCAGAGATATGGCAACAAAGACCCAGTTATTTGCAAGAAAAATTCTGCAGGCTCTGGGCTACATGGCATCCTGCATTCTACTAATTCTATGTGCAAGACTGCATATGAGGAAACTACAATGGTATCTAAAAAGTGTTTGGACTCAACATTGCCACAGCCTGGAAACAGTAATTACTCTTATTCCCTGCCTGCAACAGGAGTTTCTGTGGTGGGCACAGGCCTGTCACCACAACAAGGGACAGCCATTCACCTTACCCACTGCCAAGCAGACACTAACAACAGATGCATCAGATTATGCCTGGGGGGCGCACATGGCAGGAAAATGTATTCAGGGCACATGGCCCACAAGCCAAATGCATCTTCATATCAATCAAAAAGAGATGTTAGCTGTATGAAATGCCCTGACAGCCTTCAAGGATCTACTTCATCCAGGACAACTACTGATAAGGATGGACAATACTACAGTTATGTGGTACATAAACAAGCAAGGGGGCACACATTCCTACCCCCTTTGCAGGCAAGCCATGACTTTGTGGAACACAGCATTGACTTACCAAGTGCATCTGCAAGCACAATTCCTGCTAGGAAAGACAAATACTTTGGCAGACGAACTAAGCAGAAACCTCATGTATCCTCTCGAGTGGAAACTGGATCCACAAATCTTCAACATGATAACAGGGAAATGGGGATGCCCAGACATAGATCTATTTGCCTTTCCTCACAACTGCCAGCTACAGAGATTCTGCACTCGGACTTATCACAGGCAAGCATGGAAAGTGGATGCCCTTTCATTCAGCTGGAAAGCCCTTACAGTATATTCATAAAATAGCAGGGAGTATTCTAAGAACCAAACCAGTATGAGAATGGAGAAAAGAGATTTTGCCGATAGGGTTAACTGTGGTCAGGGATACGAATAATAGGCAAGAGGGGGATGGAATTTATTGGAGAAAATTGACAAAGGAACCATGGTATTGTGAGCTAATAACTAGAAAGGGAAAGGTAATATAATGGGAAGAGGCCAAAAATGTATTTGGGCTGCAGGTTAGAGATTGCCTTCCCTATCAAGGATTGATATCAGAGAATAGGCAAAGGGAAAGAAATTGGGGGCTCCTAAATGAAAGACCAGATCTGGTAGAGTTTTTAATAGAATGTAGAACAGAAGCTGCCTTTAAAAAATGAATAATTAGTAAAGCATATAAAGCACTGCATGATAATTACAAGAATCAGTCAGAAGAACTTAGTAAGGATTGGGAAGAGAGTTTGGATAAGCAATTCACAAAGCGACACCGGGGGGATATATGTATATCTTCCAAATATGCAACAAAGTCTAGAAGATTTAGGATCTTTGCCTGGAAATGTTTACATAGGTGTTTGTATACCCCAAGTAGACTCCAAAGAATTTTTCTTCGGGTAGATAGCAAATGCTGGAGGTGTGAATGGCAAGAAAAAGGTAGCTGGGAACATATTTTTTGGAGATGTGATGAGCTTGCAGACTTTTGGGATTCCCTGCAGGCTGCTCTGTAGGAAATGCTGGGTGGACGGATCGGACTGACCGGGGAGATGATTTTTTTTGAGTTATGCTACCAAATCGGAATTGCCTAGGCATAATAACGCCTTGCTGAGTCTAATTATGGTAGCTGCCAAAAAAGCAATTACTAGAAAAAGGAAATCAAAGTCTAGACAAACTTTACTAGAAGTAGTGAATATAGTAACTGAGATAAAACAACTGGAATTGGTATCTTTAGAAAGGGGAAGCAGCAAACTACATAGAAAAAAATGGGAATTGTGGGAAAAGTATGCAGAACAGGAATGAGGTTTAAGTGGCAGGATTTGAGTGAGGTTATATAATGCTTAACTGCCAATGACTATAATGTGTATAAGTGATTAGTAATGTTTACAACTACAGTTGTTCCAATGGTGTCTGTTTTGTAAACTGTTTACATCTAAAGTGATTTCATTTTGTATGTTTTTCATTTATATAAATGTAAGATTGCCTTTGTCACGTGGAAATTTAATAAAGCTGTTGGGGGAAAAAAAGCAGTTCTCTTTCTTCAGATGTTAAGTTGTCTTTTCTTTACTACTGTTTTTCAAGAAATGTCTGTGTTTACCCTCACAAACTCTCTTGAAAACAGAAAGCATAGGGCGGGCAGCAAGGTGGTAAAAATGTACTCTTCCTTTGCAAAACCAAGGAACTACTGGTGGGGAGGGGGGAGAAGAACCAAAAAACATGTAAGTTAAGTTATCTGACAAACAGTATAAAATGCAGTAACACCTGTACTATATCCTGCTTAAAGACAAACAAATGTAAAACGTTTTTTAAAAAAGCGAAACACGTGTTCTGTCCAGTTCAAGGTATCTATAATTAAACACTTTGAAGCCATCATTCGTAACATTTTTGCAACAACTGTTGTTTTCTAAACAATCAGTAAAAAAGTCCCATTTAATTTTACTTTTTCTTGTTCCTCCCTTTTCTGGTCCATTTTGATTGCTTGGGAGAATTCAGTTGCTGATTTCAAAAAGGGATATGCTGGAGACCAAATCTATAGGAGGGTCTTCTTTCATTATGGTCAGGCTCTTCTCCAGTTCCAAAACTGTCAAATACATCAGTGTCATTTGTAATGAAAGGATTTATGAACATGTGCTTGATACAAAAAAATCCAAATCTACAAATGCTCTTTTTAAACGCTCTATGTACTGCCCAGATTTCAGGAGATTGCTTTTTTTCATTATTGACAGGGTTTGTATGGCAGTCAGAGGGGGAGATAGTAAACTGTTATGAACAGAAGGAATTAAACTGGTAAATGCAACTAATAAACCCAGATTAAATTATACGTTATCTCTTAACTGCATTTTAAAAGCAAGAGCTGCTAAATTAAAATAAGCATTTAAGTATTTTTACAGTTTTAAGTAGAATAGTATTAAGTGTTATGTTTTTTATGTCTATTTTATATGTAGTTGTACTTGTGTTTTGTATATATGCACTGTCACATAAAATGCTGCTACACTTGTTCTTGATAAGGGTTTTTATTGGTAAGTACCTACTAAGAGGTATATTTAAACAAACGTGCTTCCTGTGTTCTGATTCTATCTCTGTTGATGCCTTTACTGAAGGTAAAAGCACTTAGAAATTAAACTATACTTGTTTAGTTAGTTGTGCTGTTTCAATTCCATTCATTTCAGTTGTAGTCTGCTGGAGGAGTCTGGTGTGTTTCCTTTACCACTGATATAATACTATGTCACCAAGGAGGGGGGCACCAAGTCTTATCGCCTCTACAGGTTGGCTTTAACAGGGTCTGTAGATAATTTTTGGAAGAAACACAATAGCAGACCATTTGAGCAGATCCTGAGCAGATCCTCACTAATGGATGTTAAACAGAGGGGTCTTTCTGGACATTGTCCATTGGTGGAGATATTCAGCAGATAGAGCTTTTTGCCTTCATATAGAACAGACAGCGCCTTTGATTTGTTCAAGTCTACCATTCCCTCAGGTGTGTATAACTGAAGCCACGGCCTTTCTTTGAAACAGGACATTCTTTTATACTTTTCCTCCTCTTCCTTTGATTCCACAAGTTCTTCTGATCATGAAAGACAAATCAAAAATCTCAACGGTGACTTATTTTTACCTAGGCAGCATTGGTTCCCCCTTCTATTTCATCTGTCTAGGGGCAATCATCACCGTTTATCTCACAAGATAGATTTAATTTCAGAGAACAAAGGATCATTAAGTCATCCTAGCCTACAGTCTTTGAATGTGGCTCTTTGGGTGATTAAGTTTAATTCCTTTTAGGCAGCAGTTCTGTGAGAATGTGCTTAAGGCTTTACAGGTGGCTAGAAAACCAAATAGTAGAAAATGTTATGTCTCCAAATGGAAAAGTGCTGCTGTAGACAGAATAAGGACCATTATCAGATGGACTTTCCTAATATTCTGGTTTATTTGTGTGAGCTACTCATTGCTGGAATGCCATTCTCCTATATTAAAGCTATTTTTTCAACCCTTCTGCTCATCTCCCTTTGGATCCACCATTGTCATCTCATTTTGAGGTAAAACATTTTTTGAAAGGCATCTTGCATATTAGACCACAAATAAAGACTATACCGCCTTCTCCTTGAAATTTGAACTATGTTCTTGAAAAAAAAGCTTACCTTGTCCCCTTTTGAGCCTGCTTTTGTTAAGTTTTGTGCTTGGAAAACTATGCTTATGGTGGCATTGATTTCTGCTAAGAGGGTTTTAGAGTTGGAGTTGCAAGCCTCAATGGTTATTCCACCTTTTCTCGTCTTTCATAGTGATAGAGTTACTCTTCATATTAATCCTTTGTTTAATGCCAAAGGTGGATAATGAGCTTTCCTTGAATCAGACCATTAAATTGCCTATCTTTCTTTCTTTCTAATCAGAATTCAGGAGAAAGGATCCTATATTCTTCGGATGTGCCTATGCAGCTGAGGTTTTATTTAGACAAAAGTAATTATCAGGAAGTCCGATGAGTTTTGTCTCTTTCCTGGACAAAACTTTGGATGCTCTTGTTTTCAAGCAAAGTATTTTGATTGGATATCCAAGGCTGTCTCTTTTGTTGCTCTTTCTATGGTAAACAGCTTTTTGGCTCCAGTTAAGGCCCATTCTACTATTGCTGTGTCTTCTTCATAGGCTTTCTTCAAGTATTTAAACTCAAAATCAGTTCTTGAGCTACTTGTTTTTTTATACACACATTCACAAGACATTACAAGAGTGATATTTTCTCTAACAACAGAGTTTGGTTTACTGTGTCTGTCTTGCTTGGGCTTTTGGACCATAACCTAGCTCAGGCTTCCTCCTCATCTTCTTAGCTTTGAGAATCTTCCACTGGTTAATAATACAGCAACAGTGATTATGAATGCATGTAGTATAGTTGTGTAAGAACTTGCCAATAACAGTAGATGTCAGACTGGTCACTGTTGCAGTATTATATCCCTCCTCCCTTCCCCTTTCTTTTTTCTTCCTTTTTAGTTTGGCCAAAATGGGATCTTTTGTGTTTTCCACCTCTTTTTTTTTATTTGTACATAATGTATGTAGCTGCCTGTACTTCTGCTTCAGCCTCTTGTCTGGGGCAAGAAAGTCTTTATGTACTTTTCACCCATATGTCTTTTATGCGCCATTTTTGGCACCTATTTTCCTATCCTGTTATGTCTGTTAGAACCTTCTTTGTCAGGTTGCTGTAACAACTTACATTTTATCTGTGTTTTTTTATCTATTCTTAATATTTTGTTTTTGTTGATATAATTAAAGTAGTTGAGTTGTTTTCTTAGGTTTTAACTTCTGTGTGTGTACCTTTATTTTTTTGTGATGATATGGTTGAAAAGCCCTCCGACTTTAAGAAATATCTGGTTACAAAATCCCTAACTTGGATGCACACTCCAAGTGCATTTATTGCTTGAGGACTGCCCATTTAGATGAGCAGTGCTTCACTGGTGCTTACTTCAGCCCCTGGGCATTAGTGGAGAGATGAAACAAAACCATTCATTAATGGACTTTTCCCTGTCACAGTGGGAGAAGTTTCCCTATGCCAGTCTGCTGCTGCTTGTACTTTCCTTTCTGGAAAGAAGTCTACTGATAGATCTGAGGGTGAGAAGAATACAGATAAGCCTAAGGACAAGGAAAAAGAAAATGTTAAGGATCCAAAGAAATTGTTTCCAGACAACTCAGGTTCCTTGGGAATGGTTCCTAAGACTCCAGTAAATTCGGATCGTATTCCAATGTTGGAGCCTATCATCCTTGGATCCAGCACTCCTCCCCTACTGCAACGGCACCTCTCTCCAGAAACATTCTCTCAAAGGCTCCAATCAACTTTTCTACAAGATATCCAGATCTTGTTCCACTACTCATCCCTCCGATTGATGCAGTCCTCCAGGCGCCTTTCTGAAGCAGGCATAGATAGAATGATGAGGAAACTCCTCCGGACCTAGAGCCAGTTTGGGGTCTTCCCAACTACAGCCCTTATCGGAGTCGTAGGCCTTGGATCATCCCGTTATCATATTGTTCCTTCTTCCCCAGTCTGACTGTCAGACTCTGGGCTGTTGGGTCTGGGTGCTTCCTGGGGTTTGTCTGTGTTGGATCAAAAGACTTGGTCTTCGACTTCAATTGTGTCTGTGATCTCATCAGCTCCCAGTAGCTCGAGCCCTGATGGAACTCAGCTGGGGTCTTGGCATTGGAGCCATGGGGCCGGACTCAATTCAGATACTGTCAGTCATCCCTTCCCCTCAGATCTTTGGTGCTGGACAACTCAGCACTGGCATCAGCTTCATAGCCGAGTCAGGCGGGTCTTCAGGACCAATCCATATTAGGGTCCTTGGACCCTTCCATGGGGGCCTCTTGTCCTGTCTGGATTTCTGCCTTCAAAGCCTTTGAGAGGGTGCTCTCTCAATCTGTGAAGCTAGTTCCCTACCCTGTTCAGATCTGTCCCTTCCCCTGTGGAGCTACTTGGGTCCTTGCCCTCCACTTTCTATTCCGTTGGGACAGTTAGTCCCTCAAAGTTTTGGGAGAGACTGCATTGAGTCCTCTCAGGACTGTCCCATTCATGCAAGAGGAGGCATGCTGACTCTGCTCAGGAGTCTTTAGCTGAGGATATTGATTTTCATGAGGGTGGAGAAGTCTCCATATCCCCCTTGAGGATGTCTCATTAGGTGAAATCTTAGAACTACATACACCTTATGATAGTTCTGTCCAGAAGTCAGCAAGATGGTGTAAAACCTTGTCTGCTGTAGGGATTCAGATTCCTACCCCCCAAAGGACCTTCTCTAGAACCCAGAAGAGGGAGGGAAGAAACCACTGACACTTCTAGTGGTAATCCCCCCTCGAGGCAGAGGTGGGAGCAATTATAATGGAAGCCACCTCCTTAGCGTAGGTGGTCTGCAGAACTAAGACTTTTTGGGGTTTCTTCTCCAGTAGGACTTTTCGGTACTCCTGAACTGTTGCCTGACTTCAGCACTCTGGAGCTAGTCAGGGAGTGCTTTTCCCTGTACCCGATGGCCTGGATGTCAGTAGACCTCCAGAACACACACTACCACATAAGGATTGACAGGCACTGTAGGAGCTTTTTCCACTTCCGTTTGACAAGACACTTCCAGTTCAGAGCCGTGCTTTTTCATCTCACCACACATCCCCAAGTGATCAAGTGCATGGCAGTTATTGCAGCCTGTCTCATGCTGTTGGGGTTTAAAATGTTCCTATACTTGTATAACTGCTTCATACCTACCCCCGCCAGGGAATCCTTGCTCTGCCTTTGCTCACAACTGGGGATAACTTTCAACATGACCAAGTCCAAGCTTCAGCAGTTACAACTGTCAAATTCATTGGAGCACATCTGTATGCAGTGTAGAGATAACCTGGCTACCAGAATCTGGCATTATCATGCTTCAGAACAAGTGCTAACAGTACTCTCAAATCAGAAGCCACCAGCACACTTAATTTTGCATCTTCTCGGCTCAGCGGCAGTTGCCATTACCTTAGTCCCCCTAGCCATATTTCATGTGAGGTTGCTCCTTTGAACTTTATCAGATCAGTGGTCAATGAGATATCAACTATGATTTTTCCAGCGTCTCTCATGAAAATTTGCAAAACTCCTATTCAGTGGTGGCTAGAATCTCCAGTTGTTTCGCCGGGTCTACATTTGTTCCCTTCCCCAGACCACAGTGGCCATGGATGTTTCTCAGCTTGGGGGGGGGCACTTTTTGGGGGACGACTGTCCAAGCGGCACGGTCCCCTTCAGAGGCCAGTCTTCACATTAGCATCCTGGAGATGAGGACAGTTCTCATAGCATTGCAGGTCTTCCGGGACTGCCTTCCCAGGGTTGTGATCACAGTCCAGACAGACAATATATCAGTAGTCTGGTACATCCACAAGTAAGGGGGAACATGTTCTTTCAAGTGGCCATGGGGGGGTGGTTGGCAGTGGGCGATGTCTTCTCACTATTTTCTGATAGCAGTGCATATACTTGGGAAGTCTAGTGTTTTAGCAGACAGCTTGAATAAGTCTGTCGTCCTTCCTCACAAGTGGTCTGTCAGTCCAACACTGATCAGATTTTCAGCTACTGGGGCTGACTGCGTTGCAACCTCTTTGCTTCCCCTTCCAAAACCAAATGCAGCAGGTACCTTGCCCTAGTCCCACTAGAGGGAAACTACCAAAGGATACTTTGAACCAAACATGGCCCTCTAGATCTCCTTTATGCCTGTCTTCCCTCTCCTATTAAATGAAAATTTCTGCAGAAAACAACATGGAGCAAGGCTACAGTGATCCTCTTTGTTCCCTTCTGGCCTCAGTAGGTGTAGTTTCCCTCCCTCTGTTCTCATCTGATTCGCCCTCCTTGGGTGCTGGATCCTACTCCATATCTTCTCTCTCACCCCTTCCATGAAGCCTCAAATGGACATTGAAGCCCTTAGTTTGATCGCATGGTTTCTCCAGTTTCTATAACAATTAAACAGACCAGGTTTTCATCCCAAATCATACATATTTTGACCACCTCACAGAAACCTTCTACCGGGAAGATTTGTAAGAGTAAATGGAAAGGATTTTCAATCTGGTTTTTCCCTTTTTAGCCCCTTTTTTCTGCTATATTAGACTTCCAGGCTTCTCTTTTCCATAGTCACTCTAGCTACTCTACTATCAAGGTCCATTTAGCTGCTATTTCCAGATTTCACAATGAGAGAATCAATTTTACATTGCTTTCATATAATTGTCCAGGGCCATCTTAAGGGGCATCTTTCTACTGTGACCAGCCCTTAGAGATCCTGTTTCTCCTTGGGATATTACCGTTCTTCTGCAGGCCTTGACAAGACCCCATTTCAAACCTGCGGCTGCAGTTGAGTTGAAATACTTGTCTAGGAAAACCTTGTTTTTGGTGGCATTTATTTCTGTAAGGAGAATATAAGAGCTTCATGGTGTTTCCTGTAAAGCTCCCTACTTAGTTTTCATAAGGATGGAGTGACTTTAGTAGCAAAATCCTTCCTTTCACCTGTAGGTGACTTCTGAATAATCACTTAACGAGTCTTTCAAGTTTCCCTGTTTTCTTTCTGCATTTTGCTAATAAAGGGGAGTACCTGTTACACCTTTTGGATTTGCACAGTCAACTCCAGTTTTATCTGCATTGTACTAAGAAGGTCAGAAAGACTGACCAGTTTGTTTCCTTTGCTTCAGCTAAATTGGGTAAAAGAGTGTCTAAGGCAACTCTTTCTCACTGGCTACCTGAATTTATTTCTCATGTCTGTAGGAAGAAGGGTCTGTCCCTGCCCACACCTTCTGTGGCTCTTTCTGTTGGTGTCAGTTGCTACCTCCATGGCCTGTTTCTCCAAAGTACCTGTTGATGATGTTTTTGCTGCAGCTACTTGGTCCAATGTCCATATCTTCACATCTCACTACAAGTTGGATTTGCAGTCCAGGTCTGGAGCTTCCTTTAGTTCATCTGTCCTCCGGAATATCCTTCCATGACACCTCCCAAGGTTTATGGTAGCTAGTAAGCCATGCCCAGTCTGTTGAGGAATGGACAGAAGAGACAACATCCGATACAAAAGTTAAGTACTTACCATAATGATAAGTCTGTGTTGTCTTTCCTTCCTCAGATGTTCTTCATCTCACATTGCTGCAGTCCTTACACTTGGGTAGTCCGCTGTCCTCGGTCGGCCCGAATATCAAAGTATAAGGCTGACGTCGGTCAAGGCGCATTTGACTGACATCAGGACGTCAGGGTACAAATGCGCATGACCGACGTCATATCCTCAGTCTTTTTTGCCGCATGGTCCGATGCAGAAGCAGCGTTGCAAGTGCCGTTCGCGTTCTGAAATTTTTTATTCGGAGTTTCAGACCGAGTCAAAGTTGGCTAAGTACCCGTTGGGAATATTTTAGTTTTTCTTGCCTCAGTGGTTTACGGATGTCAGAAAAAGTGAATAACTGTATTTCTTGTGGGAAACAGATACCGCATAGAGATTATCATACTTTGTGTATTCCTTGTTTAGGGCCTGAGCACGACGTTGTTGGGTGTCGCTCTTGTGCTAGATTCAATAAGCGCACTATAAAGAAGGTTAGATTGTGCCAGGTTAGTCTTGAGCGGTGCAATTAGAAAATGCCGTCGGATGCTCAGACGCCCGCTTCTTCGAAGAAGCGCAAGGACAAAGCAGCTAAGCCTAGGCTAGAAGACGCCGGTTCTTTAGAGGTGTCGATGGAGCCGGTGGTTCCGCCGGAGGTTTCTTTGGAGTCCCAGGGACTTTGTTGTGCAGGATGTGGCCTCTCAGGAGGCAGGTCAGGCTGAAGGGGCTTCTCAGGTTACTGTACTCCCCTCCCTTCCTAGGGTGGTTAGGCCCTCTCCTTCTGTTTCCAAGGCTTCTCCCAGAGGCAGGCCAGGTTTAGCTTCAGTTGGTGTCACCCCTAGTTCTTCAGGAACTGTGCCCAAGAAGCATATGCTTAAAATGGCAGAAGATTTGATTACTTTGATTAGAGGTTCTTTGCCCCCTCCTGATAAGAGACCTAGGGTGGAACCTGAGCTAGGGAGTTTTGAGCAGGCTTCGGATGTTTCAGAGTCTTGACTGAAGACTTGCAGGAGTATTCTCCTTATTCTGATTCTGATGTGGATGATTCTACTCCTTCTGCTTCTCCTCCTGAGGATTTTTCTTTTTCAGAGACTCTTCATTCCATGAGGGAGCATTTTAAGTGAGAAGGTCAGGACTTCTCTGATTCCAGGAAAAGGCTTAGGGAATTTTGTTTTTACCCAGCATAGGCCTTTGGCTATACCTCCTGTTCTGGATGTGGTGGAAGATGTTTTGCAGAGGCTTCTCTTAATCCTGATTCTTTGCCTCCTGCTCCTGTTAAACCGGATAGGTATTACAGGGTGCCTGAAGCTCATAAGTATCTTTTAAGAGTCCTAGGGCAGACCCAGAAACTGTTAGTCAGGGGCCTAAAGGTGTTAAGGCTTCTGTTGTCAAAAATCCAGTTCCTCCAGATAAAGAGGCCAGGGCTTTGGATAGATGGGGAAAGAAAGTTTATACTTCTTCCACCCTAGCTATGAGGGCTTTGAATTGCCAGTTTCACATGTTGAAATACCAAAACTATCTCCTTTCACAATTGAAGTCTAAGGTAGATGCTCTGGCGGAAGGTATTGAGTGTAAAGAGTTACAAGATTTAGTACATGTTTCTGAACAGGTGGGTAAGCATTCTTTGCAATGTGGTTTTGATGCTGTACAGGCCTCGTCTAGGGTGGCTGCCACTGGGTCAGTTCTTCGCAGCACGCCTGGCTGAGGGATCAGAATTTATCTGACCATGTTAAGACAAGGATTTTAGATGCTCCTTTACAATCTGATGTGTTGTTTGGTTCTCCTGTTGAGGCAGTCTTAAAGAAAATGGAAGACAAGGCTAAGTCTATGCAGACTGTTAAAGATTTTTGCAGGTTCAGCCCAAGTTTAGTAGAAATTGGCCTACCAAGGGGTGGGCGTATCCTTCTTATGATTCCCAGTCTAGGAGTAGGTCTAGGCGTGGTAGGGCAGAGCTCAGGGCTCTTTCAGGCCTAGGACAGGGAGTTCACCTGCACAGTCTTGGTGAGGGCAGGGTCAGTCCTTTCGTAAACAGACCCAATGACCTACCTTTTCAGCTGCCAGAGCCTTCGTCTGGCAGCACCTTTGGGAGGAAGGTTGGCACTTTTCAAGGAAAATTGGAGTTTAATTACCCAAGACAGATGGGTATTGGATATCATACACCACGGTTACAGGTTTTATTTCCATACCTTGCCTCCTTTCAAGGGCATGCCAGGCGTTCCTCCTCAGCAAAGAATAGAGGCTCACAAACAAATTTCTCTGTTACTTCAAATAGGGGCCATACAGCGGTTCCTATGCCAGAAGTGGGCCTAGGATTTTATTCTCGCCTGTTCCTAGTACCAAGAAAGGGAACATGTGGAGACCAATTTTGGATTTATCTATCCTCAACACTTATCTGGACATTCCCAAGTTCAAAATGTTGACGTTACAACAGCTTTTACCTCTGCTGGGCAAAGATCATTGGATGGTAACTTTGGATCTCAAGGAGGCTTACCTTCATGTTCCTATCAGACTGAGTTGCAGGAAGTATCTGCGTTTTCGGGCTGGGACTTCTCATTATCAGTTCTCTGCATTGCCCTTTGGCTTATCTACTGCGCCCAGAGTGTTCACGAAAGTTCTGGCTCCAGTGATAGCTTTCCTCAGGCTAAAAGGAATACAGATCTATCCTTATTTGGACGATTGCCTGATTCTGGCTCAAGGAAGGGACGAGCTTCTTCATCATTTGGAATATGTGATAGCAGTGCTAAGATGCCTGGGGTATTCTGTGAGCGAAATAAAGTCCAGTGTAGTACCGTCTCAGGACATGTGCTTTCTGGGTGTAAGACTGAATACAGCATCCCAGACCCCGGACAAACAAAAGAATCTTTCCCTTTACTTTCATCAATTGTCTCATCAGTCCAGGCTGACTGCAAGGACAGTCCTTCAAGCCTTGGGGTTCATGGCATCTTGTATTCTGGTGCTTCCCAATGCCAAACTGCATATGAGGAAGTTACAATGGTATCTCAAAATGTATGGACACAGCACTGCCAGGATCTGGACACTGTCATTCAAATAATACCTTGCATTCAAAAGGAATTGTTGTGGTGGGCTCAGGAATGTCACCTAAACAAGGGACTCTCTGTGACCCGGCCAGAGGCGAGTCAGATTCTAACGACAGATGCCTCAGACAAAGCTTGGGAGCTCATCTGAATGGAAAGTGGATACAAGACAAGTGGCCTGCCAGACTACAACATCTACATATCAACTTGAAGGAGATGTTAGCAGTCCAGTTTGCATTAATAGCTTTCAAGGATTTACTTCTTCCAGGGCAGGTGTTGATTCTAACAGACAACACAACTGTCATGTGGTACATCAACAAGCAAGGGGAACACATTCTTATCCTCTATGCAGGCAAGCAATGATTTTGTGGGAGACTGCTCTCAGTTTACAGCTAAATCTTCAGGCAAGGTTTCTGCCAGGAGCACAGAACTCCTTAGCAGATGTGTTGAGCAGGCTTATGGATCCCCACGTGGAAATTGGATCCTCATGTATTTCAGAAATTGACAGTGTCATGGGAACTCAGACATAGATCTGTTCGCTTCTCCACTAAACCACCAGCTGCCAAGTTTTTGCACGAAAGGTTTCATCCCACAGCTTGGAAAGTGGATGCTCTTTCTTTCAATTGGAGCAATCTTCATGTGTATGCCTTTCCACCTCTGCCTCTCCTCCCAAAGGTACTACTAAAGGCCAGACAGGACAAGCCAAGGATGATTTTGATAGCTCCAGATTGGCCTCGACAGCATTGGTACCCATTACTGAGAAGCCTGGTGCGGGAGCCTCCATGGCCTTTGCCTTGATTCCACACCTGTTGTCTCAGGAGGACAGTCATTTGCTCAATGTCAAGCTTCTCTCTCTTCACCTAACAGCCTGGCATATTCTGTTTTGAACCATAGTGGGTCTCAACTTCCACAGCAAGTTTTGAATGTTATTTTGGAAGCTAGAAGGCCTAGTACAAGGAAAGTGTCGCAGATAAATGGAAGAGATTTTTATTTTGGAGTGCAGCAAAGGATTTTGATGTTTCTGAGCCTAATTTGTGTGGCTCTTCAATATCTTACTGAGTTACTGGACAAAGGTTTGTCCTTCTCTTCTATTAAGGTTCATGCTGCAGCAATTTCGGCTCACTATGATTGTGACCCACCATTGTTTTCTCATCCTTTGTTCAAGCAATTTCTTAGAGGGGCAAAGAATATAAGACCCCCAAGCTCCTACTCCTGCTTGGGATCTCAATTTTGTGTTGGAGAAACTCACTCTACAACCTTTTGAACCTGCAGCTACTACCGAGTTGAAATATTTATCATGGAAGACTGCTTTTTTGTTGGCCATTACCTCTGCAAGAAGGGTTTCTGAGTTGCAGGCCCTTATGGCGGTTGAGCCTTTCTTAATTTTCCATAAGGATAGGGTATCTTTACGTACTAATCCTTCCTTTATGCCTAAAGTGGTTTCTAGTGTGGCTTTAAACCAAACTATTCATTTGCCTACTTTTTATGCAAATCCCCAAAATAAAGGGAAAAGATTTTGCACACTTTAGATGTACACAGGCAGTTGCGATATTATTTGGACAGAACTAAAGGGTTCAGGCAGTCTCAGCAGTTATTTGGTTCTCAGGGCAAGCCTGTGTCAAAACAAACTATTTCTAAGTGGATTGGGTTTTGCATTGCTTTCTGTTATTCCCATCATGGCAAGGAGATTCCAGCTGGGATTAGGCCTCATTCCACTAGGGCTACTGCCACTTGACAGCTTTTTGAGGGGTGGCAACTAAAGATATTTTGGAGGCAGCTACTTGGAGTTCAGTGCATACTTTCTCTAGGCATTATCACCTTCCACTTTATTCTAAATCTAGTGCTGGTTTTGCCACTGCTATTTTGCAGGGCATTTTGGCAGCTGCTTCCTTATAGTTTTGCCATCCTCCTTACCTCTGCTTTGGGATTCTACCCAAGTGTAAGGACTGCAGCAATGTGAGATGAAGAACAAACAGTTTTGTACCTACCATAAATGTAGATGTTCAAGATCCACATTGCTGCCCTCCTTCCCTCTGTAGTTAGAGGCGGTTGTGTGGGTTGGGTTGTCAATATGGTGTATATTGTATATATTGTACATATTTTTAGTGCAAGGGTGGTTGGTTGGTTGTTTGCTGTCTTTTGGTTTTGACCTTTCTTTTTAGGGTCTTCTGACATCTGGGGCAAGAAAAGACTGAGGATATGACGTCGGTCATGCGCATTTGTACCCTGGCGTCCTGATGTCAGTCAAATGCGCCTTGACCGACGTCAGCCTTATACTTTGATATTCGGGCCGACCGAGGACAGCGGACTACCCAAGTGTAAGGACTGCAGCAATGTGGATCTTCGAACATCTACATTTATGGTAGGTACAAAACTGTACTTTTCCCTCCCACCTTCCCTTTTCACTTATGATTGTCCGTCCTTTGTTTCTGGAGTGACTGCACAGATGGTCCATATGATTTGGTCATATATTCTTCTGTGTCTTGTTGCTATATCTATGATGTGTTTTTCTCATGATTATACTGTATCAGTTTTATTGTAGAGTATAGGCAAAGTCGATCTGAGGTAACTTACTAACTGCAGAGGATTAATGATAAGGAGAGGAGCCTGTGCCTTGGATCCAAGATCTGAAGTAGCTGAAGTCAGATCCTCGACAGATCCAATAACCCATCTGTTGAGGAAGAATGGAAGCAGACAGCACATATATATCACTGTGGTAAGTACATAATTTTTGTTTTCATCATGAACACATATTGTTGCTTGTGACTGTTTTATATAGTGTGTTTTTATAAGTATTGTTTCTGTGATGTAAAACAGGCCATCAGCTTGTGATTTTGCCAAGTATGGCATATGATGCTGCGGAAGGGTAATTTACATCAAAGCTTGAAATCCATCCATTGGTTAATACTAATTTATCTTTATGTATCACTTGAAAAAAATGGATACAAAAAAAGTTTCCTTAATCAAAAAGCAGAAAATACATGTGTTCAAATAATAACCCACATCTAATGCACAGATTCATCAGCCTTTGTAAGTCCACAAAAAAGGTTAGTGTATGTACTACTGTACAGTAAAACCATGCAGATAAATAGCCAATAAACTGTCACATTTACCAGGCAAATCATGAGGTCTAAACATCAAAGGTAAATGTACGTGTTGCTGTTTTGTCTCTCTCCACCTGACTGGTTAGACAGTATTCCTGTGAAAGTACTCAACAGTCACAAATTAACCCCCCCCAGTTATTAGAGTTGACATGAGGCTTCCATTTGTCCAACCTAAAAGAGATGGCAGCAAAGACCAAACAGTACAAATTGGTAATTTTCCTGCCTTATAAAAATTGTTGCTAGTGTACAAGAGTAGTAAAACTCAAGACAGACCGAAAGCATCTTGTATTTACGTTACTATGCCTGGAACTGTTGATACAGTTAAACAAATGTGGTACTAAATGTAAACTTGGTAGGTTTGCTGCTTAAACACAGTTTTGATTTTTCTCTGTTAAAGGATTCTTAGTAGAGTATCTTGTTCAATTCGAGTTCGCGTTTTGTGAATAAGTTTAGCATAGCACATCTCCAGTATTTGCTTTCTACCTGAGGAAGAGTCATCTGACATTACTTGGGGTATACAAATGCCTATATAAACACTTCCATGCAAAAATCCTAAACCTTCTAGACTTTGTTGCTTGCTTTGGAAGCTCTACAGATGTCTTCTCATTATCCTTTTGTAAACTGCCTTTCCATTCTTTTTTTTCAATCTTTTGTAACCTCTGATTGATTCTTATAATTACCATTAAAATTTTAAACACCGACTAATTATCCCTTTTTAACAGCATCAATTGTTCTAGACTCAACTAAAAACTCTACCATGGATTTTTTTTTATTTATCACTCCCCATCCCTATCCTTTTACTTAGTTGCCCTTCGATAGGGAAGGCAGTCTCTAATCTATAGTCCAAACTTCTGCTTAGCTTCATACCACTGTATTACAATTCCCTTCTGAGATATTTGCATGAAGTACCTTGGTTTCTTTGTTAATTACCTCAAGTAAATTCCAGCTTCCTCATGCCTGTGCTCTGTATCCCTACTTTTAAGCATTCCAATTGGTAAAATCTGCTTTCTCCATTCCGGCACCAGCCTATTTCTTACTATACTTCTGTTGCTTAATAAATGTGGTATTCTAACATAGCTGCTCTTGTTCTCTCTAAGGACTTGCATGCAATATCCTAGTCCCATTTTATCTCTGTCTCACCCTTTCCATTTCATCATCCTCCTTTTCCACTTTGATTTATAACCTTTTGCTTGAGTTACGTTTATGAATCTTAAATGCCCAGCTCTAAAGTACCACTTATCAGGTAATCCCAAGACCACCTAGTTTTTTTGAAAATCACCTTATTAACTTAACCCTTGCCATTTTCCCTCCCAAACACATTCCTTTAGCTATTTATTTGCCATATATAATTTCGCCACTTTTTGTTAAAAAAAGTATGCCTGACCTGTATGCAAAACTAAAGGTGTTAAAAACATTTCACTGCTTGTTTTACTATATGTATTCATAATCAAAAACTTCCCTTTTCTCAGGTTTTACGTTCTCTCTTGTTTAGTCTTTCCCCGTGTATCTTTAGCTGCCATAGTAGAATCCTTTTTAATACATGTACATAAGTATTTCATCTAATCTTTTTTTTTTTTCAAACACCTTTATTGAATTTATCACTTGTGACATAGGCAAATTTACATTTATGTAAAAGTTATCTAACTATATTAACATAAACATTATACTTCACATAATCTTATCCCCATAAGTATGGGTATTGCTGAACCAGTTAATTCCAGAGTATATAGTTTCCTGTTGTAGACTTTGATTTTGTTTTATCTTCATTTATTTAGTACTCTGAAAAGAATTGAAACTGTCTCATTATGTTACATAACACTAAAATGTCCTCCTCTGGATCAACTGCATACAAAATTATATGGTCTGTAGATTAAACTAACCTTTACTGATTAGCATATCAGGTATGTCCTTGCGTTTTGTGAATCCCTTGTTTTCTTTGCTAGCAGCTCTAAATTTAAAGCAAATAATAAAAGGGAAATAAAACATCCCTTCCTGGTTCCTGTTTTCAAACACAGCTTATTAGAGAGGTACTCTGTCAACTGAATTATTTTAATGTAACCCTTTATATACTAATAATATAAAATCTCCCTTATTAACCCTGTCATGTCTGAGTCATTTGTCTTCTAATTCTGCTACTTTTGAAGCAGCTCTTCTTAAGAAGCTTCATACTTTGCTGGTGTTTCTTTTGCATTAGTCCTGTTTTCTGCAGTTTGATCACCTCATCTGAGCAGCTACATAAAGCTTATTTTGTTTTTCCATTGGTTCATAGGTTGGTACTAGGCTATCTGCCCTAGGGCCTATACAACCTTAGCCATAACAATTCCCTGGATATTTCTTCCCACAATATTTACTTCTCTGGACCCGTGTCTAGTAGGGCGACTGACATGATCCCCAGGGTGAATTTCCTATCTCCCATACAATCATCAAGGTTCCTTTTGAAGAGGGCCAATGAGGCACTCTGCTTGACATGTATGGGCAGTCTGTTCCAGAGTATGGGGAGTCTCTGGGTCAGGAGCCTATCCCTCTAGCATGTTTTGTTCATTGTGATGACAAGGTTTAGATCCCCGGAGCTTGTGGCTGTGAGGGATTGGGATTTCTTTAAGTGGAGCATGTCCAACAGCTCAGGGTTCGACATGGCCTTGTATGTTAAGCAGAGATCGCCTCTGAGTAGACGATATGCCACAGGGTATAGCTGGAGTTTTTTTAGATGGTTAGCATATGGCATCTGCTTTAGGCCTGTGATTCTTTTAGTGAGGTATTTCTGTGGCCTTTCCAGCTGTTCCAGATGTCTTGTGAGGTATATACCAAACTGGGCATTATACTCTATAATGGGTCTAATGAGGGATGAGTACAGTGGGACAATTACCTCCTTTTTTCTGGATGAAAAGCCCTTAGTGATGAGGTGTGCCACATAGAAGTATTTCCTGACTGTTGTGACGATGTGGTTATCGAAAGTGAGACCACTGTCCACCTGTGTCCCTAAGTCTCTCATTACACTTTTGATGTTTAGGGTACTGCCACCTATGTGGTAATTCATGAGTACATGTTTTTCTTTCCAAAGGGAATAACTGTACATTTCTTGGCATTAAGCATGAGCCCATGGCTCTGGCACCAGGCATCTGTTTCTGTAAGGCCCTTTTGCAGAATATCCACATCATTTAGGGATTCAATAATGGCTCCCAGTTTGCAGTCATCTGCAAACTTTGTTAGCCAGTGTCCGTTAGTGTTGGCCTAGATGCCAAACAAGAGTGGTCCCAGGACTGAACCCTGAGGTACTCCACTTGTCATTTGTCTGGAGCTGGGTTTAGTCTCGGCTACTTTTACAGTCTGGGTTCTGTCAGTAAGCCAGTTGGCAACCCATCGAGTGACTTAGGGATTTATGCCCAGCTTAGTAAGTTTATCTATGATTCCAGAGTTGGGGGATGGTGTTGAAGGCCTTGGCAAGGTCCAGATAGGCTATGTGGACCGCCTTACCCTCGTCCACAGCTCTGGAGACTGATTCGAAGAAGTCAATCAGATTCAGGAGACAAGATCGGTCCTTCACAAACCCAAACTGGGTGGGGTCCAGTGTTTGAAGGTTGCCAATGTCTTTGTTTATAAGTTCAATGATAATGCGTTTCATGCCCTTGCAGATCAGGCTTGTTAGACTGATGGGACGGTAGTTCCCGGGATCCAAGGCAGATCCCCCCCTTGTGGAGTGGGATAACTGTAGCTTTGCGCCACTCAGTGGGCATGAAGCCTGATGCGAGGCTATGATTAAACATGAGACTTTGGTGAGGTGCCAGTTCATTTTGTAGTTCATGTAGTACACAGCCTGGGATGTTATCTGGTCCCATGGATGCTGTATTCTTAGCTTTGGAGAGTGTGGTTTCTACCTGTGTGGCCGTGATTACCGGAATTTGGCAATCTTTTGGTATTGAGATGGGCCCTTTAGGGGGGTGAAGTTGGCACTAAATTGATCTGCCAGGATATTGGCAATATCCATGGGATCAGTATATTTAATGCCATTCTGTTGTAGCTCAGAGCCATTTAGATTCTTGATATAACTATAGAATGCCATGTGGTTGTCTTTGGAATCTTTGGCAATTTTATTTTCGTAACTAGCTTTTGAGGATTTTATGAGGGATCTTAGCTTCTTACTGAGGCTGGTGAGGGAGGTTTTTGCATCCTGGGATTTTCCTCTTTTCTGAAATAGTTTCTTCCTTCTATTATATAGTTTGTTTATAGCAGGGGACCACCAGATTGGCTTCCTTTGTTTGGAGAAGAGCATCTTGGTTCTATTTGGGATGGCACGATTCATGCACGAGTGGATGTGCTCGTACAGTGCCTTAGTGTAGGATTCTGCAGTCGAACTTTCAGATCCTGTCTGCATGGGTGTCGTGAAGTTTGTCACTTCTGACTTCAGTAGCATGAAGTTGGCTTTGGAGAAGTTTTTTAAGGAGGTTTCCTTACTGGGGGGTGGATGTGGGATGTGGATGTCAAGGATGATTTGCTTATGGTCAGACCTGACCAATGAGGGGGTGACCACTGGTGTGGAGCATCTATCTCCCATGTTGGTAATGACCTGGTCTAGGATATTGGAGCCCCTGGTGGGATAATGGATTAGTTGATCCAGGGCGTTGGAATTTATGAATTCCAAGAACCATTGGGAAAAGGAGTTGGTACCTGAGTAGTTTTCCCAGTTAATGGCAGGGTAGTTGAAATCACCTAGTATTAGGGTGTTTGGATGCATCTTAATATTTTCCAGTATGTTTAGAAAGGTGTAGTGAGAATCTTGGGGCATGGTGGGGGATCTGTAGTAAGCTACAATTCGGATTGCAGTCTTAACCTAGTGTTAGTTGCACCTGGAGAATTTCAGATGCATTGTGTTGGGCAACTAGCCTGGAGGTGTGAATATCCTTGGTGAATATGGACACTCCTCCACCTTTAGTGTTTCGGTCTTGATTTTGTGGCCGAAAAGTGTAGTAAGAGTTGTAGCCTGGTATTGCAGGGGTGCTGTCTAGACCCTTGAATCAGGTCTCAGTTACTGCACAGATATCGATGTTCTCCATTTTTAGGAGTGCCTCGAGAGAGTGCATTTTGAGGTTTAGACTTCTAGCACTGAGTAGCATTACCTTCAGATTTCACATGCTTGTATCTGTTATGGCCTTTTGTCATTTGATTACATATGTATTCCTCCAATATCTCATTTATTTTCAACACTTCTGAGTGCATTTGATTGATTTTTTCCTCTAAATAATTAGAAGTCATCTGCTTAGTAAAGCTGAAACTTGATCTACTTTTTGATGAACAAGTACAAAGTTATTCCCAGCCTTTTTTTTTTTGTTTTCTGGTTGATTTTCACTTACTTTTTCAAGTGTACATTTGCCTTTTGTGTGATTCTGAGCAGGTTATTTAATCTTTGTATCTACTGGAAAATAGGCTAGATTCTTCATTGGTCTTCTGGACTGTATGTGTAGTAA
Source organism: Protopterus annectens (assembly GCF_019279795.1). Taxonomy (NCBI): domain Eukaryota; kingdom Metazoa; phylum Chordata; order Ceratodontiformes; family Protopteridae; genus Protopterus; species Protopterus annectens. Next base: position 768,705,432 of record NC_056745.1, on the reverse strand, counting down.
TTACAAGTTAACGTATGCTAAGATGAAAGTCAGTGGTTTACAGCAAAATCCTGTCTCAGTTGGGATATCTTTTTATGGTGCTGACCAGTAGTATAAGTGACGTAAGTGCTGGTTGTATCACTTTGTCATCATCTACCTGTCTGAATAAAGCTATTGCCATGAACCTATGAAGATACTGCTTGTGGTTTCAGGTGCATGGAAAGATGACCATAGCTTAAAGGTATGCAGACAGGGTAAGCCTTTCATTTCACCTTTGGGTGTATGGTATGGCTGCAGATTTCCTCCACTGACTTTAACTTTTAGGGGAGTATGTATGATTTGATTCTTTTATATCATTTTGAAGTACTGGAGGCAGAAGTGATGGAATAGGGATATAGGAGTTGGAAATAAGCCAACGAGAGAGAGAGAGAGAGAGAGAGAGAGAGAGAGCAAGAAGGTTATATTGAAGTGCAGAGTACTGGTAAACATGATGCTCATGATAGTTTTTTCCTTTCCTGTACTGGCCCATTTCTTACTGTACTGGTAAACATGATTGTCATGATAGCTTTCTCCTCTGCAGTGTGATGTATCACAGATGAAAACAAAGGAATTAGCTTTCAGCTGAGGTCCACCCATCCTGATAGATATCCAGAGCTTCAGAGATCCCCAAAGCAGGGCTGATATCTTTTTGTTGGACATCAGTGGGATGTAAGGAGGAAAAGGGTACAGTCCATCTTTAGTTCTTGTTTTTCTGCATCACTTCCTTTAGTAGTCAGTCCTTCAACATCATTCAAGAGACTTCAAGTGTGACAAGTACCTTTTTAGGGATACTTTATTAACCTTCTTATGATTATTTGTTGTATTGCATTTATTGGTGGTGTGTGTATTGGCCATTTTTTACTGTTATTTATTGGAAGCATTTTCCAAGACCAAAAGATCACCAAGTGTGGTTGGAGTTGATTGATTCCACCAAAATATTATCACTTTCAGCACCTCTGTCTAAGCAAAGAGCAGCTTGTTTCATCTTGTGAGCATCTAGGTCTTTGTAAAAGAAAAATTTACCATTTAGAATCGTAAAACTTAGGATGTTTGTAGAGTAATGTAAGCTTCTGGCCTTGAGGGAAAGGATATCAATCACTTCTGCAGTCGCTTCTTCTTCCTGAAGGACTTCTTGTAGAGGCTATAAAAAGCATTAAGTGAAATGTTGGCCAGGATTGAAGAAGTCTAGGCACCTACCATGGAGTCAATGATTATGGTGTGTGAGTCCTCAAGGGACCCTATCAGCCCTCTGCAGGACTTAAGGCAGTGACTCTTGGGAGGTACAGCTTTTTCCAACTCTCTGGATGTGGCCCTTAGTTCTCCTATCTCAGCTGTCAGCTTTCATGGAGGCGGATAGTGATGTGATGGCTTCGGTTTTCTCCCAGGCTAATACAGTGTATTTGACTCTGTGACAGCCAGATAGAGGTTTCCAGATGCCCTTAGTTTGACAACCCCCTGGTGAAGGCATAGTAGTGTGTCCTCCCTCATTGGTGTTGCCTATGTTTTTCATTCAGTAACTTGAGGCTGTGGGGCAGCAATTTGTTTCAGCCCTTAACAAGAAACTGAGGCCAGATGAGCTTCCCACATTGTCCCTCTGAGAGCAGAAGATGCCTGTCTCAAGGTTGTTCCTCAACTACATGTCAGGTTCAGGATGTTGACCTTGCAACACCCGATTCCTACTGCTTACCCTCAAAGGCATTCTTGTTTGAGTAGTTACTGAAACTTAGTTCCTACCAGAATTCAGTTACCTTTAAGCACACTGAAACTTGTGGGAGGAGGGAGTGTTTGTATTTATTCTTACTCCAAAGACCTTGCCTTAAATCCTGTACAGTAGCAGCTTGAAACTTACTGAAGTCATGGTGACATGCATTACCCAATCACATTATTACCAGTTACACATGCTTGTCTGCATTTCCCTTTGAACATGTAGAATATCTAAATCAGACTGAAAAGTAACCATTAAACCAAGTACCCCCTCTTAAAGGATGTTTAAACTACCCTTTCATTAATGGGTTAACTTAGACAGCTAGCGGTAAGCAATAAACAAGCTCAGAGATTTCTATAATTTGCAGCTGCTGTTTCTTTAAATCAGATAGCCCTTTTCCCACTAGAGGTGCAAACCTTCTTAATCTTGCCCTTGCAAACTAGTACTTAGTCTGTATTACCATTCTTTTCACTTATTTCCTGATTAAATCTGACAATCTGGCACCCTTAAAACCTATACTTCGCAATTCACAAGAATCCTACTGTGTTTAGTGATTATTCCAAAACTACCTATTTACTGTTTTATGACTTTTTTTTTTTTTACATTTTCCCCACATGACTGAGCCCAATGCTCTCCTCTGTCTGCACCCGATCAGCCCATTTATTCAGCGGGAACCAGAGATTCCTAAGCAAGTTGGAACCCCACTGCCATTTGTTTCTGCCTTAGAATCCTCCACCTCCGCAAGTCCAGCCACTAGTAGAAAGAGTCAAGTGCTAGGGAGTGGCCCAGCCTTGCTGGTCATGCAGGGTCAGCCTGTGTTGTCCACCTGGGAGTGCACTAACTTCCCTTGTGGTAGTGGCTCTTCTGAGCTCTGCTATAGCTACCATCCAAGGGTTTCCTTTGGCTCACAGTGCAATTACCCATGGAAGCATGGGATCAGTAGACCTAGGGTTGCATAGGACAGACACCTAGGGGTCGCATTAGGCACCACCTCTCCCAACAGGATGGGCAAACAGACAGCAGATACTCACGCCCATCTTCCCCTACCAGCTTCTAGAGGTGCCTGACCTGCTATTAGAACTCAGGTTGACTGCAACATAGGCCAGGCGTTAGCCTTCTTCTCCATGGAGCAGCACTATTTTCTGACTTTCTTGATGATCACAAATGGCATAATTCGTCAAACAATCCCAGACTTGATGATGTGCATCATGTTTCACTGTTGCAGTCATTACTGTTTGGTTATCCTGCTGGCAGGCTACCCGCAGTCGGCCAGAATTCCAAAGTCGTGGTCCGGCGTCGGTTGCTGTCACCTCCTCCCTGACGTCAGTGCACCAGGGGTATAGCAGCCGACACATTTTTTTCAGTCTTTCTTGCTGCATGGTGCCCGAAGCAAAAGCAGTTCGCTAGTGCCGGTTGGCTGACTCCTGAGATTTTCAAGTTCAAATTTCGGATCCGAAGTTTTCATTAAAGCTAAGTACCCCGTTGGGGAAACTTTTTTCTTGCTCCAGACCGATGTCAGAAAAAGTTAATAATTGTATTTCTTGTGGGAAGCAAATACCTCATAAGGATTTTCATTCTTACTGTATTCCTTGCCTAGGCCCTGACCACGACGTTGCTAGTTGTCGTTTTTGTGCTAGATTTAACCAACGCACTATTAAGCGTCGGCACGATTTTGCATTTCATTATTTTGGCAGAAGATTTAATTATATAATGCCGTCGGAACAGCCGACTACCGGAATCTATAAAAAGCGCAAAGACAAAGAAAAGGACAGGCATCCGAGGTCCAAAACCGACGACGAGGCTTCAGCTAAGCCAGTTGCTGGTTCTCAGTAAGGCGCTTTCGCAGCCCCTGACACCCGCTACCTCAGAGCCACAGGCCACTTCCGACTCCCACGTGGAGCTGACTAGGCCACTTGAAACTCAAGGTATTGGATCCTCAAAAATTATTCCCTCAGATGGGTCCGGAGCCGCTGAGCAGGCATCAGCTTCTGAGGGTGTTTTCAGGCCTTCACAGTTATGTGAAAACGACTTCAGCTTCAAAGGTAAAGAGTAAAGCACCTCTAAAGACAAAGAAACAAGTGTAACATTCCCCTGGACAGGCCTCCATGCCTAAAAAACAGATGCTTAAAATGGCCGAAGACCTAATTACACTGATAAGGGGTTCCCATCCCCCTCCTGATAAGAGGCCTAGGCAAGACACAGAATATGAATCTTCAGATCAGGTTTCCATTTCCTCTGATTCCTCTTCTGAACAGGAATACTCTCTTCCACCCTATGAGGATTGTGATGCTGAAGAATCTATCCCTTCATCCTTCCCTCCTGAGGATTATTCTTTTGGGGAGACGCTGCATACTATGAGGGAGCACTTCCACTGGGAGAGCCAAGATTACTCAGAATCTAAGAAAAGGCTCAGAGATTTTCTTTTACTACCTCAACACAGGCCCCTTGCTATTCCTCCTGTTTTAGACATTGTAGATGATGTATTTTCAGAGTCCGGTCTAACTCCTGACTCTCTACCACCAGCTCCTGTTAAGCCAGACAGATACTACAGGGTTCCAGATTCACATAAATTTCTTTATAAAAACCCTGCTGCTGACCCAGAAACTATCTATCAGGGTCCCAAAGGGGTCAAGGCTTCCACTGCAAAAAACCCTATCCCCTCTGATAGGGATTCAAGTCCCTGGACAGATGGGGGGAAAAGATTTACACTTCTGCTACCTTGGCTGTAAGGGCTTTAAATTGTCAGTTTCATATGCTTAAATATCAGCAATATCTTATGTCACTACTTAAACAGAAAATGATGATAAATTCTGAATGTGCAGAAAACAAAGAAATGCAGGATTTATTGCATGCAGCTGAATAAGTGGGAAAGCATACTTTGCAATGTGGTTTTGATTCTCTGGAGGCCTCCTGCAGGGCCACTGCTATGGGTTTTGTCATTAGGAGGCATGCTTGGTTAAAGGAACAGAATCTGACTGATCATGTTAAAGCAAAATTATTAGATGCTCCATTACAGCATGATACCTTGCTTGGTGTTAAAGCAGAAGAGGTTTTGAAGAAAATGGAGGACAAAGCTAAATCTATGCAAACAGTCAAGGATTTCTTACAGGTACAACCACCCAGATTTAGCAGGAACTGGCCTGCAACGAATTGGTCTTTTCCAGTGTCAGACAGGCCACAAAGAGGCAGATAAAGATGGCCCAGAGGCAGATCACAGCCACAGGGCTCACACAGGTCTAAACAATGGGGTGCTTCTACCTCCAAAAGTGGAGAAGATAAATCACAGCCATACAGGAAACAGTCTCAATGACTTTCCCCTGTCAGCACCGAGCATTTATCTTTTGGCAGCCCCTTTAGGGGGAAAACTAGCACTTTTTTCACAAAATTGACACATGATCACCCAGGACAAATGGGTCCTGAATATAGTTTCTCAGGGCTACAGGTTCCATTTTCACACCCTGCCAAGGCCAAACAGAATGCCAGACCTGCCACACAATCAATGGGCAGAGGCTCAAAAACAAGTTTCAGCCCTTATGGACATGAGGGCCAATCAGCGAGTGCCACAGCAAGAGCAGGGACAAGGATTTTACTCAAGACTCTTCTTGGTGCCCAGAAAGGACAATGCATGGAAACCAATACTGGACCTGTCTATTCTAAACACATTTCTGGATATTCCGAAATTCATGCTGGTCAAGAAGGCATGGCTTGTGACTTTAGACCTAAAAGAGGCATACCTGCATGTCCCAATCAGACATTCATGCAGAAGATACCTCAGATTTATAACTGGCTCAATGCACTACCAATTCTCTGCACTGCCCTTTGCTTATCTACTGCGCCCAGGGTCTTCACAAAATGCCTGGCACCAGTAATTGCATTTTGCAGACAGAGAGGAATACAAATTTATCCTTACTTGGACGATTGCCTTATTCAAGCAGAGAACAAAGACATTCTACTACAGCATCTGGCGTTTGTAAAAAGATTACTAACATGCCTAGGGTACACAGTAAACGAAAAGAAATCAAAACTAGTACCCTCTCAAGAGATAATATTCCTGGGTGCAAGCTTAAATACAACTGCCCAGATGGCTTATCTCATGCCAGACAAACAAAGACAACTGACTACTTATTTCAAAATGTTGGCAACAAAGACCCAGTTATCTGCAAGAAAAATTCTGCAAGCTTTGAGCTTCATGGCATCCTGCATACTGCTAATTCCATATGCAAGACTGCATATGAGGAAACTACAATGGTATCTAAAAAGTGTTTGGACTCAGCATTGCCACAGCCTGGAAACTATTACCCTCATTCCCTGCCTGCAACAGGAGTTTCGATGGTGGGCAGAGGACTGTCACCACAACAAGGGACAGCCTTTCACTTTACCCACAGCCATGCAGACATTAACAACAAATTATGCCTGGGGGGCCCATATGGCAGGAAGATGTATTCAGGGCACATGGTCCGCAAGCCAAATGCATCTACATATCAATCAAAAAGAGATGTTAGCTGTTCAAAATGCCCTGACAGCCTTCAAGGATCTACTTCATCCAGGACAACTATTGATAAAGATGGACAATACTACAGTCATGTGGTACATAAGCGGGGAAGCACACATTCCTACCCCGTCTGCAGACTAGCCATGACTTTGTGGGACACAGCACTGACTTACCAAGTACATCTGCAAGCACAATACCTGCCAGGAAGGATAAATTCTGTGGCAGATGAACTAAGCAGAAACCTAATGGATCCCCACGAGTAGAAATTTGATCCACAAGCCTTCAGCATGATAACAAGGAAATGGGGATGCCCAGACATAGACCTCTTTGCCACGCCTTACAACTGCCAACTACAGAAATTCTGCACAAGGTCTTATCACAAGCTAGCATGGAAAGTGGACGCTCTGTCTTTCAGTTGGAAAAACTTAACAGTATATGCCTTTCCCCCACTGCCTCTCCTCCCCAAGGTACTCCTAAAGGTCAGACAAGAGAAGCCAAAAATGATACTGATTACCCCAGACTGGCCCTGCCAGAACTGGTACCCAATCCTAATGAGCTTGTCTCAATGCCCAGCCTGGACAGTGCCTCAAATTCCTCACTTATTGACTCAACAAAACAGTCAGATCCTGCACAGCCAACTCAGGACCTTAAACCTGGCAGCATGGCGGATAATGTAACCATTCAAAACACGCCTCTGTCTAAAGCAGTGATGGATGTTATTTTGGAGGCCAGGAGGCTTAGCACCAGAAAATCTTATGCAGAAAAATGGAAGAGATTCTGTGCTTGGAACCAGGCACAAGGAATTGACACAATTGTACCAAATATTCCTCAGATTTTACAATACGTAACTGAGATGCTGGACAAAGGCCTATCCTTTTCCTCAATTAAGATTCATGCCTCTGCCATTTCAGCCCACTACAATACAGAATCACCTCTATTCTCTCATCCATTACTAAGGCAGTACCTCAGAGGGGCCAAAAACATAAGACCTCTAAGGAGAGCACCAATACCTGCATGGGACCTAAATTATGTCTTGGAAAAACTCACACTGCCTCCTTTTGAACCAGCCTCTACAGCTGATATAAAATTCTTATCTTGGAAATCAGCTTTGCTCCTAGCAATAACCTCTGCAAGACTAGTTACAGGCACTCATGGCTGTGGAACCCTTTATCGTTTTCCATCAGGACAGGGCTTCTCTGAGGACAAACCCAACATTTATGCCTAAGGTAGTGTCCAGTGTGGCCCTGAATCAAACAATTAATTTGCCTACCTTTTATCCAAACCCACAGAATAGGGGTGAGAAACTGCTGCATTCTTTGGACATTCACAGGCAGCTACGCTTCTACTTGGACAGAATCAAAGCTTTCAGAAAAACTGAACAGCTTCTAGTGGCATATGCTGCAGGATCACAAGGAAAGGCTATCTCGAGGCAGACTATTTCAAAATGGATAGGCCACTGCATTCGTTTCTGCTATTCACAGCATGGCAAATCAGTGCCTAAGGGCATTAGGCCACATTCAACCAGAGCAGCAGCCACTTCAGCAGCCTTCCTCAGAGGATTACCAACCAAAGACATCTTAGAGGCTGCAACCTGGAGTTCAGTGCACACTTTTACAAAGCACTATCACTTACCTCTGTACTCTAAATCTAGAGCAGGCTTTGCCACTGCAGTTCTGCAGAGCCTCATAGCCTTTCCTAATCCTATTTAGCCCCAGCCGCCCAACCATAGCTTTGGGATTCAACCCAATTGTAATGACTGCAACAGTGAAACACAATGAACATAGTACAGTTGTGTACCTACCATAAATGTAGATGTTCGAGTGTATTCACTGTTGCAGTCCAGGTTACCCACCCACCATCCCCCTTTCCTTTGTCTAATCTGTATTTCTCTATTCTATACAACCTATGTGGTGTATTTGCTTGTAGATGAAGGTAGAGTTTTATTTTACTGTATGCATGTTTATTGGCATAAATTAGCCTCCCCTTTTGGGGGCACCTGACATCTGGGGCAAGAAAAACTGAAGAAAATGGCGTTGGCTGCATCTTTTATACCCCTGGTGCACTGACGTCAGGGAGGAGGTGACAGCAACAGACGCCGGACCAGGACTTTGGAATTCAGGCTGACTGCGGGTAGCCTGCCAGCAGGATAACCCAATTGTAATGACTGCAACAGTGAATACACTCGAACATCTACATTTATGGTAGGTACACAACTGTACTTTCCTCCTTAATCCTTCAAATCCCTTTATGGCAGTTGTGTTGGGGCACAGTTGTGTTGGGGCACCTGCTCCTGTCCATCATAAGCACAACTGTAAGCTCCAATATAAACCCATATGGTGGAATTCTTGTATCAACAAGGTCTAATTTACAGTATGCAGATGTTTGAATTTTGGCGCAAGAAAACACCTTGTTCAGTGGAAAGAACTGACTGAACTGATTTCTGACCATGGCGCGCTAGGTGATTAACGTAGTAATAACTATATCTGAAGGTTTATACATTGGCAGGCAGAGGTTTGATTTTAGGATCTGATGTTACATGGAATGATTTACACAGTCTTACTTTCCTTATATACCAAGACTTGCTGTAGGCTACAATAGCTGTAAATAGGTTGAGACAAGTTATGGGCAGAGCACCAGAGACTAGAAATGGATTTGGCCAGGATTGAACTCACTTTTTCCACCAAGCAGAATAAGAGAGAAGGGTGAGGAAGAATGCATTAATTGTACTCCAGACTTCAGTGTGCTGCAACGACATAACTTTTTAGTATAAATTGATCACAAATATGAGTTGCACTAATACATAGAAGGATTTATGTCACTGACTCAAACAGCAAATAATCGAATGTCAGATCATTGCATCTGTGTCAGCAAAACCCATGTTAAACTAAGTCTTAGCACTTTTGCTACATCATTGTTAAAAGTCAAAAAAGATAAGCAAGTGTAAATGTAGTGCCTGAACAGTGTAGCCCACCATTAAACAATGGCAAGCAGTGTTATTTGTTGGGGACCTATGTCCCCTGCACCCACTAGAGGTCTCATCACCCATATATTCTTATTTATATACTTACTCCTCAGTTGCACAGCCTTGGGAAAATTTAAAATTCCACTAACTGTTATGTTTGCAGCTAGCACAGTCCATTTTGACAGTAAAGACTGTTGTGCTGTTCAGCAGAGACACCTTTTGATGTATTGGTGTTTTGATGCCTACATGCTGAATAAGAAACAGTATATGATGTATTCAGAATCATTGCATGCTGCCTGCCTGGTGTATTACATCACCTCAAATTTAGGCTTGATGGATAAATTGAGCTGAATTCCCAAAATAGCATGTCACAAACTTGTACTTGAACTTTGTCACAAATGTCAAACATAAAGAAAACCTTGTCAAGTGATTTATGAGTAAACTTGAAATGTCTTCATTTACCGTCAAAACATGTTATAAGAAGATAGTCTGGTACTTCACTTTCAAATTTGTTTGGATTAAATGCATGTTTTATACACCTGGGGACAGCCCTTACATGTCCATACCAGTCCTTTGCAGACTTGGATGTTATTGTTCGAATGTGTAAATTCAGTATCCATCCATATTTGCTTTGTGTTAGTAGGTTACTAATAACCAGAGTAAAACCGCATGTGCCAGAATGTAGTGCATGAAATGTCTGCCACTTGTAAACAGTAATGTGGAATAGGAAAGGTGTGTAGTCATCAATCAGTGGTAATGACGACGCTTTGATTTAATCTTTTGTTCATGACACTGACAAGTGGGGAGAGGAATTTCACTTTAACAAGTGTTAGTTTGTATTTAGTTTAATAGGTGTGAGACAGAGCTCTATATTGATGTGTATGGTAGAATTGAATGTGGGTGAAATTGCTTGACATCTGTTTAGCTGACAAAATTTAGTGTGATGGTCACTGTTAATCTATCACCACAGCCCCATGTGCAAAATGAGGAAAAAGGTGGCTGATACCGATGCCTACATGTATTAGTGTGTGTGTGTTTATACACATCACTGACACACACAACATAGACTCCAAAACATTTAAATGTGGCAGTTAGCTGGTTGCCCAAGGTCTCAGAACAACACGGGATAGGGTTTTGCCCTTTCCCGGCAGCAGAGTGATCTTAGAGTATGTTTTGGATTTTAGAAGTTTTTTTGTTTTATTCATTGTTTTGCACTTTTGATGTTTAGGCTTCAGTGTTCTGAGTGGAAGATGTATGCAGTCAACAATTGTATATTTTATATGTATGCACACACACACACATATGTTATGTTTATTTGCATATATCTATATTATGTGTGTGTATGAATGTATACACAAATGCACATACTTTCCTTTTTATTTTATTTATTTATTTTAAGTTAGGCACGCTGTTTTTGCTAAGCAAACTGACATGCTCAGTAACTTCATAAGATGATGTTTTTGGATATTGGTACTGACCAGTGCAATCATTCTTAAATGACAGTGTTTACTGCATTTAGATTGACTAAGTCTACTGTGAACTAGCAACCATTTTGTCAAACCAGCAGGTTCCTTCTGAGCTACACTGTGTACATTTGATATCTGCAGTAAATACATCTAATATTACTAATGCTGTGCAAGTCAGATGTCTAACTTATTTACTCGTGCTGTTCAAAATTTTCTTTTATGTTGGCATGCACAAAGAAGCTAAGTGGCCTGCACCGTGTGCTACACTTTTGCTATCATAACAAAGGTCTTATTATGAAAGGTTTTGTTGGAAGGAAATATGATCACATTGTTCTCTGTCCGTGTGATAAAAAAGACCTAAAGGAATGAGGCATTTAAAGAGTATGCTCAAAGATGAGAAATAGAATGTGGCATTTGCATAGTTTCCACCTGATGTAAATATTCAGTGGCTATTCATTTCATGCTTTTATGTGAAAGTAAGATTTTTAAAGCTACTGTATGTTTTGCCTGACAGTCTTGCCCTTGCAGTATTGCTGCTGTCTGTGATGTGTTGTAGGTGGTTTTGTGGATAAAAGTTTTTGCTTTTTTAGAGTGCATTTTGTGTTTATTTATTATTGATTGACATTTGTTTACAAGGGATGTCAGGCATGGCAAGAATCCATTTTCATTGGCAGATGGAGACGGGTGAGAAAAGCTCCACAGAATACAAATTACCAAATTAGATCAATATCACTGTGAAGGAAATATGCAGTGGTGAGCAAGGACATTGAGAAGCTCATGCATGTCATTAATTTCAGTACACTTTGCCTTAGACAGGGTAGCACTAGGACCTAGTAGAAAACTCATAGTTAAGTTGAAATATTTTAAAACATGCACCTCAAGTTACACACACTTCAGTATCCTTCTAATGCAGTTTGATTCATCGTGTATTAATTTGCTGTTAAAAGGTGATAATGTGATGTAATTTGATGTAAAGCTTTAGCTGCAACTGCGGTGGTGGTGCTGCAGTACTGTTGTTGCCTCACAGTAAGACGTTGTCCTGTTCGATTCTCAGCTAAAGCGTCTTCTGTGTGGAGACATGCGTGAATGGGCATACCTTCGTTGAAGGTTGTGCGTCAGGGCTGGCAATTCGGTATGTAAAAATCTACTGCCAAACATTAGCGGACCGGAGTTCCGCTGTGGCAACCCCTAACCGGGAAAAGCCGAAAGATACAACAATAACTTGTGTTTTTTCAGAGGTTACTCTCTGCAGCAATCTGTAAATATATAAATGTAAATAGGCCAGTAAAAAAATACATATATATATTCCTGTAAGGTAATAAGGTAACTTGCAACTGCCACTTCATTGCTCATAATTTTTTACCATTGTAAAATGTTGTACTACTAGACTTCTAATTTTCATTGTAGACTGAATATTACATGTATTCATTTCAGTGAGCAAGTAATATAAACATCTGAAAGAAGTTAATGAGTGGTTTTCTCTTAACTGAAAGAGAAGCATATGCTATAATCTTAGAAAGTGCTTCTTAATGTATTTGCCACCTTTTTCCATTACTGATTTTTATTTTAAGTATTGTGTTTTTCTGTCCCACCAGTGCTTAAAAGCCATAAATTTTAATAACACTTGGCTCTTCTAGACCAGGCAGAGGTCACCTTTAAGTAGCAGAATATAATAAAAATTCATGTAGCCTTTCTAAATACTTGTAGTTTTCTGTCCCATGATTCTTTTTCCTAGTAAGGACTTGCATCTTTTCAAGCCATTTCAGATTGCTTATTCAAAGTCTACAAAATGCTGTATTTTATTCCTTAGTGGGTCAGATCAATTATTTCTAGAGTGATATAGTGATCTTCCTGGACTGATTTTGAGAGGACCTTTAGAATTAGGCTACAGAATAGGCACATCTGATTTTGTTAGATACCTAAACTGGTCCATGTTTAAATTGATTACCACTGTACCTAGACACTAACATTGTCCTCTGACTTTCATTATGACATTTTTTGTTTATGATTTAGCCACTAATTCAGTAATTATATATTTTTGTTATTTTTGGCAAGTATCATGATAATGCAATTACTTTAGCATTCACATAGAGGTCATTACTACAGCAGTACTGCAGACCACTTGGGAGAACTTTTTTTTTTTTGGAGTAATTTTATATATAGAATGCAATTATTAGCACATTTAGCTATCCAGTCAACTTCCCATATATAGTAAAATTAATTCTGAAGGCAGGTAATACTTGATTTTCTGTGATTATAAGGAAACATTTGTTCCATAAACTTTCAAAAGTAGTGCTTAATGTCTCTGCAACTTTTTTTTCCATTATTAACTGTTTATTTTTTGGTTATTCGTAAGTCCATAGGTATATAATGGGCTGACTAACAGGTACTTTGTAAGTCTAGCCATGCAGTCCAACCCAGTTGTGTCCCTATATATCATGCACATTTATTAGGAGGGGGTATATTAGTTAGGAAGTTTCTAGCAGTTGTATGTGTGTGTGTGTGTGGGGGGGTACTAGTTAAGGCATTGCTTCTGTCTTTCAGAGACTTGGGGGCCAGACCTGGGGTGAATATCCGATTTCCCATCCATTAGTCAAGGTTATGCTTAAATAGGGTTAGGGGAGCTTGTTCCAGAGTATGGGAATCCACTGAGACAAATACCTGTTTCACCAACATGTCTCATTTATGTCACAAGCAAAATTTAAATTCTTGGATCTAATGATTCTGATGCTGTTCATATGTACAGTAGGTCCGTCAGAGCTGAATCTGAGGATGTCTCATATCCCAGGTATAGATCGCCACCCAGTAATCTGTGAGGTGATCTATGCTTGACATGCAAGGCATCCTTGGGATAGTATTGCTGGGTGCTGCAGCAGTGCATTCCGGGTACTGTTTTTTTTTAAACAGAACTCGATCTGTCATCCTTTTCGAATATTTCAAATTTTCCAGCTCTGTGGTTTTTATGGTAAGGAATTGTTGTATCTTTTCAGGTTGTTTCAGGTTGCTTGTGCAAAGGCTATAAAATGTTGTGTTGTATTCAATAAAGGGTCATATCACTGAGGAATAAAGCTGTGCAGTGATCTCCTTGGCATGATTTGATATGACCTCTAGAATTAGATGGGTTATAGAATATGTTTATCTGACTGCTAGATACAGTCAGATCAATGTTTAAATTGTTTTCCACTGTCCACAAATCTTTAATTATGGAGCCATGTCCTTTCCTGACCTGTCATTATACTCAGATATTTAATTCTGGTGCTGTTTATAATCCAACCATTTACTCCAATCTCATAATTTTGTATCTTTTTTACCAAGTGCCATTGATGCTACAATTATTGGCATAAAAGGCTAGGTCATTACTACTGCAGTAGTTGCAACTCATCTTGGCGAACTTTTTTTTCCAAAGTAGTTATGTACACAGTTTTCAATTACTAAAATATTTGGCTACATAGAGCACATGCCCCAACTTTGTATTTGAGGAAAATATTACAAAAGTAAGTAATGTCAGGGCAATGCCCAGTAGTATCTCTTACTGGGATAGACAGGTAAACTTGCCTCACCATAACTTATTGTGTCCTGTTTAAGCAGTACTGTCATTAAGGAATTATGTATGGATTGATATTTAAACAATTTAATTTAATTATTCTCTTATATAACAATGCCATGTGGCTTTGCAAGGTCAAGAAAGGGAGCGTATATGCATTGTCAGGTTCCTGTTGAAATTCTGAGGACTTTAGATAATTGGAATAGAGATATCCCAAGTGAAAGTTTAAGGAAGTATATACCAAATCCAAGGTTGTGGCATCTTGTTGGGTAGTTCCTCTACTCCAAAATAAAGTGACTTAACGTGTGGTATGTAGAGTGATCAGTTGTGTGGAGGGCACAACACCCCATATTAGGGGATACAAGGACCCTTCATATCAGTGTGTGTTGCCATCTGCAAAAATGCCTTGCCATTGCAGGAAGTTTCAAAATTCCCTGTTTGAATTGTTGAATCAGAGTTTATTTTTCAGTATTTTTAAATTCGCCACTCCAAGCCTTTTACTTTGGATAGGGAGTTCCTTCATCAAGTGCTGCAAATTTTTTTAAATCATTTTTCAAAGATTGCCACAAGATTCAAAGGAGAGCTGCCACCTTTACAAACTCATTTTGTTTTATATGTAACAAAAGTGGGACTCTGCTTTTTTTAATAAGTTCCAGTAATATTCTCTGTGATTTTATGTAGTTGATGCATCTAAACTTATGTCCCCCCAACTTTTTATACTTTCTTTCATAAAGTCTTTTGCCATAGGACAGGGAGAGGCATATAGTTCTGTCACATGTACTGGACTGAGGACTGATTTTTTTATTTTTTAGTATTGTGTTTTTCTGTCCCAGCAGTACTTAAAAGGCATAACTTTTAATAACAGTTTATTTGACATTTTCCTGTAGACCAGGCAAAAGTCACCTTTAAGTAAAAGACTGTAATGAAAATTCCTGTAGCCTTTCTGAATACTTGGATTATTGTAAAGAAACCTGTTCTAAAATTATGTTGCTTTTTGTGATTTCCTTTGTTTCATCTTCATTGGTAAGAGAAGAATATAAACATCAAACAAAGCTATAGAAAATATCCAATGGAAATGCATTTGAGGTAAGTATTAAAGAAGAAAAATATACTTGAATGAAAAATGAGAAAGAAAAGAAATTGGTAGTATTGGTGGCAGAAGGTAAAGTTTTTTCTCTGCAGAGTCACATGAGAGGAAATATTGAGTTGAGCATGTAAAATCAGTAGTATGGTGAAATAGCAGAGAGTTGTAAGCCACTATAGGTCAATAGGGTATTCTGAAGTATTGGACTGAGACAGATTGAGTAAGGGAGTTATCATATAGAATATGAGGATGTGGAAAAATGAGAGAAATTTGGTTTTAGCCTAGTGCAGTACAGAAACAGAGTCAAGAGTTGAAAGGAATCCTTTTAGTAAAGGCTTGAATTGCATGTTAAATAATGACCTGACAGGGATCATGATGGAGTTCCAAAATTTGGCCACACAGTTGGAATATAGAGTTCTTTGGTTTATAAGTTTCAACATGTTTGACCTATATCCATGTTCCTACTCTAATTTTGGGTAAAATCGTTACTCCAGCCTCCTCTCATCCATCTCAAAGCCCTCTCAAAGAAATGTGCTAGCTCCCAATATCAGATTAAATGCATATAAACATAATTTCTTCTGGAAGCTCTTAAATTTGCTGTGTGGCTATTGATGTTTTTATTATATATCTACGACTACTGTATGTGGAGTCATGAGTTTTATTATTTCTTAATGTATATATAACTTCGAACAGCTGCTACTATGTGGTGTAAATGTTACTGTCACTTCAAATTTTTGTACTGCCTGTATACTTTGTACCATTACTGGTGTGTGGTGCAAATGTTACTGCTTTACATGTTTCTTCTTTTATTTTCTTTGGTATTACTGTGTGGAGCTTTTCTTCCCAGGCCTCGACTGTAAACATGCAGCCCTACCCAGTTGGACATTTCCTGGTAAACAAATGTAAAATAAATAAATAAAATAAATTGTTTGTTAAGAGAAGGGGTCAATTTGGAAGATAGTGATAAATGATGTTGTTGATACTTGGGCAGGAGGAAGGGTTGTATAGTAATTGTATTGAATGCTAGATGATGGTGTAATTCAAGCCATTTAGAAGTTAAAGTACATAACAGTGATGGGTATGGTAGGTTTTGTATGCGGAAGTTAGACTTTAGATAATCATGCATTGTTAGTAGGAGTTTAGGATGAGAAACAGCTTCAGTGTCTGTATTGTTTAAAGAGGAGAATTTGAAGTTGTTTTGTAATGGGTATGAGATTTAGGGAAAAATAAAAGAGCACTGGTTTGTCTGTGTTTCTCAAAGACATACCTGTTCCCTCAGTGCACTAGAAGAACTTTCTGTGCGATTGTTACTTCTTTTAGTCGAAAACTGTTTTTCAGCATAGTGCTTAAGTTAGTAATGATGGTAAGACAGTTGCTATTGTATTATCTTGGCATGATACAAGCAACACCCATACATAAAACCAACTCTTCGTAACAGAAGCATGTGGACATTCATGTTAGATTCCTCTAAATAGTCAGCAGCTAATCAAATGCAACCCCGGGTTTATAAGTTTGTCTTTACAGTGTAGTATTCATATACCTTCAGTTTATCTACTAAGGGTTCTTGGAGCCTTTCTTCTTTCCTCATTTGTGACTTGTACTGGTAAACTGTACCACTGTACTCCGTTTTGGACCTGATCAGTGTCTTAAAGAGTGGTATTAAGACTTTCTTGCCCTCCAGACTGTTGTCCTGATTACATCTTGCAAGGTGCCATAACTTATTATAAATGCCACATTACCATTAAATTTGAGTAGGTTGTCAGTTGCAACAATTATAACCCTGAAATCTGTAGCAGAGTCCTCAGATGGCAGTATTAACTTGATTCATCACATAGGAATTGTCTAGGTTTGTACTGCTGTCATACAGAATTTAGTGCTGACTCTGCAACTGTTTTGGCTACATCTTGGCATTTGCCACAGTTTTGTATCTTCCTTTCCTGCTATCCTACTTTGTTTCCTGTGTACTTCCAGAAAAAAATCCTGCACAAAGTGACAGTTTGGTCTTTTTTCCCCTTTGATACTCTTGTTCTGTAGGCTTAACAATGATGTTGTGGGACTATCTGTACCATACAGTCTTAGATGCTTAAAAGATGCCTTCCTATTCTCTGTCATGTTGTTTGCCAAGTTTAATTCATATCTTTTCTTTGCTTTCCTAATGCCTCATCTCAGGGATGCTCTAGGGGAAGAAAATCTGTCTTTAATCTTCTTGTTTGTGATTTTCTTAATGATAACCATGTTGAATTTTTTTTTTCATTTTGGAGAATTTTTCAAGATTACTTCCACCTCAGGAGATTTTGTTTCTTCCTAGGAAGCCTGGTACTGTACTCAATTAAGTGACCAGTGAATGAGAAGAATTATTTTCCACATATCAGTTTTGTTGTTACCTGGTAATTCTACCATCTAGTTCTAGTTGCATTCCTTTGTATGCTAGACTCATAGTTTGATTTATAGAAATTCCTAACTGGCTTCTATTTCCCAAACTAAAAAAAAATATATAGTCAGAGTTCCCAAGAGCAGAGTCTATATTAACAGATATAACAACTTTTGGCAGTCTTACCTAGATTATATCTGTTTTTTTCTGCTGTTGTTGATGCTTAACTTATTTGCTGTTTGTTTTATAAAGATGCATACTGTAGTAGATTCCCTAACGTTTTATTATTTTTGTTGAGGTTGACCCAGCATTTGTTTGGGATGTTAAAGTCGCCAGCAGTAATGGAGCTGTCTGCACACAAAACACTCCTTTCAGTCCTCCATAAACATTTTTATTGCTAGATTATCTTGTCCTGAGACTAAAAGGCAGCTGTTTTTTTTTCTTGCCTGTCTAATTTGATTTCAACTGCCATTTCACTAGCACTGTGTGACTTGTGTCTTTCGGCTTTTCCCGGTTAGGGGTCACCACAGCGGAACTCCGGTCCGCTAATGATTGGCAGTAGATTTTTACGTGCCGAGTTGCCAGTCCTGACGCACAACCTTCAACGAAGGTACGCCCATTCACGCATGTCTCCACACAGAAGACGCTCTAGCTGAGAATCGAACAGGACAACGTCTTACTGTGAGGCGACAACGCTACTGCAGCACCACCACCACAGTTATTTCTTAAATGTCTACTTCAGTCTTCTCATAGACTGAAACTGTCCAACCTTTTTTCTTTGTGTATGTTTTTAAGACCTTTATTAAATTATCACTTAAGACATAGCCAAACATGCTTTTATACAAAAGAAAACAAACCATGTTAACATGTTCCTAGTTACAAACCTTATCCATAACATATTTTTTGTATAACTATTATCAGTTCAACATTATGGATAAATTGGTCAATTTCTGCCTTCCCTTAAATCTTCTCTCATCCTTCAAAACATTATTTTGAATGTATTTGTTCTAACAAGTTCCATTTTTGTATGTAATTTGCTCTTATCCATTCTAAAGATCTCACGTGCAGGTTTTTATCTGTCAAAATGTTCAGTACTTCAAATACAGTTGGTTTAGACTTTGATTTTCATTTTCTAGTAATTTTTGACAGCCACCAGAATTAAAACTTAGCAAAGCTTTACTGTATCTAGGCAATTCAGATCATGTATCACATTTTTAAAAAAATATTTCTTTAGTTACACCCATTTACTCACCCAATATTTCTGATAGAATATTCTGTAGGGAATTTTTGAAGTCTTCCAACTCATTACACTACCAAATCCAAAAGGCATGTTCCAGTTCCCTCTTTCCTCATCTCACCTCCAGCATTTACCAATTACATGAGGAAAAATTATTTGAGGTCTGCTTGGGGTATAAAAATACCTATACAAATTACTTCCAAGCAAAAATTTTAAATTGTCTACACTTTGCTGCATGCTTGGGAGCCATACATATCTCCTCCCATTGTTTCCTTATGAATTGCCTATCCAGTCTCTTCTCAATCTTTTCTAACCTCCTCTGATTGATTCCTGTTGTTATTGTGCAGTATTTTACATGCCCTACTAATTATCACTTTTATGACAGCAGCTTCTTTTCTAGATTCATTTGAAAATTCTGCCAGAGCAGCTCTTTCACTTTGGATTCCCTTATCCCTTTCTGTTTGTCAATACTCTAATATCAATCCCTGATAGAGTAGGCAGTTTCTAGACTGCAGTCCAGATGTCTTCTCTGCCTTTTCCCTTTCTATTACCTTTTCCTCTCTAGTTACTTTCTACCAATACCTTGGTTCCTTTCCCAGTTTTCTCCAATAAATTCCACCCCCTTTTGCCTTTTTTCTGTACTCTTAATTACAGTAATCCCTACTGGCAAAATCTCCTTTCTCCATTCTTATGGTGGCTTAGTTTCTGCTGCTTTAACGACAGCCAAACAGAATATTATATTCATATTTTCCTTAAGGATCTGCATCCAAAATTCCATTCTTTCCTTATTTCTTGAATTTCCCCCATTTCATAATCATAGTTTTACACTTTGAATTATAACTTTCAGCCTGTGAGATTAGCCTTTAACTGTGTAGGTCTGAATTATCCATTCAAATCAGGTAATTTTAAACCACCTTGTCCTTTTCAGCTTATCCCACTTGACCCTTGCTCTCTTCCCTTCCCAAATAAATTATTTTAACTCTATTAATTGTTGTCCACGACTTCTCCTCTGATTGATAAAAGTATGCTTCACCTGTATATAAAACTAAAAGCACTAAAAACATTTTCACAGATTGTATCTTGCAAACCATATAGATAAACAAGAGCTTCCCGTTTCTCAGTTTTTGTATTATCTTTTATTTAGTATTTTCCTACATGTCCTTAGCTGCCATAACAGAATCCTCTCTAATTCATACTCCCAAATACTTCATTTTATCTTGTCCATATTAATATGGGTGTTGCTGGACCCATTTATGTGTGGGTACATAGTTTACAGCCATAGCCTTTGTTTTATATTCATTAATTACATCCTGCGCAGACATGAAAGTGTCTCAAAATGTTCCACAACATTGATATGTCCTTTTCTGGAATTATGAGGTGCAAATAATGTCATCTGCAAATAAAGCCAACTTTTCTTGATTACCATAGCAATTACATCGTTGAATTTCTGATTTCCTTGTTTTCTTTGCCAGTTGCTCTCAATATAAAGCAAATAAGAAGGGGAAAAGAAGACACCCATGCCTGGTTCCTCTGTTCACATACAGTTTGTCAGAGAGGAACCCATCATTTTTAGTCTTTGCCTCTGATCCCTCATATATCCTCCTAATTAACCTTATTATTGTATTGGTGAATGCACATGCTTCCATTGCCCTACTCATAAAATACCAGCTTGCTCTGTCAAATGCTTTCTCTGCTTCAAGGATCACCAACAATTGCAGTATTTTCTTACTCTCTGCTTCCCACTGGATCATCTTTGTTTTGTTAATGTTAAATGATGTCCTTCAAGAATGCAACTGCAGTCATAACATATGGGTTGTCCTGCCTTAGGCAGCCCTCGGTCGGCCGGATTCCAAAGTCTGGGTCCGACGTCGGCTGATGTCGCATTTCTCTCCGACGTCAGAGCGGCTGGAGTACATAAGCATCAGCCGACACCATTTTCTTCCGTCTTTCTTGCCGCGCGGTGCCCGAAGCAGAAGCGGTTCGCAAGTGCCGGTCGGTCAGCTCCTGTATTCTTCGATTCCGAAGTCATCAAAAAAGCTAAGTACCCCATTGGGGACCTTTTCTTGCCTCAGCCGATGTCAGAAATTACTGAAAAAGTTAACAATTGTCTTTCTTGTGGTAAACAAATACCTCATAAGGATTTCCACTCTTACTGTCTTCCTTGCCTTGGCCCAGACCACGACGTCTCGGCCTGTGTAGCCTGTGCTCGCTTCAACAAGCGCACTCTCAGGCGCCGGGCAGAGTTCGCGGAAGATTTTTTCGGCGAAAAATTTGCTTATACAATGCCGTCGGAACTTCCGACATCGCAAACTCCCAAGAAACGAAAAGACCGGGACCAACATCCTCGGCCTGTGTCTACCACCGACTCCACGCCAAAACCTACCGCGAGTGCTCTGGTTCCCCCTGAGACTGTTATTCCACCGCTCCGAACCGAAGACACCGCATTACTGACTACTCCGATTCCGGATATCACTCCGACGCCAGTTATTGATTTTCCTCCGGATACCGAAACCGAGGAAATGCCCGAGACCATTGCTGTAGATAAGGTCACTCCTGCACGTGGAGCTTCCAGGCCTCCTATGGCCATGTCTATTAAGGCCTACACTAGGGCTAAGGCAGCCAGCAAGACCAAGCATCTTACTGCTAAAGCCTTACCTCAGCCTACTCCAGAGACACAAATTAAGACTATGGCTGCTGACTTAATTTCTATGATTAGAGGTTCACAGGCCCATCCTGAGAGAGGATCCCAGCCTCCTTCTGATAAAAGGCCCCGGGTTGAACCCTCTGACCCTATTCCTTCAGATGAAGATTCTGAGGACTCTGTCCACTCTGATGGCCAGGAAGAGCTCTTCCAGACCTATGAGGACTCGGATGCAGAGGATTCCATCCCTCGGCCTCCCTCCTGAGGATATTTCTTTTGGGGAAGTTCTGCATACCATGAGGGAACATTTCAAGTGGCAAGGCCAGGAATATTCTGATTCCAGAAAGCGCCTTCGAACTTTCCTAAAAAAGCCCCAGCACAGGCCCTTAGCTATTCCTCCTGTGCTTGATGTTTTGGATGGTTTATATTCTGACTCTAGTGTTACCCCTGATTCTCTTCCTCCTGCTCCAGCTAAGCCAGACAGGTATTACAAGGTCCCAGAAACACATTCCCATTTCTCAGGGACCTAAAGGTGTTTCAGCTTCCACCTCTAAAAATCCTTTCCCTCCAACAGGGAAGCTAGGTCATTAGAGAGATGGGGTAAAAAGGTTTACACCTCCACTACTTTATCTATGAGAGCTTTGAATTGCCTTTTTCATATGTTACAATATCAGGATTTCCTGTTAGAAGATTTACAGAAAACATTGGCCTCTCCTGATCCTTTAGACAGGAAGTCTTTGCAGGAAGCTGTACATAACTCTCAGCAAGTAAGCAATCACTTCCTGCAGTGTGGATATGATGCACTGGAAGCTTCATGTAGGGCAGCTATGACAGGGGCAGTCATTTGTAGACATGCATGGTTAAAAGATCAACCTCTACCAGATCATGTAAAGGCAAAACTTCTGGATGCACCTTTGGAAAAGAACAAGCTTTTGGTGCTAATGCTAAGGATGTGTTAAAGTCCATCGAGGAAAAAGCAAAATCAGTTCAGACGGTGAAAGATTTCCTCCAGGTTCAACCCCCCAGATTCAGTAGGAATTGGCCTTCAAAAAACTGGTCCTTTCCTAATCCTGAAAAATTTCAAAGGGGTAAAACAGGCGTGGCCGAGGAAGAGGACAATACAGAGGTCCTTACAGGGGGCGACAATGGCAGCCAGCAAACCAAAGAAGTGACACAGGGGTTTCACCTGCCCCACAGCCACAGTCTCAATGACTTTCCTCTACTTCCGCCTACCAGGGAACAAATAGAAGCTCCCTTGGGGGGAAA
Organism: Protopterus annectens; assembly: GCF_019279795.1. NCBI lineage: Eukaryota > Metazoa > Chordata > Ceratodontiformes > Protopteridae > Protopterus > Protopterus annectens. The sequence goes on along the minus strand of NC_056745.1, from coordinate 768,682,646 downwards.
TTATCTCTGTTTGCAGACAATTGGCACAGATTGACAAAGGACAAATGGATTTTGGACATTATAGACCGAGGTTACAGGTTCCATTTTCATACCTTACCAAGAAAACAAGGCATGCCAAACCTACCACAAAACCAGAGGGCAGAGGCTATCAAGCAAATCTCTCTGCTGACTCGGATGAAAGCAATAGAAAGAGTTCCACAACAAGAACAAGGCCAGGGTTTTACTCAAGACTGTTCCTTGTTCCAAGAAAAGAATCTCAATGGAGACCAATACTGGATTTGTCCGCATTAAACACCTTTCTCATAGTACCAAAATTCAAAATGCTGACTCTACAGCAACTCCTTCCCATGCTGGGCAAGGGGTCTTGGCTGATTACTCTGGACCTCAAGGAGGCATACCTGCATGTCCCTATCAGACACAGCTGCAGAAGATACCTCAGATTTCTTGCAGGGCCAGAGCATTATCAATTCTCAGCATTGCCATTTGGCTTATCTACTGCCCAGAGTATTCACAAAATGCCTGGCTTCAGTAATTGCTCATTGCAGGCTCCAGGGATCCAAATTTACCCGTACCTGGACGACTGCCTCATACAAGCGGACGACAAATTGATGTTGACAACAAACTTGGACTATGTCATACGATTACTTCAAGCTCTGGGATACACAGTCAACTTCCAAAAGTCAAGACTTCAGCCATCCCAGCAAATAATCTTCTTAGGAGCCAAATTAGACACAGCCTCTCAAATGGCTTACCTAACAGAAGACAAGCAAGAGAAGTTAACTCATTATTTCAAAGGTTTGGCAAAACTTACCCAGATGACTGCAAGGAGATTCCTACAGGCCCTGGGTTACATGGCATCCTGCATTCTTCTGGTTCCATTAGCAAGACTACACATGAGAAAGCTTCAATGGTACCTAAAAAGCCTATGGTCTCAGCACAGCAACAACTTAGAGACAACCATACCGCTCATTCCATGCCTACAAAAGGAATTCCTATGGTGGGCCTCGGTAAGCCAGGCAACCACAGGTATGTCATTCAAAAAAACACAGATAAAACAGACCATGACCACAGACGCCTCAGACCTTGGATGGGGGGGCGCACATGGAAGGCAGGTGTATACAAGGACAATGGTCTCCAAAGGAAACACATCTGCATATAAACCAAAAGGAAATGCTGGCAGTAATGCATGCCATCGAGGCCTTTCAACACCAACTTCAGCAAGGCCATTTACTGATACGGACAGACAACACCACTGTGATGTGGTATATAAACAAGCAAGGGGGCACCCATTCTTACACCCTTTGCAGACTGACAATGCATCTTTGGGAAAAATCACTGAGCCTAAACATTCAGTTACAATCCCAGTTTGTTCCAGGCAAAGACAATGTGTTGGCGGACAGCCTAAGCAGGAATTTCACAGATCCACACGAGTGGAGGTTACATCCGAAGATCTTCACACAGCTCACTTCGACATGGGGCAGGCCAAAAGTAGACCTATTTGCCTCTCACCTCAACCATCATCTACAAAAATTCTGCTCAAGGACATACCATCCACAAGCTTGGAAAATAGATGCTGTCTCATTCAACTGGAACTTCCTAAAAATCTATGCATTCCCACCTCTGCCACTGATGACTTCAGTATTACTAAAGATCAAAGCAGAGAGACCCAAGGGGATCCTAATAGCTCCGGACTGGCCAAGACAACACTGGTATCCACTACTACAGAGCATATGTCACACCAAGAAGTTGGCCCTTCCCCAATGGCCTCCACTTTTGACTCAACACAACTTCAAAACAGTGCATCCAACCCTTCAGACACTGCAGCTAACAGCCTGGGAGATCCCATGAATAACCTCAACCTATCTCTCTCCAAGGAAGTTCAGCGGATACTAACAGAGGCTCGAAGACCATCCACCAGAAAGGTTTACTTAGCAAAATGGGAGAGATTCAGCATTTGGAATACCAGCAAGGGACATGATGCATCATTATTGAACATCCCACTCATCCTGGAATATTTGGCAGATATGCTAAAGAATGGACTCTCATATTCTTCCATAAAGATACATGCATCAGCTATTTCAGCTAGATATAACACTGATCCACCTGTCTTTTCACATCCTTTGCTAAGGCAATTCCTCAGGGGAATCAAGAACATTAAGCCACCAAGAAAGGCTCCAGTGCCAGCCTGGGACCTCAATTTTGTCCTAGAAAAACTGACTCTACCTCCATTTGAGCCAGCAGCTTCAGTTGACATGCAATTTCTCTCATGGAAGACAGCTTTCCTGTTGGCAATTACCTCAGCAAGAAGGGTTTGAACTACAGGCCCTAATGGCAATACCACCGTTCATAATTTTCCACAGAGACAGGGTTTCATTAAGGACCAACCCTACTTTTATGCCAAAGGTGGTATCTAGGGTTTCTTTAAATCAAGCTATTCATCTGCCTGCTTTCTTCCCCAATCCTGAGAATAAGGGGGAAAGACTGTTACATACCTTGGACATTCACAGACAACTTCGATACTACCTGGACAGAACCAAGACCAGTAGGAAGTCTGAACAACTTTTTGTAGCTTACGCTCCTGCAGTCCAAGGAAAAGCAATTTCAAAACAGACTATTTCAAAATGGATTGGACATTGCATCAGATTCTGTTATTCCTTTCATGGAAAGACTGTTCCAGCCAATGTCAGACCACATTCCACCAGAGCTACAGCCACCTCTACAGCATTCTTAAGAGGGGTGCCTACTAAGGACATTCTAGAAGCTGCTACATGGAGCTCCGTGCATACATTCTCCAAACACTACAATCTCCTCTATACTCCAGATCCAGAGCAGGCTTTGCTTGGCAGTCCCGCCGGGTCTGATTTCCACAGCATCTTGTTCCTAGAGCATTCCTCCTGCCCCAGCTAAGCTATGGTATTCTACCCATATGTTATGACTGCACTTGCATTCTTGAAGGACATAGTACAGTTTTGTACCTACCATAAATGTAGATGTCCGATAGATATGCAACTGCAGTCGGATTTTCCCTCCCTCCATACCCCTCTATGCCTAGGGTCCACTCCTATCCCTGTTTCTCTTAGCTGGGGATATCTGTTATGGTGTATCTGTTTATTGCTCATTTATTTGTCTGGAATCCTGTTTTTGTCTTCCAATTTGATTACAGCCTTCCTTGGAGGGCACCTGGCATCTGGGGCAAGAAACACTGAAGAAAATGGCGTCGGCTGATGCTTATGTACTCCAGCCGCTCTGACGTCGGAGAGAAATGCGACATCAGCCGACGTCAACCCAGACTTTGGAATCCGGCTGACCGAGGGCTGCCTGAGGCAGGACAACCCATATGTTATGACTGCAGTTGCATATCTATCGGACATCTACATTTATGGTAGGTACAAAACTGTACTTTTCCCTCCCCACCATAAAACCACATTGATCCATATCTGTCTTTTCTTTGTCTGTGTTTGTGGACTCTTACTACTTTGGGGGCTTTATTGGCAGATTATCACAGTTAAACCAAGTTTCACTTATCAAAAAGGCATCATAACCGGACAGTCACTTGTGGTATGAAATCAATGTTTTTGCTGATCAGATTCCTAGCATGGTATATGTAAAATTTAATGATGTTTTTATAGGGGCACTGTAGTCCATCTAGAGTAAAAAAAAAAAAAAGTCTTGGCCAGCTTTGTAATATGGATAGATTATTTATTCCTTTTGTGGTTTAAATGCAAAGTGTCCTTTCTGATCATATTTGATTTAGTACCAAGTTTCTGTAGTACATCAGAATTTGTCACATTTCTTTGCCGACATAACTTACATATGGCAGTAGTCAATCTGCTTTTTGCTATGATAACTTTTTCCATTTACCCTGGTATTATGTATGCAAATGAGTCAACAGTGTTTATTCCTACTGAGATTTGTTATGTCATTTACATCAGTTTCAAACATCTCATTATTAGTTCTTGCCACATCCTTTGCTTGTGCAGTGATATCATCTGGTTTACTAGTTGTATATAGTTCAAAAAATGGCCTCGGTTGCAATAAGATGAAGAAAGATAAAAAATTTCAAATAAGAAACTAAGAACTGCTTACAAAAAGAACTTTAATTTAACAAATAAAAATAAAAATAAATCAAATACATCCAGTGAATCAAGCGCTTTCGTCTCCAACCATTTGGAGACTTTATCAAGACAGAGCATGCCCCAAATGACAGCAAATTTATAATACAAAGTTAATTACTGAACCAATCAACATCCAAGGTTCATGAATAATTCATGAGCAATGACTATTCCTATAATTTACATCTAATAATGTCCGATAATCACACATAAAACATTCATCATCCTAAGTTCCTATGCTCTGTCTTGATTCTACAGAAAGTTCTATTGCATCTTCCTGTGACACATTCTCTTCAACTTCATCATGTGCCATCCTTTGCTGTGTCATATGAAAACTCAATGGCCTATCACTCCTCAACATTAACTGCATCAGAGTTTCCACAGTTTCCTGTTCCTTCCCTTCCTGTCTAGCTTCAAGTGAATGTTTATACTAGTTTTCTCTGGAAGTCTCCAAAATATCTTCATATGGCACCTGACCAGTTGCTTCCCATTCCACTGGTTTCACCTTAATTTGGTGTTCTGTTGCTCTGTCCTGTTATGGTGCTTTCTGAATTCGATTTTCTACACTGAATCCTTCACTTTGGAGGTACTTCATGACTTCACTTTCTATTTCTTTAACTTCTCCATTACTGATCTCCTTTTCTACTTTTCCTCTGTCTTTTTATTTTTTGTATTGCAAAGTTTTCCATGTCTGGATTCCTTTGTCTGTATTTCTCTTCAAATACCTTTGGTAATGCTCTTTTTGTATTGATTAGTTAGTTTGGCTTTCTCCTTTGCATAGATATTACACCGTATTAAATATGTTTTTCTTTCCCATGTTCTTATTTCTTCTTCAGATGTCTCCTGATCTTTCTGTTTCTTCTTACTTTGGGACTCATTCCATGAAGCTATGATGTAACCTGTGTTAGACCTTCTACATCAAATCCTTCACTTTGCAGGCATTCCATAACTTTAAGTTCTATTTTTTTAACTTCTGGTTTACTAATCTTCTTTTCTACATTCCCTCTTTGTGATATCTTTTTTTATTATGAAATTTTCCATATATGGGTGCCTTTGCCTGTATTTCTCTTCGAATATCTTTGGGGCTGCCTTCTTTTTGTTGACTGATTGATTGATTAATTAATTTATGTATTTGCAGTTGCTTTACCAGGATGGTCCATTGGGCTGAGAAAAGCCCATTTTCAATGGAGTCGTGGGTAGAAAAGCTCCAAATAAACAAGCACCAAGAGTATAATGAATATAATAAACACTTTTTGTACAGTAATGCAAGTACAATTACAAGCATGAATTTAGATTCAAGTTAAAAGGAATAATAATCATAAGTATTATTTACAGAAGTAGTTACGAAAATAAAATTGCCAGAGATTCCAAAGACAACCACAAGGCATTCTTTAGTTATGTCAAGAATCTAAATGGCAATGCTCAGATCTGCTCTGAGCTACAACAGAATGGCATTAAATATACTGATCCCAAGGATATTGCCAATATCGTGGCAGATCAATTTAGTGCCAACTTCACCCCCTAAAGGGCCCATCTCAATATCAAAAGATTGCCAAATTCTGGTACTCACGTCCACACCAGTAGAAACTGCACTCTCCAAAGCCAAGAATGCAGCATCCATGGGACCAGATGACATCCTGGGCTGTGTACTACATGAACTCTAAAATGAACTGGCATCTCACCTAAGTGTCATATTTAATCATAGCTGCAACTCAGGCTTTGTGCCCACTGAGTGGCACACAGCTACAGTTATCCCACTCCACAAGGGGGGATCCACCTTGGATCCTGAGGACTACCGTCCCATCAGTCTGACGAGCCTAATCTGCAAGGGCATGGAATGCATTATCATGGAACGTATAAATAAAGACATTGGCAACCTTCAAACACTGGACCCCACCCAGTTTGGGTTCGTAAAGAGCCGTTCTTATCTCCTGAACCTGACTGACTTCTTCAAATCAGTCTCCAGAGCTGTGGACGAGGGTAAGGCGGTCCACATATCCTATGTGGACCTCACCAAGGCCTTCAACACCATCTCCCACTCTGGAATCATAGATAAACTTACTAAGCTGGGCATAAATCCCTACGTCACTTGATGGGTTGCCAACTGGCTTACTAACAGAACCCAGACTGTAAAAGTAGCCGACTCCAAATCCAGCTCCAGACAAGTGACAAGTGGAGTACCTCAGGGTTCAGTCCTGGGACCGCTCTTCTTTGGCATCTACTTCTCTGAAGTACAGGCCAACACTAAGGGACTCTGGCTAACAATGTTCGCAGATGACTGCAAACTGGGAGCCATTATTGAATCCCCAAATTATGTGGATATTCTACAAAAGGGCCTTACAGAAACAGATGCTTGGTGCCAGAGCCATGGGCTCAAGCTTAATGCCAAGAAATGTAAAGTTATCCCCTTTGGGAAAAAACATGTACCCATGAATTACCACATAGGTGGCAGTATGCTAAACACCGAAAGTGTGATGAGAGGCTTAGGGACACAGGTGGACTGTGGTCTCACCTTCGATAACCACATCGTCACAATGGTCAGGAAATCCTTCTGTGTGGCACACCTCATCATGAAGGGCTTTTCATCCAGAAAAAAGGAGGTCATTGTCCCACTGTACTCACCCCTCATTAGACCCATTATAGAGTACAACGCCCCATTTGGTATATACCTCACAAGACATCTGGAACAGCTGGAAAGGCCGCAGAAATACCTCACTAAAAGAATCACAGGCCTAAAGCAGATGCCCTATGCTGACCATCTAAAAAAACTCCAGCTATACTCTGTGGCATATTGTCTACTCATAGGCGATCTCTGCCTAACATACAAGGCCATGTCAAACCCTGAGCTGTTGGACATGCTCCACTTAAAGAAATCCCAATCCCTCAGAGCCACACGCTCCAGGGGTCTAAACCTTGTCATCACAATGAACAAAACACGCTGGAGGGATAGGTTCCTGACCCAGAGATTCCCCATACTCTGGAATAGACTGCTCATACATGTCAAGCAGAGTGCCTCCTTGGCCGTCTTCAGAAGGAACCTTGACGATTGGATGTGGGATAGTAAATTCACCCCGGGGATCACGTCAATCACTGTGCTAGACGGGGGTCCAGGGAAGTAAATATTGTGGGAAGAAATATCCAGGGAATTGTTATGGCTAGGCTTGTATAGGCCCTAGGGCCGATAGCCTAGTACCAACCTATGAAAGTTGGTGCATACAGTGGTAGCAGAAATAAAATAAGAAAAAAAACAGATGTTTCATACAGAGGTAACAGAAATAAAATAGGAAAAAATGGTTGTTAGATAATTTAGAAGTATGTGAGCGCCTACTGAGAGAAAGGCTGAATTTCAGATGTAAACATATGTAGTGCAGTAACATTCCCAATGGGATGCTAGGTGTGAGTGAAGCAAGGTTTCTAAGGAGGAGCGACTGCTAGTGGAAAAGATCAGGGGTGGCAGTGAGTTCCAGAGGCGTGCTAGAGAAAATGATATTATAAGCTTACCAGGTGGATGGGCAGGTTTATGTAATTCAATAAGATTTTGAGTGTTTGATTTTAGGAGTCTATCATGTATGTGCAGTTTGAAGGTGGAAGCTAGAGAGGGGCTGAGTGAGGGAGTGAAAATAAGTTTGAGGTTGGATGAGTTGGATATAAGTGAGATAATGGGGCAACTCTAGCCAGTTCAGTTTGTGAAGAGCTATACAGTAGTGAGTGGAAGATCGGTAGCCTGTGGCAAATTTGGCAATTTTTTTGTAGCAGGAAGTAAGTTTAGCCTTGAGGGATGCTTGTAGGTTAGTGAGGAGAGGGGCACCATATATTGGAGAGATGGGATGAGGTGTGTGGTGGAGAGAACTAGCTTGGTAGAAGAGAGGTAGCGATTATGGCAGTATAGCATTCCAAGTTTCTGATGTGTTTTTTTGATGTTTGTATGGATGTGAATATCAAACTTAAGCAGATCATCAATGAGGACGCCAAGTAATTTTGCATTGGATACGATTTCAAGAGGGGTATGATTTTTGCCTTTGCATAAATATTGCGCCATATCAAATCTCTTTCTTTCCCATGCCCATATTTCATTTTTATACTTTTCAAAATATCTGTTTTTTTCGTTTACATTTTCGTACTTCAGATGCTTCTTTTTCTAAACAGATCAAAGTTTCTTGATCTGTATACTGTTTTTCAAAAATATGTTGTATTAATGACCACAAATTTATATTTGAAGCTTCTCAGAGTTTTTCTTGCGGAAGTATTTTTCTGTCCTCTAACCAAAAAAAAAACATACTGCACATATGTAACTAGCAGGAACCAATTTCCATAGACAGTCTTGCACAATGTCTGAGAAGCCATTAATTGTTAGATATGAGCCTGACTAGTAAGTGTGTGGTCACATGGCACAGGCCTCACAATGTTCAAAATCCTTTGTAGCAGTTATGCCCTCCTAACGGTGTTTATAGTCCAAGCCATTGTGTAGAGTGATACCTGTCACCTGTGCAGATTATGATGGATGGTACCCTTGACACATTGTAACTTGTGTGACCATGTACTAATGTCTGATGCACAGTGTGAGACAACATTACATTATGTAGCTGTCACAAAGTTGATGGCAAAAGGGTTTGTGTGATGTGTTACTTGTATTTTACGTATCCTTAAGTAATTTGTATGGCCTACACACATTTCCACAAAGAGGAGAGTGCTATGAAGTGTGCTTTGGATCTCTGGCTGCAATACTTAGGAGAACTTGGACTAATGTGCATGCAATATTCCCAAAAGGACACACAGCATGGCCTGGTACAGTGACTTATAATATGTTAGGAAAATTATAGAGGCAGAATTGCCATTCTGTACTCATGACACTGACAGTTCACTCCTCTGTGCTTATTGCCTGACTTGACAAGTTTAGTTAGTACAACTGCAAATTGGATGCTGCAGCCCTTAATTTACAGAAGGGTGTAAACCCTTCTAAGTGGTGTTTCGTGCTAACTGCACACATTTCTTTTGTTGTTTTGGAGAGACTGAAGCAAAAGTTGTAATGTGAAAATATGAAAAACTTTGGCTGAGTAGTGTCGGCTGCCAATTGACAACTCAATATATGACCAGTTTAGCAGTAAGATTGGAAATGTGCATAAAAACAAGGAGTGCCTCAAAGCAAGTGTACTAATCCAGTTAAAGTATTAGAGGATTGGTAAATAGTTTCAGTTGAGTCAGCGCAGATCATATTAAGCTCAAAAATGCATCAGTTGTCTGCATTATGCAAGTGATACTTGCCCAAAATATTCAGTAGACCCCCCACCCCCCCCGTTAAAAAAAAAAAAAAAGCTTCACTGCATGTACTGTAGAATACAGTGAGATTTCAATACATTATTTTACTGTGCCAGTATTATAGACACAGGTTTGCAAATTACTGTTTTGCAGTCATTTAAAATATGTGGAGATTATGCAAATGTCAGGAAATTACAGAAAAACAGCATGTCAGTAGACTGCTGTTCCTCAGACATTGGAAAGCAACAATAAGTTAACATAATAATTTATTTTATTTATTATTTATTTTACATTTTTGACCGGGCTAGTCCAACTGGATATATGTCCATTTTCAGTAGAGGCCCGGGGAGATAAGCTCTACTATACAGATAATAGCAACTTCAGGTACAGTACAAATTTAAGACTAGAATGCATTTGTTTACATAGCAACTTAGTAATCTTACTACTTAACATATTTAAAAAAATAATTATTTATAAGGAAGAGACATGTTCATAAAGTTGATAGCTTGGTATACAAGTTCATACTCTATCACTAGTAATAAAACACACTGAAATAATCAAATGATCTGAAACTGGCTTCAGAAAATTAAATTGAAATTGTTTAAATAAATCATGTTAAGTTGTCTATCTCGCCTTCATTCTTGCTGGATGGGATCGGCTCCGACTCGGCCAATACTAAAGCTCGAGAGCTAATTCCACCGGCTCGAGGCCCCCCTATATCCCACAATGCTAGGCGGTAACTACTCAGATCTCATTTGCCGTTTAGCTGACGAGGTGCTTTTCTACCGGCTCTGGCAGGTTAGTGAAAAATTTTTCTATTTTCACAATCTTTAGACCCCTATTCCTTTCTTAGTATAACTTTTAGTTTTAATTATCTTTTTCCTTGAATCGATTCACCTCTTTTGCCCATAATCCCTCCCTTTAACTTTAGGCCTTAGGCCCCTTCCCCTCCTCTCCTAGTCCTTTAGTGTGACTGGAATTTAATATTTTCTTAAAGGCCTGTGTGTGAGTGTTTTTATTACTTAGGCCTTTACTATGTCTAAGGACTCCAAGATCTCAGGCTTCAAGAAGTGTGACTCGTGCTGTCAGAAAATGTCTCTGACAGACGGTCACACTTCTTGTGTGTATTGCCTGGGACCTTTGCACCTGCAGGACTCATGTGCTGTGTGCCATGGTTTCAGCCCTAGAGTCCTGCAGGAACGCAGAAATAAATTGATTTTGCATGGCTTATTAAAGCCTGGAGGCCCCCCGACCCAGTCTGTGTCGGGGAAGCCTTCTAAGACTTCCAGACAGTCGGCTCCGGCTTCAGAGCCGTCCTCTGGAAGCATCAAAACTGCTTTGACATCGGCTCCGGCTGGAGCCGATGTTTCCAAGCCTCATACTATTACCTCGGCTCTGGCCGGAGCCGAGGCTGATAAGACTCAGTTGGCTCTGATACTCTTATCGGAGCAACCTTTGAGAAAGAGATCTAGGTCTCCCTCCATCGGCTCCGTTCACTCGGCACCAGGATCCCCTCTTCTTTCAGAGGGGAGCCATAGATCGCATTCCTCACAGTCTTCCAGGCTATCTGACCACGATTTGCAAAGGGTAGTGAGTAGACTTCTCAAGTCCGAGGCGCTGGCCCAAATGCTTCATAGCCCGACTCATCAGTCAGCGGCTATTTCTGTCCCTCAATGTGTTCCTCCTCCGACTCCTTTGAGCTTGGAGCCGGGGCTCATCAGAGCCGTGACTGTCGGCGCGTCGGATCCGATACCTTCTCTTTCGGCTCCGTCATCCGCTCCGATCTCCTCTTTGGAGGGATCTCGGCGCCAAGCTTCCCTCGTCGGCTCCGAGGGGGCGAGTGGCATCGGACCCTTGTCCGACCCCACTCTCCCTTTTGGTGCTTTGGCACTGGTGAGTTCGGCTCCGACATCGGCCTCGGAGCCATCCCTGTCGGTGCCGGGGGGGGGTCCTGGTCTCTTCGGAGCGGGGACCTCCGGCCTTGCCCGACAGGGGTGCCTTCGAGGTCATGGGGAGCGTGCTAGAACCAGTGTCTGCCCCACAGTCGGCTCCGTCAGCCCCTCCATCATCAGTGCCTGCGGTGATTTCTACCCACCCCCTTGCTTCAGACTGCAGAGAGCCAACTCCTCAAGTTTCCCCATTGGGAATTTCCTCCTCTTCCGAGGCCTCTCTTGACCTGGTAGGAGAACCCCCTAGGAAGAGGCAGTGCAAGAGGAAGCACATGGACTCCCCTGAGTCTATCACCTCTGACACTGACTTAGAGGAATCTGAAGGTTCCCCTCGATCCCCCTCTGAGGATGTCGCCTTTGCTGACATCCTTGAGATCCTGAAACAGAGGGAGAACTGGCCAGCCCTCAACCCTTCAGAGGATGAGTCAGTGTACCTTGAGGCCTTCAGCTCTCGCCCTTCTACCTCCTGGGTGTCCACTCCCTTTGACCCCCTTATGGAAGTGGTGGCAAGGAAGGCCTGGACGGCTCCTGATTCAGTGGAACCCACCCCGAGGAGGCCGTCTAAGTTTATTACTGCCCCTAGAGATAAAGATTTTTTTATCTAAAGGTGTCCCCGTCGATGCCATGGTGGTGGCCGCGGCCACTAAGAAGGAGTTAGCCGATCCTTTGGTACCTGTCCATCCTCCTAATAAGGAATCTAGGACCATGAACAGGTACGGTAAGCGGATGTTCTCATCAGCGACCTTTTCAATGCAGTCGCTGAACTACTTATGTCACTTCACTCATCCCCAGAGTGATTTACTCAAGGATATGTGTGAAGAGGTAAAGGATCCAACAGCTGAGGGGTTCCAAGACAGAATGAACTCCCAGTTGGCAACCCTGAACTCCATTGTTAACTCCTCCATGCGGCTTATCTCATATGCTGCGGATGGGGCGAGTAGAGCTGCAGGCACAGGCATTGCCTTACGACGTCACGCCTGGATGCGGCTGTGCAACTTTGCGGACCCTTTCAAGGCGTCCTTCACCAATTCCCCCTTTGATGGATCATCCTTGTTTGGCCCTCAGGTGAAGGACATTGACTAGGTGCGAGGTGGAAGGTAAGACTCTCTCTGCCGTGGGAATCCGTTTTTCTACCCCTTCTAGGCCTTATCCCAAAGGTCAGAGGGGAGGAAAAATGTGGTTCCGCAAACAAACCCAGGGAGTCTCATCTGACGCACAAGGTCGATTCCCCTCTAGAGGCAGAGGGGGGAATAACAATAGACGCTGCCCTAGAGGCAGAGGAGGTCCGCAAAACCAGTGTAGCAGAGAAACTTTCTCTGATAAACCCTTTCAGCATCCCTGAGGAGCTGCCCGGCTGTCCACCTTTGGAGGCAGTCGGGGGGAGATTATCCCTGTACCCAAAAGCCTGGCTTTCCCTTACACAAGACAAATGGGTACAGTCGATCATATCCAAGGGTTACAAAATTCCCTTTATTCACATTCCATCCCAACCCAGAGGATCCCTTCCAGACGTTCCACCCAGTCTAAGGGAACAAGCAGCACTAGAAATTTCAAAGTTGCTATCAAAAAGAGCTATCCAATCAATCCCAGCAGACCAACAAGAATCCGGAATCTACTCCAAATTCTTTTTGGTACCAAAAAAACAGGGGACTGGAGACCCATACTGGATCTCAGCAACTTAAACAAGTATGTCAGAAAAACAAAATTCCGGATGGTCACGCTACAGTCCATTCTACCCTTCTTGGGTCAGGACAATTGGATGTGCTCGATAGATCTTCAGGACACGTACTACCATATCAAGATGAACAGACGCTCCAGGAGATTTCTCCGCTTCAGGCTGGGAGCCAGTCACTACCAGTTCAGAGCCCTGCCCTTTGGTCTCACTACAGCCCCCCCGAGTGTTTACCAAATGCATGGCAGTGGCCGCGGCTCACTTGAGACGTCTAGGATTCCAGGTGTTTCCATATTTAGACGACTGGCTCCTTACTGCCACCACCAGACATCAACTACTTCTATCCAGAGACTTCATTATCCAAACTTGCCAAGCTCTAGGCATTTCAATAAATTTCGAAAAATATGCCTTGTCAATCTATTACCTTTATAGGCGCCACATTAGACACACTCAATCTTTCAGCCAGACGTACAGAGCAGAGAGTGTCAGACATCCGGAAACAAGTTTACCTTCTCTTACAATGCAACAAAGTCAAAGCCAGACTAGTTTTGAAGGTATTAGGACTCATGGCAGCAGCTATCCCCCTTCTCCCCTTAGCTCGCTTCCACATGAGGATCCTCCAATGGATGCTGTTTACTCAGTTGTCCTTCCAACAGCTCCCGATGTCCCACACCATATTGATAACTCAATCATGCAAGAATCAACTGTCTTGGTGGATCACATCACCTCAGGTTCTCCAAGGAAGACCCTTCACTCACCCCCCCCCAGTCGCCACGTTGACAACAGACGCCTCCCTGATTGGGTGGGGAGGGGCATTATCAGGGCAGGACAGTCCAGGGCACGTGGCAACCTTTCGAGTGCCACTTGCACATAAATGTCTTAGAGATGAGAGCAGTGCTTTTAGCATTGCAAGCCCTTCACGACTCTCTTCCCACAGGGACTATTGCAATTCAGACGAACAACATGTCCGTAGTGTGGTACATCAACAAACAAGGCGGAACCAGATCATACCCCTTATGTCGAGAGGCACTCAGACTTTGGCAATGGGCGATCTCTTCTCAGTGTTTTCTGGTAACAATGCACATTCCCGGGAAGTCCAACGTGATTGCAGACAAGTTGAGCAGGGCAATTCTCATGCCCCACGAGTGGTCTCTGAAGAAATCAGTACTGGAAGAAGTGTTCCAACGATGGGGCCAGCCTTGCTGCAATCTTTTTGCTACTCCCCAAAACAGCAAGTGTCACGACTTCTTCACTCTCTTCCCGTTACCAGGCCATCCCACCAGAGACGCTCTAGTCCACGATTGGCCCCGGGGACTTCTGTATGCTTTTCCCCCTTTTCCACTGATAACTCAACTAATTCAGAAAGCCATTGCCTTGAGAGTGACAATGATCCTCATTGCCCCTTACTGGCCATGACAGATATGGTTTCCATTCCTTCATCGTTACCTTTTGGAGCAGCCTTGGCATCTGGACCCAGTGCCAGATCTGTTGACCCACCAATCGGGCCAGCTGCACCAATCTCTTCATTCTCTCAACCTCACAGCGTGGTTTCTCCGATTCCGACCTTAGCCAGGCTTCCCTTAATATCTCGCTCGGTCCGAGATATCTTGATAGCCTCTCATAAATCCTCTACCCGGTAGATTTATAATAGCAAATGGAAACGCTTCTCCTTTTGGGCAACATCAAAAAATATAGATCCCTTCACTGCACCTATACAGTCTATTCTAGACTTTCTAGCAGAACTGTTTCATTTAGGCTCTTCTTCATTTACCATTAGAGTTCAGTTGGCTGCTATATCTAATTATCATGTAGGTGTCTCGGAGTCTAGCATCATGGCTCACAAGCTCTGCAAAGCCTTTTTAAGGGGCGTTTTTCTTCTCAAACCTCCAATCAAAGATCCCCCGCCTCAATGGGATTTGAACTTGGTTCTGGCATTCTTAATCCTTCCCCCTTTCGAACCAGTGGCTTCATGTTCTCTGAAGTTGCTTTCATGGAAGACACTTTTTCTAGTAGCCATAACTTCAGTGAGAAGGGTATCTGAACTCCATGCTCTGTGCAGTCGCCTTCCTTACTTAGTGTTTCACAAAGATAGGGTATCCCTCCTTGCTAATCCATCCTTTTTACCTAAGGTTTCCTCTCAAACAAACCTAAACCAAACTATTTATCTCCCCGTCTTTTTCATTAACTATTCCAACAGGTCGGAACAAAAGCTACATTTTCTGGATGTTCACCGCCAACTTAGATATTATTTAGACAGGACTAAACAATTCAGGAAATCTGATCGGCTTTTTCTATCATATGCGGAAGGGAAATTGGGCCTTCCAGTTACTAAAGTTTCCCTTTCTAGATGGCTCACCTCTACAATCACCTTCATCTATGAGATCAGACATCAAAAACTACCTTCAAGACCTAGAGCTCATTCAACTAGGGCATTAGCTACATCCGTAGCTTTTCAGGACAGGCTGCCAATAGATTCCATTTGTGCAGCAGCCACTTGGGCTTCTCCTCATACCTTCATTTCACATTACAAATTGGACATGGTCTCCAGAAACCGTGGCAACTTTGGTTCCACTGTTCTCAAGAGTCTGTTCCGATAGGCCACCCGGGATAAGGTGCTAGGGACGCAGTCCCATCCAGCAAGAATGAAGGCGAGATAGACAACTTAACATTAAGAGGTTATGTACCTACCATAACATTCCATGTTAGTTGTCTTCTTCTCGCCTTCTTTCTTGCATCCCACCCTCCTTCCCCCAAGCCTGGACAGACCGATAGGAATTCATTTTGTGATCTTCCTCTGGAAGAGTTTCATTCCCACATGTTCTACCACTTCTATTTCCCCTTTTGTTAGGTCTGGGATACCTTACACTCTGGTTTATATAGAGGTGGGTTACCCTTCTCCATGCTATGGAGACTAGAATTGCTTGGTCTAGCTATCAAACGAGATCTGAGTAGTTACCGCTTAGCATTGTGGGATATAGGGGAGCCTCGAGCCGGAGGAATTAGCTCTCGAGCTTTAGTATTGGCCGAGTCAGAGCCGAGGATCGGCTCCGAACCCATCCAGCAAGAAAGAAGGCGAGAAGAAGACAACTAACATGGAACGTTATGGTAGGTACATAACTTCTTATTTCTGCTGCTGCCAAACAAATAAAATAACTAAATCAGACTGCAGGCAGAGGGGAAGACATTTGAAATGGTACTCCCTTCCTTTCAGTTGTGAGCTGTCAGTTGCAGCAGTGACAGTTTTAACATCTCTGCAGTAGTGTGGGAGGAGGGGTCTGTCAGTTCATGTTGGGCTACAAAAGAACACCTAGGACAAAGGCATCCAGTTTAGTTACAACTCTGGCTGCTGCTGGATAACTTCAAATTATTGTGTAAAGCAAGCTCTGAGCTAAACATAAATGAGGGTGATTAGCAACAGAAAAGAAGCAGGGCCAACACAGAAGGAATACAAACTGACAGTGAGTCACAGATTTCCCATTATATGTCAATGGCATGGGAATTCACAGTTACATCCTTATGTCTGGCATAAGTCACAGAAAGAAGACTTGAAATGCTTTATGGGAAAGAGAAAGGGTTGAAGGAGAAGATCACATTGCTATATCAAGCCCCATCGGTAGCCATGTTGTGGTAAACAGGCTAAAATTACAAATAAAGCACTGAGTGATTTTTAGGTGTTAAAATAGGTCTGGAAATAAAGATAGACTGAAAAAATATATATTTTTTAGTTTTAGGGTGGAGTTTTCCTTTAATGGGTGATAGCATTATTCATGAAACATTGGTTTTGCTAGGGTGTTTGATGTTTGAATTCAATTTATTACCTTTTACTCAGCATTTTAATGCTTAACACATCCATCTGCAAATGCGCATCATCAGATTGACAGGCATGATAACACGATTGATAGAACATTTTTATTTTTAGGCTATTAAAAAGTAGCTCTTTTTATTTTAATTGTTTTAATGCATCCAGCAACTGTAATGCAGATCCTATACTGCCATCTTCTTCTAAGGCAGTTTCACTAGGTAGGTTTTACCTTTGCATTTTGTCTTTAGTCCTTATGTAAAGCAGTGAGATGAACGCCTCACCTAGGATTGTGCACCATTAAGGGAATACTAGAGTTGGGGGAACAGTATGTGGAATGTAGTGGGAACTGGGAAGTTTTTGCAAGGAAACATAAAGGTGGAATAAGAAGGTTGTAAGGATAAATAAACTGTCAGCTGTGGATGTGTTTTGTTGCCATTCTTTCATAAGTAGTGGTATAGAGAAAATGTTAAGTAATGTGTGTTGTCAGTAGCAGCAGTTTAGTAATTCTGTCTCTGGGTTGATTTAAAAAAATGGGTTGATGGGATTTATTACAGTCTAAGGACCTAATGATGAGTGCATATTCTGTAGGATAATACAGTCTGTCATGGTAAATTATTGTATTGCAGCTGTTCAGTTAAAGCTGAAATAGATTTCTTTTAACTGTTTTAAACACAGTTTAAAAACTTATTATTTTAAAGCTAATTAACACTTTTTTGGTCTGCGGGAGGATATGGAAACCAAACATTTCAGGTAGAGGAAATTGCGGACAAACAAATGTGACTACTTAGCTTGCAGGTTTTCTTTTTTTTAAGTAAATTATTAATGCTATTCATTTCATTTCATTAATTCTTGAGTTAGTTACTAATTCAGTCTAGGGTTGTGAGACCGCTGGAGTTTCAGTGAGTGCACTCAGTGATCACAAAGCAGAGAAACTGATCTTTGACAGTGTTAGCGTATGACAGGATGAAGAAAAAAGTCACAGTGCACACAATTAAAGGTAATTTGGAGCACTGCCAGCTCAGCTACATATATTTTTTGGGTGTGGAAGGCAGCTGGGACACCTGGCAAAAATCCATAATGAGACAGATAGGACATGCATACTCCACATTAAAGGTATCCCATAAAAGAATTGAACTAGAGAACCAGTGCTGTGAGGCAGCATTGCTAACCATGATAGTACTTTGCTGCTGTGTTAATATCCTGCATTAGCCTTTTAATTCAAGTGACTTTACTTGGAAATGTATTATATTTCTTTCCTTCTTCAGTTATGTTAACTGTTATTGTTTGGCTCCAGGTTAGAGATGAATAAGGAGGAGTTGTCATTCATTCAACCATCAGGAGTGGTTCAATAATTTTTCATTATCCAGCCATATTTCCTTGCTCTCTCAGCAAAGTGCTGGGAAAGGGGACAAGCAATGATTTGTCTGTGAAAGACATCCCCTCACTTACATAAGGAGAATTTCCTTCAAACAGCCACATCCGTACCCGCGAAGCATGGGAGATGGTGTTGTCTGTTTCCCCTAGTGAAGTCATACCTTCCTGGGTAGTCTTTGAGTGTGCACAGCCCTCCCCAGTGATTGTGAGTGGGCCATGCTCTTCCACTTCTCCCTCTTCCTGTTTGGTTCTTCCATTGCCAAGACCACTAATTGAACCCGTGTCACTTGGGTCACAGTGAGGGCTCCATCCCTCTGGCATGGAACTAGGTGTCCATTTATGTTAACTATTTTGTTTCTCTTCTCTTGTGCTGTATTGTTTCTTATAGCCTTATTTCTGTAAAAGTTTAATAAAAAAACAATTTAAAAAAGTGTACACTATAAACCCCTTCATTTCAAGCATGTCACATTGAGCAGAGGCGAGAAGATAATTTAATGAGGGGAAACGGATGAAAAAATGCACCTCCGGTCACTTGGAAGGATGTGGAAGCCAAAAATTTCAGGTAAAGAAAATGCTAGCCAGCGTGTATTATTTCTTGTTATTTTATTAACTTAGAAGTAGTGTGTTGGATTGAAAGGGTAATAAAAATATTTATGAATAAGTAGGAATGTCAGTGACATCTACCTACTTCAAAGTCTCATGCAGTCAAGCACACTCACCTTACATATCTAGTTGTTTGGATATTTCTTAGTGGACAAACTGAGGATTCAGTCACATAGTTTATTATTCTGTATGATGTTTAGACCTCCCCTTCTTGTAAGACTAGGAAGAAAAAGGAATGTCGTCTGCCATCACAGATTTGTCTTTTGTTGTTGGCTGATTAGATAATTATGAATTCTCCTGACTCTTTCTGTTTGATTTCCCCTAAGCTGTGTTTTGCTCCCATAATTCTGTTTCATATAGAAGCCATGTGGTAAGAGTGGCACACAGCCATTTTTGGTGAGTAAGATAATCTTCTGTATTTAGTTGCAGTTCATTGAGCAGAGAAGTCTCTCTGGAAAAAAAAACATTTCAATGGAGGCTGGGGATAATATATGTACAAAGAAAATAAGGAGAGCCAGTACCTTATACTCAGAACCGAGATGCCAAAAACCAAACAAAAATCGGTACTGTACTAGACAACAGGCAGCGCTTTGCACAACCAGGCTTAAAATCTAGGAAATTTATCAAAGTATCCTAGACAAAGTGGTGGAGATAACAGTATCAAAAGATCAAACTGAGTGAGTTTAGGTGTCCTGAACAAAGTGGTGGTGATAACAGTATTGAACATAGTGGCCTACTCTCCAGATATAGCTTGATTTTTGTCATTAGGTCTAACACTGATATGATGTGGTATTACTGGATCTCCACCAGTGATCTTGGCTTATTGCCTCTTGCAGCAAGCTATAACTTGGTAGCTGTTAACTGAGCTGTTGAGTAAAAACCCTAAGTGAAACCCATGTTAATGAACACTTGTTGGCTTACTGTCCAGATACAGCTTAGTTTTTCCGTCTAAGCTAATACTGATATGCTTTACTGATGCTGAGTCTCTACCAGTACTTTTTTCTTCTTGTCTGTAGCAACAAGTTATAATACAGTGGCTGGAAGACTGAAGATGCACTAAGTAACTATGTATAACCCAATTCTATATGATCAGTCTTTTGTCAGCTAACCGATTTGTCATCAGCTGTTCACATCTTGAACATAGTTTCCTGTGACTTGTGAAGTAAGATATCAAAAATGTATGGATCCATGCCATGGAACTGTGTACAGTAACTACATTTGTTCAGACTCCTTATTTTGCAGGTGACGTTTGCATAATTGCTTGTAAATTTCCTGTTGAATAAGAGATACTCCGATTTTATTTCCCTTTTGCATTTTTTTTGTGGCTGCAGTCGTAATTTGGGGGAAATAGATGTGCAATACTTGCAAGTTTTTTGTTGCAGTAAAAAGAAATTGTAGACAGTGCACAATTGAAATTAAATTCTAATCCAATACATGTTGATTTTTGTCAGGCAGAGATATTTGGAAGAGTTCTCCAGAATGAGGAATATAAGGAGGTAGAGTACAAGACAGAGATGGCCATGGGAATTCTGAACACTATTGACACTATTCTCACAGTCGTTGAGGACCACCGAGAGGTTAGTGATCACACAAAACCAGCAAGTTTTGATATGTTTTGCTGGTTAGGTCTGGTTTAGCATTTTCATCATGGAGATTAATATTCAAGTATGTTTATTTCTTAAGGTATAGTGAAAACAAATTGATCCTAGTAATTTTGTGTATATGAATGAAACAATGGTGCATGAATTATTAACCTTGCTGCCTCACGGCACTTGACTGCCTAATTCGATGTCCTGCTGCCATACCTTTTTTAATTTTCCAAGTCTTTTGGGTTTCTAATACCATGATGGGAATGAACCCCATTCTTTAGTTCATGAAATTAACATTGTTTCAATGTTTGATGTTAGCCAGAAGTGCTCATTGTAGCACCCACAGTGTGCCCAGTATTGACTCCTTCTGCAATTCATACAGTTACATGTATCAGCAACATATCAAGTACGATTGTAAATTCTTTTTTATAAAAAACAAGTAATCTCCGTGGTATCCCCGAAGTCTCAAAACAACCCACTAAAATGTAGTGGGTCTAAAAACAAAACAGTGTAAGAAACTTCTGTGTGTGGAAGATTTTCAGTCCATATATTTCTAGTTAATCACTGTATATTAATCAGATCAGACAATAGTAGTAGAAGTAGCGAACGTAAACTTGTCAAGTCAAAAAGTAATAATAGAAAATATATAATTCTACAGCATTACTAAGTATTCGAAAGTAATCCAAGCAAGGCAGGCAGTCTGTTTCCAGTCGAAAATTCTTTATTAAGTACACAGACAAACGATCCAAGTAAAACAAAAATAGAGTAATAATTTCCTCACAAGCTTTCTAAATATATATATACTTTTTATCAGGCATGAGAGTGGTTTATTGTGCTGTAAAACAAAGTGTTATTGGTACACATGTTAAATTCACATCCCTTCCCCCATCAGTGTGACATTCGAGCTGGTCTTGCCCTACCTAGTAGCTATCATAATAATATATAGCCCTGATGTACTTTAATGGTACATCTTATTTAACCAAATTATTAAGTAGATTATTAAGTCTGTGATTTTATACAAGGCAATATACTACATGGCTGGAAATATATCAACCTTAGTTCATTTTGCGATCAAAAATTATATATAAATATATACATATACATTTTGCATGTAAAAATCAGTTTCTATTTTCATAACCTATTGTTAACAAAGATCGCTTTCGTCCTTCTAGACTTCTTCAGGTCTGTGTACAAGAACCCTAAAAACCTATATAATTGTATAATTAGTTAGTATTGTTATTACCATCATTTTGAATAAAGTGGAAAAAAGAGGACCAGAAAAAAAAAAATATATATATATGTATGATGATGGAAACAAAATATACACTTAAATTTCAAATGATTTAAAATGGTGTTTAAAACCAATTTGTAGAAAAAAATAAAATACAATTAGTCATGTAAACAATGTGGCTGTTGCTCGTGCTACTATTGGAACTATCTGGGTATCT
Organism: Protopterus annectens; assembly: GCF_019279795.1. Taxonomy (NCBI): domain Eukaryota; kingdom Metazoa; phylum Chordata; order Ceratodontiformes; family Protopteridae; genus Protopterus; species Protopterus annectens. Next base: position 768,660,841 of record NC_056745.1, on the reverse strand, counting down.
TTCTTCCACATTGCCTTCGTTTCTGCCTGCAAATCCTGGTATTTTATGACTGTCTCTCTCTGTACAAGCACTGTAGTCACTGGGTGTAGCAGTTTCAATGATCAATGCTACTTTTGTCTTCTTTTCATGGACTACTATATAGGTTCATAGGTTCATACTAGGCTATCTGCCCTAGGGCATTTATAAGCCTAGCCAGAATGTGTTTGGCTTTTGCCACCCATTTTAAATTTATTTTGCTATGCCCTTTTTCGAGGTTAGTATACTGTGCCTCTGTCTAACAGTGACACAGAAGTGATACCCGTGGTAAACCTACGATCTCCCATCCACTCATCAAGATTCCTCTTGAAGAGAGTCAATGAGTAACTCTGCCTAACCTGGACAGGGATTTTATTCCAGAGTGAAGGGAGCCTCTGGGTTATGAATCTGTCCCTCCAGCATGTCCTATTTATTTCAGTGCTGAGGTTCAAGTCTCGAGCGTAGCTCGATGGGATTTGGATTTTCTGAGGTGCAGCATGTCCATTAATTCCGGGTTGGACATGGCTTTATATGTCAGGCACAGATCGCCTCTGAACAGGCGGTATGCCACTGAGTAGAGCTGGAGTTTCTTTAACCGGGCAGCATATGGCATCTGTTTGAGCCCTTTGATCCTCTTGGTGAGGTACTTTTGGGGTCTTTCCAGTTGCTGCAGGTGTCTGGTAAGGTACATGCCAAAAGGGCATTGTACTCAATTATGGGCCTGATGAGGGATGAGTAAAGAGGCACGATGACCTCCCTGATCTAGATGTGAATCCCTTCATGATTAGGTGGGCTATATAAAATGTTTTTCTAACCACTTTGGCCACGTGGTTGTCAAATGAGAGATTGCTATCAACTTGGGTCCCCAGGTCCCTAATTACTTCTTCTGTACTTAATGGATTACCACCTATGTGGTAATTTGTGGGCACTTTGTTTTTGCCAAAGGGGATGACTATACACTTTTTGGCATTTAGCTTGAGGCCATGGCTCTGGCACCAGTTATCTGTTTCTATGAGGCCCTTTTGGAGGATGCTTGTGTCGGCTGGAGAGTCGATTATGGCGCCCAGTTTGCAGTCATCTGCGAACCTGGTCAGCCACAGTCCTTCCATGTTGGCCTGTACCTCTGAGAAATATATACCGAACAAGAGAGGTCCCAGGACTGAGCCTTGTGGGACACCACTTGTAACTGGTTTGGAGTCTGACATGGCTCCAGCAATTCTAACCATGTGAGTTCTGTCCTTGAGCCAGTTTGCAATCCATCTAGTGACATAGGGGTTTATATTTAAGCTGGTGAGCTTATCTATAATGCCCGAGTGGGGTATTGTATCGAAGGCTTTTGTGAGGTCCAGGTAGGCTGTGTGGACCACCTTCCCCTCGTCAATGACCTTGGTGACTGTTTCAAAGAAATCAACCAGGTTTAAGAGGCAGGATCTGCCCTTAACAAAACCGAACTGGGTAGGATCCAGTGTCTGTAGGTCCCCAATATCTTTATTTATGAGGTCCATGATGATCCTTTCCATAGCTTTGCAGACCAAGCTAGTCAGGCTTTTGGGGCGATAGTTTCCAGGATCCGTCGAGGCACCACCTTTATGGAGAGGGACCACTGTTGCTGTATGCCACTGTTTGGGCACATATCCTGTAGTAAGGCTGAGATTGAACAGTAGTTTTATGTTTGGGTTTAGCTGCTCTTGGAGTTCATGTAGGACGCAGCCCGGGACACCGTCTGGTCCCATTGATGCTGTGTTTTTTGCTTTGGAGAGGGCGGCTCTTACCTGAGCATCTGAGATGTCAGGGGGGGGCAGCACTCTGCTGGGATAGATATTTGCCCTTTTGGTGGGGAGGGGGGGTGAAGTTTGCGTTGAACCTGTCAGCTAGGATGTTGGCAATGTCTGTGGGTTCGTGTATTTTTTGTCATTTTGGACTAATTCTGAGCATATCTGGTCTGTTTTTCTCGCATCAATATTTTGAACTGTTGGTAATAAGTGATCCCATGTGAGATAAACTTCATCATTTTCTGTAATGCTTTGTGGCTTATGTTTCCAGTGTTTTTTTCGCTACTTCAATATTATAATGTTGTTGTTCTGTCTAAAGGACTTACTTTTATTCTGAGCTGTACTAGTGACCTTACTTACACCCTGGTTGATTTTAAACTTTTTATAAGGAATCTGTCCCTCAAGTTGGAGTTCAGAGATAATAATTATGTCTCAGACAGTAAACAGTTCAAGAAACTGAGTTTGTATGTTCCGAGTATTCCACCCCTTGTGGCTGCTTTCAGCAAAATGGTTGAGAATGACCTTTATGATATGGAAAAGAGGACTGATAGGCGGTGAAGAGGGAGAGGGAATTTGACTTATGTCCAGAGAAGAGCTTTGGAGGGGTTGAGGAATGACAACCTCCCTTGTCATCAGACCAGCTGACAAGGGAGGTGCCGTTGTGATTATGAACTCTGCCTTTTTATGATGAATCCATGAAGTGTATGTTAGGGGATCAGAGGTTCTATTGTGCTATAGCGTTTGACTGTGTGAGGTCTCATGTCCAGATGATAAGTGAGATGTTGGAAGATCTACTTAAGAGTCATGCCATAACTGAAGAGCTTTATGAGTATTTGTTGGCCAGTGACCCCCTCATACCTGTGATACAGGGCCTGCCTAAAATACACAAAGACAGTATTTCACCACCCATGAGGCCTATTGTCGTGGGTAGAGGGTGGTCTACTGAACCATTTTCGATATATGTGGAGAGGTTTCTGCGTCTGATAGTAGATGCAAAAGCTCATATCCTGAAAGATACTAAACAGTTTTTGTTGGATTTATATGAATATATGAAGGGAGTATCTGTTGATCTCCCGTATTTGTTGGTTACTATGGACATTCAGTCTCCTTTACGGTGATTCCGAACAGAGAAGGGATCTTGATGGTCCATGACTATTTGAGGAGAGGGTCCGGTTTGAGTGATTTTGCTGTGGATCTTTTGGTGGTGTTTTTGGAAGTAGTGTTGGAAAATAACATCTTTTGCTTTGGATCACAATGTTATTTACAGAGGGATGGCATGGCTATGGGCACTTCTTGTGCCAATAGCTACGTCAACATCTTTATGGCTGCATGGGAGGAAACCTATTTGTTTGCTCTGGATGAGTTTGTTGTGCAGGTATTGTTTTATAGACGCTTTGTAGATGATTTGTTTTTTATATGGAGAGGGTCTACAGAGGAGTTAAGTTTTATTGATAAAGTCAGTACCCTCTCACCGTTTTTGAATTTTAGTTATGAGTCCTCAGATACATGTATTTCATTCTTGGATGTCTATATAGAGAGGTTATCCTTTGGGTTGCTGAATACAGGTTTGTATAGGAAGCCTTGTCATAGAAATGCCCTTCTCCATAGGCATAGTATGCACCCTGGTTATATGTTTGGGAACATTGTTAGGGACCAAGTTCTCAGGACCTCCTGTTATAGTCCGAGGAGTGAAGGTTTTGAATCAGGATTGACTGATTTGTGTGAAATATTTAAAGCTAGAGCCTATAGAGATGTTGATTTAGAGAAGGGGCTCTGTGAGGTATCTATGTTGAGGGAAGGTGGTGGTGTCCCATGTTTTTCTGGTATGGTAGGGGCTTCACTGAGTGGTGGACTTGATAGATCAAAGGATAGGATAGATTTGGGGAATTGTTTTTGGGTACCTTTGTTTTACACTAAATATGTGGGTAGTATAAAGGATGTGATTAGGTCACATTGGGGTGTGCTGACAGTTGACCCCGATTTGAAAGAATTGGTAGGTGCTACGCCACACTTCGTGTATAAGAATAAACCCAATTTGAAGAAAATGTTATGCTATTCTAAACAAGCATGGAAGAATTATGAGGTCATATGGACTGTTCCGTGTGGTCAGTGCAATTATTGTGATTAAATTGACACTGACATTGGTTTTGTTCATCCTATATGTGGTAGTAGACACAGGGTGAAGGTGTCTGCAGATTGTATGTCCATGCATGTGGTTTATCTCGCCTCCTGTTCGTCCTGCAAGCTTTTTTTATGTGGGTAAGACAGACAGGAGGTTGAGGGATAGGATAAGGGAGCATTTGTACCAGATAAGGATTAAATCCACTGTGAAAGCCCTCTCTAAGCATGTTCTGGCTACCGATGATACACATACCTTTCTTTTCAAGGTTCTTGATGAGGTTATGACAAATTTTAGGGGTGGGGATCTGAGGAACAGAACTGAGACCCTTGAGTCCAAATGGATTATTAGACTTAGAGTGGACTTGTATCCAGGGTTAAATGAGAAAGTACCATTAAAACCATTCTTGAAATCCAGGATGTTGAAGTAGACACACCATATTTGGTGTGCCACTTTGACATGTCTGGATTATTTGCTATATGTTTATTGTTAATAGTTATTAGTGATTGCACTAGATACAATGTATGCCCTGTTTGATATATAGACACAATTTTGCACAGATTTTTTAAGAATTTTTATTTACATTGAAGTGTTCTATATGTATTTTATATTAATTTCAGGGTATGTTTTTTATATTTATGTGTATGGTTGCTATGCCTTTAAGGGTTTCAATGATTTTTGTGATTTTCGTGCCTTATTTTGTTTAAATGAATAGTTAGAATGTGGGATTACATGGTCTGAGGAAGCCTTCTAGGTGAAAGCGCTTACCACGTTTGTCTTGGCCGGTGAATAAAGTTGTTTTATGAATTTTTCTGCTGCTCCTGCATCCTATTATTGGTTGCTGAATATGTATGCTTCATTGGACTGTTTTGCACGTTAAATGTTCCATGTTATTTGCTGCCTTGTTTCGCTCTTGCACTGGGTTGTTTTGCTTATTTATTTATCAGGATTGTGTGTGCTAAGAGTGTTTACTCTGTGGAGAGTGATATTTACTCTTGGTTTCCAATTCTGTTTTAAAAAACCTGCAGTTATCTGTTTCTCCCACATGTTCAGTGTATTTTGTAAACTAACGTGTATGTAGTCCACTGTCTATAGCCGCCAATATTAATCTTTCATCTTTTGGTTTAAATTCACCTCTCCTTAACCATTCCCGCATTCGATTCTGGTCAACTTGAGGTTGTTCCAAGAGTTTTCTATATTTATGCATTTTCCACATTTCTCGCCTTCTCATCTGATCCTTCACCTTATATTCTTTCTTTTGTTTTTGGCACATTCAGTTGCTGCCTGATTTTTTATCTACTTTTTGTTTGATTTTTATTCCTGCTTGACACCAATATGTTTCTGCTACACTAAGCAGGGAAGTCATCGTAGACTTATTCTCCTCAAGTTTTAAAACTTTCACTACGTTTGGGTCTTGTGAGGTCAGCAGTTATGTATGCAGTCCTACGATTGCAGATATATATATATATATATATATATATATATATATGCAATCAATTTCGAGGAGGACCATACCTCCTCCTGATCAGGGAATATATAGTCTTGATATACACTGATTTTTTTAAATCATTTGATAAGCATGAAGCATCCTTGTTTTCCTGCCTAACCGATCCAACACGTTTTGGGACCAGTCAGTCTCTCCAAAACTGTAAGTTAGGACAGGAAGAGCAAATTGGTTTATAGCTTGGATTTTGTTCCTAGTTGTCAGAGCTGTTTTCAGTAATAATTTTAGTCTTCTAAAATATTCCTTACTACATTTTATTTGCATCTGTTCATGTTGTATTTTTAATTCTTCATCAATTCCCAAATATTTATACAGTCCCTCTTGCTCAAGTTTTTTATATCATATTTCTATCCCAGGCTGATGTTTTTTTGGTGCTGCAGCTTTTCTGCTTTAAAGGTTGCTTTTGCACATTTATCAAGACCAAATGAACTATACAGTTTTAAATCATCCATGAAAAGATGAGAAGTCTTCATACTTTGCTTTTTTTTCTGGAAGCCAAATTGTAGCTATGACCTAATCTGTTAAGTACACAGCTTAATGGTTAAGGGAAAGGCAAAAGAGCAGCGGTGACAGAGCCACCCTGGAATAACCCCCTTTGGATTTTTATCCCTGTAATAATGTTTTGTTGTTTATCATGGCTTAACTGTAAAGTGGTTTGCCACTGTTTCATAGTGGCTGTAATGTAATTGATCAGTGTATGGTGTATCTTATACATTTTTAAGCACTCTTTTATCCATAAATGTGGAATAATGTCAAATGCTTTTTTTATAGTCTATCCGTACCATACTTAGATTCTTCCCTTTTTACAGCTCTCCATTATGAATTTATTTAATAACAAATGATTCTTTGTTCCGTATGACTTTCTTTTGTTACCCTTATGTTCTACTGCCATGATTGAGTTTTCTTCTAAATGACTAGAAAATCTGTCATCAGTTCCATTATACAGTTTATATGTCACCAGAAGGCAAGTTATTCTATAGTTTTGGGATAGCTTGCAGGTTTGCTTTTAGTAGGGGTATTTTTTCCTGTTGTTAACCAGGTTGCTCTCTGTTTGGGGAACCAATGTATTAGTTCTTAATTTCTGCTAAATCTTCATGTAAAGATGTTAATACTTTTAACCACAAGTTAGGTACTGCATCTGGGCCTGGGGTTTTCCACTTAGCTTTTCTTAACTTTATTTCAATCTCTCTGGCTGTTACTTCATCCCATGTCATATCATGTACATTTGAACTTCTTATTCCTTCTTCTATCTATTCACCATCTTTGTTGTGTTCCACAGGATCTTCGTACATATTTAGCCAAAATGTATCTATTTCTTCTTTTTTGGTGGTGTTTCAATTCCTTTTGCTTGGTTTCCCATTTCTCTGTAAAACTTTTTTGGTCATCAGTAAATTTATTATTTTGTACTTTTCCTTTATATTTATCTGCACATCTAAGTTTTTCTGTCTGTGCTGATATTTTTTTTTATTGTATGCGATAGTGCACGATAGATCCTGATCTGATGTTCTTCGTGTTTTACTGTTGCAGTCATCTCATTTGGGTTATCTGCTTGCAGCAGCCCTCAGTCGGCTTGATTATCAAAGTCTTGGGTCCTGCGTTGGTTGCTGTCTCATCTTCCGTGACGTCAGGTAGTCAGGGGTATAAAGCATGCAGCCGACGCCATTACATCCGTCTTTCTTGCCTTGCGGTGTCCGAAGCAGAAGCAGTTCGCAAGTGCCGGTCGGCTGACTCCTGAAATTTTCGTTTTCGAGTTTCAGAACCAAAGTCTTCAACTAAAGCTAAGTACCCCGTTGGGGAAACTTTTTCTTGCTCTAAACCGATGTCAGTAAAAGTCAATAATTGTGTTTCTTGTGGAAAGCAAATACCTCATAAAGATTTTCATTCATACTGTATTCCTTGCCTAGGCCCTGACCACGACGTACTTCGCTGTCGCTTTTGTGGCTTATTTAAGCAATGAACTATCCATTATTGATATATTTACACTTCTTTTGGTACTCGGTTCAATTATCCAGATATGTCTTCGGTAAGCCATCCGACTACCAACATTCTGAAAAAACGCAAAGATAAAGACAGAGACAGGCCACCTTGGTCCAAAGCTGCCGACGACACTTTTCCTAAGCCAGTCGCCAGTTCACCAGTACTCAGTGAGGTGCTTTCGCAGCCCCTTATACCCACTACTTCAGATTCGCAGGCCTCTACTGAGACCCATTCGGAGTCCGGTATGCTGCAAGATGCTTCAACTGTGGAAGCAGATGTCTCTACCTTGGATGGGTCTGGAGCTGCTGTGCAGGCACCAGCTTCTGAGGGTGTATTCAGGCCTACTGACTTGCATATTAAACCAACTCCATCTTTTTCTTCAAGGCCTAAAACTCAAACCATGCCTAGAAAACCGATGCCCAGACTGCATGGTCAGGCCTCTGTGCCTAAAAAACAAATGATAAGAATGGCTGAAGACCTTATTACTTTAATCAGGGGAAGCCAAACTTCCCCTTCTAAGAGAACTAGGACTGAATTTGCTTATGATACTTCTGACCAGAATTTTGAAATTTCTGTTTCCTCTGATGGCCAGGATTTACCCTTATCTACCTATGAGGATTCTGATGCAGAGGACTCTATTCCCTCTGCCCCCCCCCCCCCAGAGGATTTCTCTTCTGGTGAAACTTTGCATGCTCTTAGGGAGCATTTTTCCTGGGAGAGCCAGGATTATTATGATTCTAAAAAGAGGCTTAGGGATTTCTTACTCCTGCCTCAACACAGGCCTTTAGCTATCCCTCCTGTACTAGACATTGTTGATGATGCCTTTTGGAAACTAGCTTGGCCCCTGACTCTTTACCTCCTGCTTCCAGAAAACCTGATAGATATTACAGGGTTCTTGATTCTCACAAATTCCTTTTTAAAAATCCTACTGTGGATTCTGAGACCATTTCACAGGGACCCAAGGGCATTAAGGTTTCCGACCAAACCATAGCACCCCCACTGCCTTACTCTCCTTTACTAACACTATCCTTCAGCATAAAAACAATGGCTCTCTCTCCTCTGCTACTTTCCGAGACCTATCTAAAGCATTTGACATGGTCCCACACAAACCACTCATCTCTGTCCTCAATAACCTGTCCTTCTCTCAATCAGTCACCAACTGTTTTCAGAGTTACCTCTCTGACCGCCAACAATCCGTTGTGTGGCAGAATAACATATCTCCCCAACTACCTGTCTCCATAGGGGTTCCCCAAGGATCCATCCTTGGGACCCCTAATCTTCTCTGTTTTCACCAATAATCTAGCCTCTGCCACCAAACATGGCACACTCATACAATATGCAGATGACTCAACCATCATCTGCTCAGCCCAATCCCTACCCAAACTGCAAAAAGTCACACAGGAAGCCTTCTCCTCTGTTGAAACTTGGTTATCTGATGCCCAATTAATACTCAACCCAAACAAAACTAAACTACTCATCTTCCAACCCACCAAACATACTCAAAACAACTCTCACTTTAACATTACAGCAAAAGACAACACCACTATATACCCAACTGAACACACCAAATTGCTAGGAGTGGAAATCGACAATAAACTAAAATTTGACATTCACATATCCATGGCCATAAAAAAAGTCCACAAAAAACTAGGAGCGTTATACAGAAATAAGCAACTTCTCACCAAAGCAGAAAAGATTTCAATAGCAAATTCCCACCGTATCTCCACCCTACTTTATGCCTCTCCAATATATACCAACCTAAGGCAATGCGATCTAAACAAGCTAGAGACCTGCTACAACAAAATCGCCAAATTCACCACAGGGGCATCCTACCGTAGTCACCACTGTCTCTCACTTGCTGAACTGGGTTGGCTTGAACTCCCTCACCTCCTTCAGTAGTATCAACTATCACTTGCCCACAAACTAGTAAACCATCCACTAAATGTCCCATCCCTCCAGAATCTACTCCAACCCTATCGCACCACCAGACCACTGAGATCCAGCAAAAAAATCACTTGCAGATCACTAAAGCCAATAACTCTGCTGGTGAAGCACTATTCTCTTACGCCATAGCCAAATTATGGAAGTCCCTCCCACCCACAATTACCTCGTACCATTATGCACCCACTTCAAAACTTTACTAAAATCGCACCTAAAAACATGCTGGCTATGCCCTTGCAACTCCCACTCTAATATCACCCACCCCATCCAACCACTACCTTTCTTTCCACTCCACTAACTACCTTGATTATAGCAAGCTCAGATGCTCATAAGCCTAGTAATTTTTATATAGCAGGGACTTCTTATTGTAACATTTTTTAATGTCTGTTATGTGCTTCGCAGATAAAGATTCTAGTTGTCTACTGATGTACTATGTTCTTCATCTGTAAATATGTTTGTAATTAATTGCTATGTTAAATTGTTAATCGCTATGTAACTACTGTCTGCTTATTTTAACTGTGGAGCTTTTCTCCCCAGGCCTCTGTTGAAAATGGACCTACATCCAGTCGGACACTCTAAATAAATAAATTAATTAATTAATGCTACTACTGCCAAAAATCCTACCCCCTCTGATAGAGACTCCAGGGCACTGGATAGATGGGGTAAGAAGGTATACACTTCTGCTACCTTGGCCATTAGGGCCTTAAACTGTCAGTTTCATATGTTAAAGTATGAGCAACATATTATTGGATTGATTAAACAGAAAATGATGTTGATTCCTGACTGTGCTGAAAATAAGGATTTACAGGATTTAATGCATTCTGCTGAACAGGTTGGAAAACATACTTTGCAATGTGGGTTTGATTCACTAGAGGGTCTGTACTTAGAAGGCATGCTTGCCTTAAGGAGCAACCTTTGCCAGATAAAGCTAAATTGCTGGATGCTCCCTTAAATCAGGACCACCTGTTTGGCAACAAAGCAGAAGTAGTTCTTAACAAGATGAAGGAAAAAGCTAAATCTATGCAAACTGTTAGATTTCCTACAAGTACAGCCTCCAAGATTTAGTAGGCATTGGCCCTCTAAGAATTGGTCCTTTCCTGTCTCTTCCAGGCCTTCTCAGTCCAAACCCAGAACCAGTAGAACACCCAAGCTTCAGTCCCAGGGTACGCACAGGACTAAGCGGTGGGGGGCTCCCACTTCCAAATCAGGGAGTAGTAAGACTCCCTCTATGGTAAGCTGTCTCAGTGACTTAACTTTAAAACTTCCAAGCACTTCTCAACTGACTGCTCCTTTAGGGGGAAAGATTGCTCTGCAGGCCAAAAACTGGGAACTCATTACCCAGGACAAATGGGTTTTAAATATAGTTTCCCAAGGATACAGATTTCACTTCCACACGATGTCCTTCAAGAATGCAACTGCAGTCATAACATGTGGGTTGTCCTGCCTCAGGCAGCCCTCGGTCGGCCGGATTCCAAAGTCTGGGTCCGACGTCGGCTGATGTCGCATTTCTCTCGGACGTCAGAGCGACTGGAGTACATAAGCATCAGTCGACGCCATTTTCTTCAGTCTTTCTTGCCGCGCGGTGCCCGAAGCAGAAGCAGTTCGCAAGTGCCGGTCGGTCAGCTCCTGTATTCTACAATACCGAAGTCATCAAAAAAGCTAAGTACCCTGTTGGGGACCTTTTCTTGCCTCAGCCGATGTCAGAAATTACTGAAAAAGTTAACAATTGTCTTTTTTGTGGTAAACAAATACCTCATAAGGATTTCCACTCTTACTGACTCCCTTGCCTGGGCCCAGACCACGATGTTTTGGCCTGTGTAGCCTGTGCTCGCTTCAACAAGCGCACTCTCAGGCGCCGGGCGGAGTTCGCTGAAGACTTTTTCGGCGATAAATTTGCTTACACCATGCCGTCGGATCTTCCGACATTGCAAACTCCCAAAAAGCGAAAAGACCGGGACCGACATCCTCAGCCCTCGTCTACCACCGACTCCACGCCAAAACCTAGCGCGAGTGCACCGGTTCCCTCTGAGACTCTCTCTCCACCGCTACGAACCGAAGCTACCGCATTACCGACGACTCCGATTCCAGACATTACTCCGACGCCAGTTATAGACTTTCCTCTGGATACTGAAACCGAGGAAGTGCCCGAGACCATTGCTGTAGACAAGGTCACTCCTGCACGTGGAGCTGCCAGGCCTCCTATGGCCATGTCTATTAAGGCCTACACTAGGGCTAAGGCAGCCAGCAAAACTAAGCATATTACTACCAAATCCTTACCTCAGCCGACTCCGGAGACACAAATTATGTCCATGGCTGCTGATTTGATTTCCATGATTAGAGGTTCACAGGCCCATCCTGAGAGAGCATCCCAGCCTCCTCCTGATAAAAGGCCCCGGGTTGAACCCTCTGACCCTTCTTCTTCAGATGAAGACTCTGAGGGCTCTCTCCACTCTGATAGGCAGGAAGAGCTCTTCCAGACCTATGAGGACTCGGATGCAGAAGATTCCATACCTTCGGCCTCCCCTCCTGAGGATATTTCTTTTGGGGAAGTTCTGCACACCATGAGGGAACATTTCAAGTGGCAGGGTCAGGAATATTCTGATTCTAGGAAACGCCTTAGGACTTTCCTTAAGAAGCCTCAGCACAGGCCCTTAGCTATTCCTCCTGTACTTGATGTTCTGGATGATTTGTATTCTGATTCTAGTGCTACCCCTGATTCTCTTCCTCCTGCTCCAGCCAAGCCATACAGGTATTACAGGGTCCCAGAAACTCATTCCCATTTATTCAGGGCCCATACTGCTAATTTGGAAACTATTTCACAGGGGCCTAAAGGAGTTTCAGCCTCCACCTCAAAAAATCCTTTGCCCTCCAACAGGGAAGCAAGGTCATTAGAGAGATGGGAGGAACCAAATACCACAAATGAAATTACCAATGAAAAAAAAAGTCCATCAAATCAAGCGACCACTGTGGAATACAAACTGAAGCTGCAACCAAAATCCAAGGCCCATAAATAAACCACCAACTTTGTTTATTAAATAACACAAACAGGATAAAAAAAAGCCCTAGGTTTCGTCCGTAAAACGAACTTCATCAGAACACATCTTACTACATTCTAACTCATTATATATAAGTACACAAGGAACTAATTGAGCCTATTAACCAATGAAATTCATATGAATCCTAAACAGCAATTAATTAATTATGGTAATTTCATTAGAGAGATGGGGTAAAAAGGTTTACACATCCACTACCTTATCTATGAGAGCTTTAAATTGTCTTTTTCATATGTTCCAATATCAGGATTATCTCTTAGAAGATTTACAAAAAACATTAGCTTCTCCTGATCCTTTAGACAGGAAGACTTTGCAGGAAGCTGTACATAACACTCAGCAAGTAAGCAATCACTTCCTGCAGTGTGGATATGATGCACTGGAAGCTTCATGTAGGGCAGCTGTGACAGGGGCAGTGATGCATAGACATGCTTGGTTAAAAGATCAACCTCTACCAGATCATGTAAAAGCAAAACTTCTGGATGTACCTTTGGAAAAGAACAAGCTTTTTGGTGCAAATGTTAAGGATGTGTTAAAGACCATCGAAGAAAAAGCAAAATCAGTTCAAACTGTAAAGGATTTTGGACATTATAGACCGAGGGTACAGGTTTCATTTTCATACCTTACCAAGAAAACAAGGCATGCCAAATCTACCACAACATCAAAGGGCAGAGGCTATCAAGCAAATCACTCTGCTGACTCGAATGAAAGCAATAGAAAGAGTTCCACAACAAGAACAAGAACAGGGGTTTTACTCAAGACTGTTCCTTGTTCCAAGAAAAGAAACTCAATGGAGACCAATACTGGACTTGTCCGCATTAAACACCTTTCTCATAGTACCAAAGTTCAAAATGCTGACTCTACAGCAATTCCTTCCCATGCTGGGCAAGGAGTCGTGGCTGATTACTCTGGACCTCAAGGAGGCATACCTGCATGTCCCTATCAGGCACAGCTGCAGAAGATACCTCAGATTTCTTGCAGGGCCAGAGCATTATCAATTCTCAGCATTGCCATTTGGCTTATCTACTGCGCCCAGAGTGTTTACAAAATGTCTGGCTTCAGTAATTGCTCATTGCAGGCTCCAGGGTATACAAATTTACCCGTACCTGGACGACTGCCTCATACAAGCGGACGACAAATTGATGTTGACAAAAAATCTGGATTATGTCATACGATTACTTCAAGCTCTGGGATACACAGTCAACTTCCAAAAGTCAAGACTGCAGCCATCCCAGCAAATAATCTTCTTAGGAGCCAAACTAGACACAACCTCTCAGATGGCTTACCTGACAGAAGACAAGCAAGAGAAGTTAACTCAATACTTCAAAGGTTTAGCAAAACTCACCCAGATGACTGCAAGGAGATTCCTACAGGCCCTGGGTTACATGGCATCCTGCATTCTACTGGTTCCATTAGCAAAACTACACATGAGAAAGCTTCAATGGTACCTAAAAAGCGTTTGGTCTCAGCACAGCAACAACTTGGAGACAATCATACCACTCATTCCATGCCTACAAAAGGAATTCCTATGGTGGGCCTCGGTGAGCCAGGAAAACACAGGTATGTCATTCAAAAAACCACAGATAACACAGACCATGACTACAGACGCCTCAGACCTCAGATGGGGGGCGCACATGGAAGGCAGGTGTATACAAGGACAATGGTCTCCAAAGGAAACACATCTGCATATAAACCAAAAGGAAATGCTGGCAGTACTGCATGCTATCGAGGCTTTTCAAAACCAACTCCAGCAAGGCCACTTAATGATACGGACAGACAACACCACTGTGATGTGGTACATAAACAAGCAGGGGGGCACCCACTCTTACCCCCTTTGCAGACTGACAATGCAGCTTTGGGAGAAATCACTGAGTCTAAACATCCAGTTACAATCCCAGTTTGTTCCAGGAAAAGACAATGTGTTGGCGGACAGCCTAAGCAGGAATTTCACAGATCCACACGAGTGGAGGTTACATCCGAAGGCTTTCAGACAACTCACTTCGACATGGGGCAAGCCAGAAGTGGACCTATTTGCCTCTCACCTCAATCATCTTCTACCAAAATTTTGCACAAGGACATACCATCCAAAGGCTTGGAAAATAGATGCCCTTTCATTCAACTGGAACTCCCTAGCAATCTATGCATTCCCACCTCTGCCACTGATGACCTCAGTATTACTAAAGATCAAAGCAGAGAAGCCCAAGGGAATCATAATAGCTCTGGATTGGCCAAGACAACACTGGTACCCACTACTACGGAGCATATGTCACACCAGGAGGTGGGCCCTCCCTCAGTGGCCCCTACTTTTGACTCAACACAATTTCGAAACACTGCATCCAAACCTTCAGACACTGCAGCTAACAGCCTGGGAGATCCCATAAATAACTTCAGCTTATCTCTCTCCAAGGAAGTTCAGCGGATACTAACAGAGGCTCGAAGACCATCCACCAGAAAGGTTTACTTAGCAAAGTGGAAAAGATTCAGCAATTGGAATACCAGCAAAAAGGACATGATGCATCATTACTGAACATCCCACTTCTCTGGGAATATTTGGCAGATATGTTACAGAGCGGCCTCTCATATTCTTCAATAAAGATACATGCATCTGCTATTTCAGCTAGATACAACACTGATCCTCCTGTTTTCTCTCACCCCTTACTAAGACAATTCCTCAGGGGAATCAAGAACATTAAGCCACCAAGAAAGGCCCCAGTGCCAGCCTGGGACCTCAATTTTGTCTTAGAAAAACTGACTCTACCTCCTTTTGAGCCAGCAGCTTCAGTTGACTTGCAATTCCTCTCATGGAAAACAGCTTTCCTGTTGGCAATTACCTCAGCAAGAAGGGTTTCGGAGCTACAGGCCCTAATGGCAATACCACCCTTTATTATTTTCCACAGAGACAGGGTTTCATTAAGGACCAACCCTACTTTTATGCCAAAGGTGGTATCTAGGGTTTCTCTAAATCAAGCCATTCATCTGCCTGCTTTCTTCCCCAATCCTGAGAACAAGGGGGAAAGACTTTTGCATACCTTGGACATTCATAGACAACTTTGAACCAAGGCCAGTAGGAAGTCTGAACAGCTTTTTGTAGCTTACGCCCCTGCAGTCCAAGGAAAAGCAATTTCAAAACAGACTATTTCTAAATGGATTGGACATTGCATCAGATTCTGTTATTCCTTTCATGGAAAGACTGTTCCAGCCTATGTCAGACCACATTCTACCAGAGCTACAGCCACCTCTACAGCAATTTTAAGAGGGGTGCCTACAAAGGACATTCTAGAAGCTGCTACATGGAGCTCCGTGCATACATTCTCCAAACACTACAATCTCCCTCTATATTCCAGATCCAGAGCAGGCTTTGCTTCGGCAGTCCTGCAGGGTTTGATTGCCACACCATCTCTTTCCTAGAGCATACCTCCTCCCCCAGCTAAGCTATGGTATTCTACCCACATGTTATGACTGCAGTTGCATTCTTGAAGGACATAGTACAGTTTTGTACCTACCATAAATGTAGATGTCCGATAGACATGCAACTGCAGTCGGGTTTTCCCTCCCTCCATACCCCTCTATGCCTAGGGTCCACTCCTATCCCCCTTACTCTTAGCTGGGGATATCTGTTATGGTGTATTTGTTTTATTGCTCATGTATTTGTTTGGAATCCTGTTTTTGTCTTCCAATTTGATTACAGTCTTCCTTGGAGGGCACCTGGCATCTGGGGCAAGAAACACTGAAGAAAATGGCGTCGACTGATGCTTATGTACTCCAGTCGCTCTGACGTCCGAGAGAAATGCGACATCAGCCGACGTCGGACCCAGACTTTGGAATCCGGCCGACCGAGGGCTGCCTGAGGCAGGACAACCCACATGTTATGACTGCAGTTGCATGTCTATCGGACATCTACATTTATGGTAGGTACAAAACTGTACTTTACCAACCCCAAACGTTTGGCCAGATCTACCCCCAAATCAGTGAGCAGAGGCTCAAAAGCAAGTACTCTCTCTTAAGCATAAAGGCTATTCAAACTGTACCAGAAGAGGAAAAGGGGCAAGGTTTCTACTCAAGACTTTTCCTGGTACCCAGAAAAGACAATTCATGGTGTCCTATCCTGGACCTTTCTATCTTAAACACCTTTTTGGTGATTCCAAAATTCAAGATGCTAACTCTTCACCGTTTGCTTCCTATGCTAGGCAAAAATGCCTGGTTGGCAACACTGGATTTAAAGGAAGCCTACCTGCACATCCCAATCAGGGAATCTTGCAGAAGATACCTACGCTTCAAAGCAGGCTACATGCACTGTCAGTTCACTGCACTGCCCTTTGGCTTATCTACTGCGCCCAGGGTATTCACAAAGTGCCTAGCTCCTAGCTCCAGTCATTGCATTTTGTAGGCAAAGAAATATTCAAATGTACCCATACCTAGACGATTGTCTAATTCAGGCAGAAAGCCAGGACATACTCTTGAATCATCTGGCATTTGTACAAAAGGTGCTAACTTGTTTGGGGTACACCATAAACGAAAAGAAATCACATCTGGTACCCTGTCAACAAATTATATTCCTTGGAGCAAGCTTGAACGCAACTTCCCAGATGGCTTTCCTCACGCCAGAGAACCAAATTAATTTGACAACTTACTTCAAACTGATGGCCACAAAGACCCTGCTATCTGCTAGGCAAATACTGCAAGCTTTGGGGTTCGTGGCCTCCTGCATTCTACTAATTCCATATGCAAGACTGCATATGAGGAAACTACAATGGTATCTAAAAAGCCTATGGTGTCAACATTCTCAGGATCCTTCTAGAAGCTATGATTCCTATCATACCTTGCCTAAGGTTAGAGTTCTTTTGGTGGACAGAGGCCTGCCACCAAAACAAGGGACTACCATTCACTCTATCCCCTGCCACCCAAACCCTAACAACAGACGCATCAGACTATGCATGGAGGGCTCACCTGGCAGGGAAGTGCATTCAGGGCAAATGGAACCCAAGTCAAATGCACCTGCATATCAATCAAAAAGAAATGTTAGCTGTATGGAACACTCTGGCAGCCTTCAAGGATCACATTCTTAAAGGACAATTAATGGTAAAGACGGACAACACCACTGTTATGTGGTACATAAACAAGCAGGGGGGAAGCCATTCTTACCCCCTCTGCAGACTAGCCATGGCTGTGTGGAACACAGCCTTGAGCTACCAAGTGCATCTACAGGCTCAATTCCTGCCAGGAAAACTAAATACACTGGCAGATGATCTAAGCAGAAATCTCATGGACCCACACGAGTGGAAACTGGGACCAAAGACTTTCAACATGTTGATAAACAAATGGGGGAGCCCAGATATAGACCTGTTTGCCTCTTCCCAGAACTACCAATTGGACAAATTCTGCACAAGGACTCCCCACAAACAAGCTTGGAAAGTGGATACCCTGTACTACTAAAGATCAAACAGGAAAAACCAAGGACGATACTGATTGCACCAGACTGGCCACTAAACACTGGTACCCCCTCTTGCACATTGTGCCACTGCTGGCTCCAAGGCACCTGCCTCAGACCCCTACCCTGCTGTCACAGCAGGAGAGCCAGATTTTATACCCTCAGCTTCAAACCCTGAACCTGGCTAATTACCTAATCTGTCCGTTACCATCCCTCAGTAAACAAGTGTTGGATGTCAAGGAGGCCTAGTACTAGAAAATCTTATGCTGAAAAATGGAAAAGATTCTCTGCCTGGAACCAAACTCAAGGGATGGTCACAGCAGCGCCCAATTATCTCAGATTCTTCAATACTTAACTGAGATGCTTCACAAGGGCCTTTCTTTTTCCTCCATCAAAATTCACGCCTCAGCCATTTCAGCTCATTACAACACAGAACCACCCCTCTTCTATCATCCACTGCTTAAGCAGTTCCTCAGAGGGGCAAAAAACTTAAGACCACCCAGGAGAGCCCCAACTCCAGCCTGGGACCTTAACTTTGTATTGGAAAAACTCACTCTTCCTCCTTTTGAGCCAGCTGCAAGTTCAGAGTTAAAATTCCTTTCTTGGAAAACAGCCTTCCTTTTAGCAATCACTTCAGCAAGAAGGGTATCTGAATTACAGGCCCTTATGGCAGTGGAGCCTTTCATCATCTTTCATGCGGACAGGGTGTCCCTCATGACCAATCCCTCCTTCATGCCCAAGGTGGTATCCAATATGGCCCTTAATCAATCAATTCATTTGCCAATCTTCTTTTCTAATCCACAGAACAAAGGGGAACGCATATACTGCACTCATTAGATGTGCACAGACAACTTAGATTTTACTTGGACAGGACTAAACCTCAAAGGAAATCTGAACAACTGCTGGTGGCATTTGCTGCAGGGGCAGAGGGGAAGGCTATTTCAAAGCAAACCATTTCTAAATGGATAGGCCATTGCATTCATTTCTGCTATAAGCACCATGGAAAACCTATCCCACAGGGATTAGACACCATTCAACCAGGGCTGCATCTACCTCTACAGCCTTTCTCAGAGGTGTCCCTACCAGGGACATCCTAGAAGCTGCTTCCTGATGTTTTGTACATACTTTCACCAAACATTATCATTTGCTAATTTTCTCTAAATCCAGAGCTGGCTTTGCCACTGCAGTCTTGCAGGGCCTTATAGCTGGTCCTAATGCTATCTAAATTCCTCCTCCCATCCTTAGCTTTTGGAATCTACCCAGATGTGATGACTGCAACAGTGAAACACGAAGAACAGTATAGAAGAGTGAACAGATCAACAAAAATGCTCAGAAAGACATAAAAAAAAAGTGCGCAGTATCAAGTACAGTTGTGTGCACTTACCATAAATGTAGATGTTCGAGTGTATTCACTGTTGCAGTCCTGGTTACCCTCCCTCCAGCCCCCTTGACTTCTTTTGGTTATACCTCTACTTTCCTTTACTATGCTTAAAAGCTTTTTGGTGTATTTACTTTTTTGTTGGAGGTATGCCATTGTATATATATATATATATATATATATATATATATATATATATATATATATATATATACGTATGTTTAATTGCTTCCCATTAAGGGGGCACCTGACATCTGGGGCAAGAAAAACTGTTGTAATGGCATCGGCTGCATGCTTTATACCCCTGACTACCTGACGTCACGGAAGATGAGACAGCAACCGACGTAGGACCCAAGACTTTGATAATCAGGCCAAGTGAGGGCTACTGCAAGCAGATAACCCAAATGTGAAGACTGCAACAGTAAATACACTCAAACATCTACATTTATGGTAAGTGTACACAACTGTACTTTCTGATACTGCACATTGCTTTTATCATGTCTTTCTGAGCATTTTTGTTGATCTGTTCACTCTTCTATACTGTTCTAACAGTGACACTTTTTGTCTTAATTGCTTTATAGTCTTCTCTATTTGATACTTCCATGATAGAATTTGATTTCTCCTCTTCCTTTCCCTTACTGGCCTGTGTTTTTGTGGTAAGACTTTGTTATAAATTTAGCTGCACAGTAATATATCATATTTACTTCTGCTATGTCCCATAAATATATGTGAACAATCCCAATAATTGTGTCCATTTGTTTTATCAAGCTTCTAACTTTTTGGGATTTATTGACTTTCTGTAGTGTGTTTTAATATGTCTGTCCATCTATATTAAATCAAGCAACTGTTCTCTTAGATCTAGATCATTTTCTTCTAAACTGAGGTAACATTCTTTGTTCTCCATTTCCTTTGGGTGTTTTACAGAATGTTCCAGAGCATCTTCCTGTGCCACATTGTCTTCAGTTTCATCCTGTGTCATCCATCACTCGTTCATATGGGAAGTCACTGACCTATTACTCCATAACATTGACTGAGTCAGAGTTGCTACAGGTTCCTGTTCCTTCCTCTGCTGTGCAACTCCACCTGAACATTTGTATTGGTTCCCTTTGTAAGGTTCCAAAGTATCTTTATATGGCAACTGATCAGATGTTTCCTGCTCCGCTGGTTTCTCCTTAATTTGGTGATCCATTGCTCTATCCTGCCGTGATGTTATCAAAGTTAGATTTTCTATAGTAAATCTTTCACTTTGCAGGTAATCCATAATCTCAGTTTCTATTTCTTTAACTTCTCCATTACTAATCCTCTCTTCTACTTTTCCTTTTTGTTTTGTATTCTAAAATTTCCATATCTGGATGCTTTTGTCTATATTAGTCTTCAAATATTTTTGGTGCTGCTCATTTTATATTGATAAGTTTTGTTTTCTGCTTTGCATAAGTATTGCACTGTATTAAATCTCTTTTTCTTTCCCATGTCCATATTTCTTCTTCCGATGTCTCCTTCTTCTCCTGTTTCTTCTTACTTGGGGAACTTGTTGTTCCATCATGCTGTGATATAAGCTGTGTTCGACTTTCTACACTAAATCATTCACTTTGCAGGTTTTCTATAACTTCAGCTCACATTTTCTAACTTCTGCTTTACTAATATTGTGTTCTACATTCTGTCTTTGTGATCTTTTTTTTTGTATTGTGAAATTTTCCATATCTGGATGACTTTGCCTATATTTCTCTTCGAAAATCTTTGGGATAGCTTTTTTATGTTGATTAATTTGGTGTTTTCCTTTGCATAAATATTGCACCATATCAGATCTCTCTTTCTTTCCCATGTTCATATTTTTTTATACTTTCAAAAATCTCTAGATTTTATTTTTATTTTCACAGTTCCTCAGTCATTTATTTTCCCAAGTGGCCCCAAGGTTTCTTGGTCTGTATAATGTTTTTCATAAATCTGTTTTATTAATGAACACACATTTTTATTTGAAGTTTCTGACAGTTTTTCTTGTGCAAGTATTTTTCTCTCCTCTGATTTCTCTCTTAATCATTTTGTATATCTTCTGTCTGAAAATTCTGGGCTTCTTGCAGAGTACATAATTTCTTTCTTATCCTCAATAATTCACTCTGTAATCTTTATGTCTCTTTCTTGGCCTATCACATTTTGTGATTTTTGTGGACTACTACATTCTTCTAAAACTGGGGGGGGGTCGTCATCATCCCTGCCTGGCCTAGACCCATTGTAGGACTGTTTCCCCTTCTTGAGGATTCAGTAGTATCTTTTTTCCAGTCCTGGCACCAGTGCTCTTACCAGGATTGGGCATTTTTTTATCCAGGGTCTTGTGCACCTAGCTGTCTTTTTTATTTTTAATGTACTTCTGTCCATGATAAATGCTATATAAAATACAATAATCTTGGTGAGGTTTTGGAGAAAAAAGGGTCCACCTTGTGAAGGTACTCACCAAGACCTGAGGATGAATTCAGTTCCAGGAATACTACTCTCTATTGCTTGCTTCTTTGTGGCGTTCCTTATGTCGTGGAGTTTTATTGAGATCTTTGATCTCTTCTAAAATAGCAAAGACACATGCCAGGTTGTTTGTTAAGGTTTAAATTCCTCTAAGTATGAGTACAGTGTGTGTAGGTGTGTGGGTGAGAGATAGACATGAGATGGACTGGCATCCCCAAGACTGACTTCTGCCTTGCACCTGTCACTTGTTGGAGTAGTCTGTCTGTGGCTGTGTATTAGATATGTGGCTAATGAAAAAATGTGTATATATGCACATATTTATTTTCTTTTCAACAGGGTAGGAGCAGTGAGATAGAAATGCATCATTTTTAGGAGTAAACTTGGGTTGAAAAATTAAAAATGTGCCACGGTTTTCAGCAAGAGCAACTGACAAAAGTGGCAGTGACAGAGGCTGTAACCTTGTGCAGTTCTATCCAGTGATGACACAGTTAGACAAAACAAAAGGTAGTGGAAATGCCATACCGAGCCTTTCATTAGGGGATTATGACAGCGCTTAGTATTTGAAATCATGCCAGTGAAGTATTATGGATCGAAAAACAGAGGTAATATTAGCTGATATTGGGAGGGGATGTTTTAGTTAGTAGGCTTCAACAATGAACCACCTCAATTGTCTTAGTGATGCTGCAGCTGCTTTGTTTTTACAGCAGGCTTTCATAGTTTTGTTAGGTTGTGGGATTTATACATCCCAGAAGATGCACCTTCTTCAGCTGGCTTTCATCTTCAGCCATTAAAAAGTGGTCACATCACTTTCTTTCCAGATGTACTTCTATTCCCCATGTTGCAGTATTCCACATATGGGTTTACTCCTCTTGAGTACATCGGGCCAATATGCAAAAGTTTTCAGTCCCTACATGATGCTTGGGATGTCTGACGTGGCTTAAGGAATGTGGGCCATAAAAGTGACGTCTGCATGCACCAGCTATCAGAACTTCTCAGTCGCCTGGTCATACACCAGGTGTTGGCTCTCACTGCTGTTGGAGTTGAGAAATCAGATAAGTACCCCATTGGGGAAGCTTTCAGTCCTTTTTGTTTATTGTATTGCCTGTTCATGTAATCCAGAAAGGGTAAGTGTATGTGCAGCCAGCAAATTCCTAACAAGGATACCCACGATCAGTGTCTCTTCTGTTTGGGATGGTCGTATGGTCGCATGACTACAAGGCCTGTTCAATTTATCAGGCATTTGTATCCAAAACTTTGTGTAGTCGTTTGCATGCGCTAAACCTATACTTAGAAAATCAAAGGTTAAAACAGATGGAGGCTTCATCCAACGTACCTATTCAACTGCCGAAAAAGGCCAAGACTTCATGGCCTATTATTACCACTGCGCATCTAGCATCCGACTCTCAGCCTGTGGCTGATGTTGGCCTAGTAAAGGAATCAGATTCCGCCGCCTTGGATATAGTGGGCACCTCTATGGAAGCTGCACAATCCCACGTGGAGGGCACGTCCTTAGAGGCTGTTCTGACGTTGGTATCCTATGCTGGGGGTGAAGCAGCGATTGCAGTAGGCCCATCGGATGCCTCTGGTCCTTTACAGTCTCAAGATTCCAGGTGTTCCCCCCTTCAGTTGCCAGTTAGGCCCCTTAAAAAAAAAGAAAAAAGGAAGCACCTTTCTGCTCCTTCTGAAAGCATGCCTGACTGGCAGACCTTCAGTCAGAGCCTGTTAAATGCCTTTATGGCTTTACATCCTGCTTCTGCAGGGACTGCAAGCATTCCTCCTCTACTTTTGAGCCTAAGCCTCAAACTTCAGATCGTACCACGAAGGAAGAGGAAGACCTTTCTGATTCTTCCTCTGAAGAATCTCTTTCTTACACATCACAGATCTCTTCTCCCTTGGGGTATGGTTCCCCAGAGGAAGAATTGGTCAATCTTGACTCCCCAGTTGAGGATTTGACCTTTGGGGAAACCGTCTCTAAGATGAGAGTCCATTTTACGTGGGAATCCTCTGAGATGACTGTGGTACAAAAAACATACTACAGCCTCATGCAGATGGATTCCCCAAGCCCGTCTGCTGTTCCTCCAATCCTGTCTGCCTTCCTGGATGCCTTCTCCTCAACATCCTTAAATCTAAACTCTCAACCACCTACCCCATGCAGACCTGACAGATTGTACAAAGTTCTTGATACTGCCAAGTACCTCCTAAAGTGCCCACCTGCAGACCCTGCCACTATCTCTGTCTCTACAGACAAGACTTCTAAGCTCTTACCCACTACCACCATGCTTCCAGCTGACAAAGAGAGCAAGACCATGGAAAGGCTAGGTAAGAAAATTTTACACCTGTGCTACCTTGTCCTTTAGGGCTACAAATTACCAGACTCGTATAGCAAAATACACCCTATTCCTGCACTAGGTAGCCTATCTACCACAAGAGGAGTGGTTCTGGCCCAGAAGTTGTAGTTTATTGGCCGTTTGGGCAGTTTTTTCCATCTCTCTCAACGTTCTGGTTTTAAAGCCTGTTTTTGCACTTGATCCCCACCTTTCCCGTAACTAGTCTAGTCCAGGTACCGATTTGCTGTATCCAGGGCTATTTGTAAGCTTCTGAGACCCCAAGCCTTTGTGTTGGAGTGCAGCCTTCTAGCTTATCAGTGGGAGTGGTAAGTACTAGGTAGCCTGTCTACCACAAGAGGAGTGGTTCTTGGCCCAGGAATTGTAGTTTATTGATCATTCGGGAAGTTGGCCATCTCTTTCAACTTTCTGGTTTAAAAGACCACATCTGCGCTTGTTTCCCATCTTTCCTGTAACTAACCTACTGGAAAGCACTAGAAAGCCTTAAACTGATACAAGCCTTCTAGCTTAAAAGAGAGACTTTAGAGTGATAGAGTATCATTTTTCTGTATTTTCTTGCTGTACTCAACTGTTTTCCACCTAAACACTGATTTTTCCAGCACTTTAATGTGATGTAAAAGCTTGTTTTTTCACATATTGTACTTATTTGACTGCCTGCACTTTTAAAACATTTTTTTGTTTAAATAAATTGTTTAACTGTTGTAGGCTACACACTAAAGTGTGATAGCCTTTTTCTGACCGCTTGTAGTCGTTTAAAGCTGTTTTAAGTGTACTTTTTACTGTTTTTGCCTTATCTTTTCAAAAAAACAAAAACAAAAAAAAATGTTCTTGTTTCCTGCCTTTCTAAGCTAGTATAGTCCAGTTTTCAGGCTAATGCTGAATTCAGGGCTGTGTTACAAGTTCCTGAGTTGCCCATACCTTACTTGGATAGAGGGAAGTTTCTCTGTTCACCTGTGAGAGAGGGGAACTTTGAGCAGCCATCTGTCCCTGGAGGAGTGGTTCCAGCCCAGAAGTTAGTAGTTTAAAAACTGCATTTGCACAGTTTTGTGTGCCGGGCAGCACCGGTTAGCTAGGGTTAAATTATTCCCGGCTCCACTAAGTCTCCTCTTCAGTTTTTCACTTGAAACTAGTCTAACTCTCAACCTAAGCACTCGAAAAGCATCCTACAGTCCAGCACTTGCTCAGACCTAATAGCAAGCACTAGTATACCCCGACACTTGACTGCCCAGCAGGGCAAGGCTCTTTATCCACCCTTCACCAACCAAGCGACTAAGCAGCTCACCCTACTATTCAAGCATAAGAATCAGACCAAGCTGTTTAAACAATGTAAAGGAGCAAAGAGAGGTGTGGTACCACGAGCACACAAGGGTGAAGTTTCCTTCAATAGTATCCAATAATATCCACGAGTTGTAGTCAGCAACCAAAACTTTATTTTCTACAAATCACGTAAAACACTACAAAGTGCTTTTCGTTCAGACCAATGTCCGAACTTCTTCAGACGAAACACTAGCGCTACCCACAGGCTGTGTTTAAATAGTGAAGCAGTTAATGCGTCATTAATTCTTTGAATCAATTAATTTAGTTAAATATCTTTCCTTAGTTCAATTAGACAACCAAGCAACAAATATTAAGTTATAACACAGTCAGTCAGAATTGGAAAATGTATATGTATTACTTATTTTTACTAAAAGTACAAATTTAAAATAGAGTTAATAATACACATATATATTTTTAACATTTTTTATGATATGATTAAATTTTAGTGTGTTTTAAATTGTTGGACTAAAAGACTTAGATGTAGTGCAGTAAATGAAGTTGTAATTTTGGCTGTAGCAAAAAACTTTTTTGACTCAAGAGAAACAGCTTTGCTTTTTGTGTTTGTTTTTTTGTCGACAGAAAAAGTTTTCCAGGACCATGCTCAGAGTAGATTTAAACTGCATTTATAAGTTCATGTGAACGAAGTAACATTCAAGTTGTTATTTATTAACTCTATTTTAAATTTGTACTTTTAGTAAAAATAAGTAATACATATACATTTTCCAATTCTGACTGACTGTGTTATAACTTAATATTTGTTGCTTGGTTGTCTAATTGAACTAAGGAAAGATATTTAACTAAATTAATTGATTCAAAGAATTAATGACATATTAACTGCTTCACTATTTAAACACAGCCTGTGGGTAGCGCTAGTGTTTCGTCTGAAGAAGTTCGGACATTGGTCTGAACGAAAAGCACTTTGTAGTGTTTTACGTGATTTGTAGAAAATAAAGTTTTGGTTGCTGACTACAACTCATGGATATTATTGGATACTATTGAAGGAAACTTCACCCTTGTGTGCTCGTGGTACCACACCTCTCTTTGCTCCTCTACTATTCAAGCATGACCAAAGGGCAACTTCAGGTGTACTCTCCAGTCCAGCTGGTGAATCTGGGTATCCTGAGGCAATGTTACAACTGCCTCATGTACACAGACAGCCCTCTCCTCCTACCACAAAACACTAACGTATGCGAGAGATGCAATTATACAGCCAAACTGGAGGCTAAGGTCTCTCCACCCAAGACTGGAACAGACGGTCATGAGGAGAAGGTTAACACTTACACCACACCTCCAGCCTCATGTAGACCTACTAAACCAGCACTGGCAAAGAATACACAAAGTCATACTCGAAGGCTCTAAATAAAAACCTGCAAAAGCATCAGAGAGCTCCAAAGCAGACACCCACAGAACCTGCACCACCCGTCACAAACCAGACAACACATAAAACACAAAATCAATGTGCTGCACAATCACAACCCTTAAGGCGAAATAACATACCTAACACACTAGTAATAGGTGACTCAATAGTCAGGCACACTGATGCCCCACTCACTAAGCTAGACAAGGAGAAGGTTACTGTTAGCTGCCTGTCAGGAGCCAGAATATGCCACATAACACAAGCACTCAGGTCACTCCAGAACAAGTACAAATATGACTGTCATTGTTCATGGTGTGAATGACCTGAGACGTACCTCCCTTGACTACATGAAAAGAGACATGGAAGAGCTCTCTGATCATGTAGCCCAGGCGGGTATGACCCTGACCCTGAGTAGCATCCTGCCTTCACCAAGAATGATACCTCAGTATAAAGAAAAAAATGATCAATTTCAACAATTGGCTAAGCTTCTGGTGTCATTCAAAGGAGATCCAATGTCTGTCAGCCTGGGATGACATGCTTGACAAGCCACGTTGCTTTGCAAGAGATGGCTTACACCTGTCACCCCTTGGCTTTCGAATACTGGCCAAGGCTCTTGCTGCCCCCATAGTGCCTTTTTTAGGCAAGGCTCAAAATTCAAACCCACCTCCGTAAACAGCACAAGTAAAAAAATGAGGGTTATGCTACTCAACGCCAGGAGTTTAAATCTCAAAATGCATGCACTCGAAGCACTCCTAAGTATGGAGAACGTCGACATCTGTGCAGTAACTGAAACCTGGTTCACTTCTCAAGAGAGCACTCCAGCACTTCTGGGCTACAACTCATACCACACATTTCGTCCACAGAACACGGACCAAAACACAAAAGGAGGGGGTGTATCCATATTCATCAAGGATACCCACACTTCCAGGTTAGTGGCGCAGCATGATACCTCTGAGATCATCCATGTGCAACTAACATCGGGCAGATGTGTATTGCAGATTGTGGCCTGCTACAGATCACCCTTCATGACCCAGGACCACCACTCCACCTTTCTGGAGAGACTGGAAAACATGAAGGTCCCACCAAACACCCTGATATTGGGCAATTTCAATTACCCTACCATTAACTGGGAAAACTACTTGAATACAAACTCCCAGGCTCAGCGCTTCCTGGAATTTATCAACTCAAATGCCCTGGATCAGCTGGTGAACTCCCCTACCAGAGGCCACAACATATTGGACCTGGTCATCACCAACATGGGCGACAGGTGTTCCGTACCGGAGGTCAGCCCATCACTGGATAGATCAGACCATAAACTAATCACCCTGGGTGTCCACACCCCACCACCACCCCCAACCAAGGAAACTGCAGTGAAAAACGTTTCTAAAGCAAACTTCACCTTACTTAAGGCAGAGGTGGTAAGTTTCACAGCCCACACGCTAAAAGATAACACTGCCCAAGATGCAGAATCCTTTGCAATTGCACTCTGTGAGCACCTACAAGGATGCATGGATCGTGCCATCCCTAGCAAAACCAAGACTCACTCCCCTAAGAGAAGGAAACCAGTCTGGTGGACCTCTGCCATAAACAGGTTATACAACAAAAGTAGGAAACTAGTTCAGAAAAAAAGCAAATCCCAAGAAGGAAAGACATCCCTGATCAGTACCAGCAAGAAACTAAGGTCCCTCATAAAATCATCCAAGGCTAACTTCAAAAGAAAATTAGCCAAGAATTTGAAAGATAACCACAAAGCCTTTTATAGCTATGTCAAGAATCTAAGTGGCAACTCGCAGATATGCTCAGAGCTAGTGCAAAATAGCACAAAATATACTGAACCTGCTGATATTGCCAACATCCTGGCAGATAGATTCAGTGCAAACTTCACCTCCCTCTCACTTTCAAAAGTGCCCACAACAATACCGGAAAAGTGTAGTGTCCCAGAAATCACAGAAGCACAGGTGAAAACAGCCCTTTCAAAAGCCAAAAACACAGCATCAATGGGGCCAAATGGTGTCCCAGGCTGCGTCTTGCATGAACTAGAGAACGAATTAACCCCCCACCTAAACACGCTGTTCAACCTCAGCCTCTTCACAGGCTACGTGCCCATAGAATGGTGCACAGCAACGATTATTCTGCTCCACAAAGGAGGGGCCACAACTGACCCTGGTAACTATCCAGTCTGACTAGCCTAGTCTGCAAGGCTATGGAGCGCATCATCATGGAACTCATTAACAAAGACATTGGGAACCTCCAAACACTTGACCCAACCCAGTTCAGCTTTGTTAAGGGCAGATCATGCCTACTAAACCTGGTTGACTTCTTTGAGACAGTCACCAAGGCCATAGAAGAGGGAAAGGTGGTTCACACAGCCTACCTTGAGCTCGCCAAGGCGTTCAACACCATTCCTCACTCGGGTATTATAGAAAAACTCACCAGCCTGAACATAAACCCCTACGTCACAGGATGGGTTGCCAACTAGCTTACAGACAGAACTCACACGGTAAGAATAGCGGGCTCCAAGTCCGACTCTAAACCAGTCACAAGTGGTGTCCCGCAAGGATTGGTTCTGGGACCCCTACTGTTCGGCATATATTTCTCAGAAGTACAGGCAAACACAGGAAGACTATGGCTAACAAAGTTCGCCGATGACTGCATAATTGGAGCCATTATTGACTCTCCGGCTGACATGGACATCCTTCAAAAAGCCCTTACTGAGACAGACACATGGTGTCAAAGTCATGGCCTCATGCTAAATGCCAAAAAATGCATAGTCATCCCGTTTGGGGAAAAACAAAACACCCACGAATTACCACAAAGGAGGCAGCCCCCTTAATACAGAAAAGGTAATAAGAGATCTGGGGACCCAGGTAGATAGTAATCTGTCCTTTGACAATCATATTGCCAAAGTAGTTAGGAAATCCTTGTATGTGGCCCATCTAATTACTGAGGGGTTCGCATCTAGAAATAAAGAGGATGTCCTTCAAGGATGCATCTGCAGTCCCAACATATGGGTTGTCCTGCCTCAGGCAGCCCTTCGGTCAGCCGGATTCCAAAGTCTGGGTCTGGCCTCGGCTGATGTCGCACTTCACCCGACGTCATAGCTGCTGTTTATTGGGTATAAAGGCATCAGCCGGCGCCATTTTCCTCAGTCTTTCTTGCCGCGCGGTGACCGAAGCAGAAGCTGTTCGCAAGTGCCGGTCGGTCAGATCCAGAGATTTCTACTACCGAAGACTTCTAAAAAGCTAAGTACCCCATTGGGGACTCTTTCTTGCCTCAGCCGATGTCAGACAAAGTAAATAATTGTTTAACTTGTGGGAAACAAATACCTCATAAGGATTTCCACTCTTACTGCCTTCCTTGCTTAGGCCTAGACCACGACGTATCAGCTTGTCTAGCCTGTGCTTCCTTCAACCAATGGACACTTAGACGTCGGCCGGAGTTTGCAGAGGAGTTTTTTGGTCCCGCTTTTGCATACAAAATGCTGTCGGAGACTCCGACTACTCAATTAGCTAAAAAGCGCAAGGAAAAGGACCGACATTCGCGGCCCGCGGTTTCGGCTGAAACCACGGTTAGGCCAACCGCGAATGTCTCGGTTTCGGCTGAAACTGAGCCCCCGGTTCTTCCTTCGGCCGAAAGCATGCTTCCGATAGTCGAGGCCTCACAGAGCATGGCTGAATCTGCTACTCAATTTACTGCTACAGAAGCAGGCACCCAGGATTTATCAGACACTATTCCTTTAGACATAACTACCCCTGCACGTGGGGCTGCTAGACCCCCTGCTTCCATGTCTATCAAGGCTTTTGCCAGGGCTAAGGCAGCTAAATCTTCTAAGGCCTTGCCTGCCAAAACTCCTTCACATAGGCCTACCTCTAGTTCCCAAATACTCAGCCTGGCTGAGGATCTCATTTCTTTGATCAGAGGATCCCAACCTCACCCAGACAGGGCCTCTCAGCCCCCTCCAGACAAGAGGCCTAGGACTGAACCCCCGGAACCTGTCTCTACAGATTATTCCTCGGATGACTCAGACCTTTCAGACCCTCACGAAGGCCCATATTCTCCTTATGAGGATTCTGATGCAGAAGACTCCATTCCTTCTGCTTCTCCTCCTGAAGAATTTTCCTTTGGGGAAACCTTGCATGCTATGAGGGAACACTTCCAATCATCCCGTTTGGGGAAAAACAAAACACCCACGAATTACCACAAAGGAGGCAGCCCCCTTAATACAGGAAAGGTAATAAGAGATCTGGGGACCCAGGTAGATAGTATTCTGTCCTTTGACAATCATATTGCCAAAGTAGTTAGGAAATCCTTGTATGTGGCCCATCTAATTACTGAGGGGTTCGCATCTAGAAATTAAGAGGTTATAGTGCCCCTCTACTCGTCACTCATCAGATCCATCATAGAGTACAATGCCCCATTTGGGATGTACCTCACAAGACACTTCCAACAGCCAGAAAGACCACAAAAGCACCTCACCAAGAGGATTACTGGCCTCAAACATATGTCCTATGCAGCCCGACTGAAAAAACTCCGGCTGTACTCAGTGGCATATCGCTTACTCAGAAGTGATCTCTGCCTGACTTACAAAGCCATGTTCAACTTAGAATTGATGGACATGCTCCACCTAAAGAAATCCAAGTCACTGCGAGCTACGCGCTGTAGTGAGCTAAACCTCACTACAGCAATAAGTAGAACATGCTGGAGGGATAGATTCCTGTCACAGAGACTCCTCATGCTTTGGAACAAAATTTCTAACTACATTAGGCAGAGCCCCTCACTAACACTTTTCAAGAGAAACCTTGACGAGTGGATGGGTAACAGAAAATACACCCCTGGGATCACTTCATTGGCTCTGCTTGACAGAGGCTTAGTTAATTAATCAATGGGGTGGTGAAAGCCAACACACTCTGGCTAGGCTTATAAATGCCCTCTGGCAGATAGCCTAGTACCTACCCATGAACCTCCTGGAAAGAGCTTCCAAGGAGTTGGCTGATAGCACCAGAATGTGCTACCAAAGCATCACTGTCTTCTCCTATGGCCCTCACCTCCCAGGTTACGAGACACTCCATAAAGTGCAGTTAAGATGCTGCTGAAGCCTCAGCTAGGTTAGCAGCATCATTCTCTGCATTAAAGAGGTATTCCTGGCTCCGCCTACTGCCCCTTCCTGAGGACTTTAAGGCAGAGCTTATTGATGCACCTTAGACAATTCAGCCTTGTTTGATGCAAAAGTGGCTGACATCTTTTAGTCACTACAGCAAAAAGGAAAAGAAATGAAGAAATGCAGGATTTGAAACACCTGCATGTTTCTCCCATACCAAAATTTCAGTGAAATTACCTGGCTAAAACTCAGTTCATAAGGAAGCGCTCTCGCCCTGCAGCTCCTTCCAGAACTAGAAAACCCACCAGGAACCCCCCCCCCCGGTTAGAACATCTGACTACCTGCCTACCTCGCCCCCTCTACCTCTGTCACTTCGTCTCTCTCACTGCTTCCCTGTGTGGACTCGTATCACATCAGACAAATGACCTGGCTCCACCCCTCCCAGAGCGAAAGGACATCCCAGATCCCCCAACACAACAGTTGCACCTCCTGGAGCCTGTGTTACAAGCCCTGCTGGCTCAGGGCACCATCAAATCCGTGCCCTTAGACGCAAAAGGAAGAAGTTTCTACTCCAGGATTTTCTGGTTCCCAGAAAAGATGGACCAGAGAGACCAATTCTAGACCTCTCCCATCTCAACTTTTTCCTAAAGGTCCCTACCTTCAGGATGTTGACCTTACATTCCCTCTTCCCCCTCCGACTCCACCAAGGGTCCATGGCCACCCTAGATATAAAGTATGCTTATCTACATATACCCATAAAGTCCACATTCAGGAAATACTGAAGGTTCTTCATGGGCACTTATCATGTTCAGTTCTCTGCCTTGCCCTTTGGACTTTCCACTGCTCCCAGGGTTTTCACCAAATGCTTGGCTCCAGTGATTGCTTACTGCAAGGCAAAGGGAATCCAAGTATTCCCTTACCCTGTACGACCTGGTAATCCAGGCAGGCAACTATCCTCATGTTATCATTAGCAAGACTGCATATGAGAAAGTTACAGTGGTATCTTCAGTCAGTCTGGACCCAACATTGTCATCCTCTCGAGTACAGGGTTCCCTTCCTCCTATGCCTCAAAAAGGAAATCCAGTGGTGGCTGGCATAAATGACCCGCAATCCAGGTCTACCCTTCCAACCACCTCTACCCACACAGGTCATGCACACAGATGCCCCAGACTTTGGGCTGGGAAGCAACTCTTAGCCATCAAAGGGTGCAGGGCCTATGGCCAAAGCCCCACAAACTAGAACACATCAATGTTCGAGAGATGAGGGAAATTCTTGTGGCCCTTCGAGCCTTCCTACCTTACCTCCAGCAAGGTCCATTGAAGATTTTCACACATAACAGCACTGTCCTGTTGTGGCATCCCAACAAACAGGGAGGGACCAAGTCATACTTACTTTGCAGACTGGCCCTTCTAGTATGTGAACTAGCCACCTCACAGGGAGTGACCCTGCAGGCTGTCTATATTCCCTCTCTCCACAACTCCCAGGCAGACTATCTGAGAAGAACCATCGCAAACAACCACAAATGGATGCTTCACAGGGCTGACTTCCTGGATCTAGTCCACTGGTGGGATACACCTCAAATAGACCTGTTTGCCTCCTCCATCAACAAGCAACTTCCTGGCTTTTGCATCAGGATACCAGACCTGCAGACACTGGCAACAGTTGCCTTCTCAATGTCTTAGAAGAGGAAATATTTATATGCATCCCCCTTTCTCACTCATTCAGAAGGTTCTGCTGAAAATCCAGCAGGATAGACAAAAATCTTGTTGGTGACTCCTTACTGGCCAAGACAGCACTGGTTCCCCCTACTTCTACAATTGTCCAAGGGCAATCACCAGAAGTTACCCCTCCCCCCCAGAGTGGACTTTCTCACACAGCACAAGGGATCCCAGATTCACCCACAGTGTCAGTTACTGCACCTCACCCTGTGGTTGATAGGATTCTGACCCCCTTCATACACCTTTACAACGAGGACGTGCTCAATGTCCTGCAGGATGCCAGGAAACCAAATACAAGAAAATCCTACCTTTCAAAGCAGAAAAGGTTTTCTATATGGTGTCAAGAAAGACAGTTGGACCCACTTGCAAGTGAGACCCCTTTACTCCTGTCTTACTAGTGTGAGCTGTTGCAGACAGGCTTGATGTATTTTTCCATTAAAGCTCACTTTTCTGCAATTTCAGCATGCCTTCCTCTGGATCCCCCTGGCATGCAGACTTTCAGCTAAGCTTTTCCTCAAAGGGGTGATTCACCTCAATCCCCCAAGGAAACCTTCTCCCCCACCATGGGATCTTAACTATGTTTTGGAAAAGCTTACGGTCCCTCCATCTGAGCCAGCAGGCAAAGCCTCCTTAAAACATTGTAGGTTGAAAAACTGTATTATTAGTAGCATTGACCTCAGCCAAAAAAGAATCAGAGCTACAAGCCCTTATGGCCATTCCTCCTTTCCTAGTTTTCCAAAATTACAGGGTTACTCTTAGAACTAACCATTCTTTCAAGCCCAAGGTGGTGAAGGTGGTGATGACCTGTCCCTCAGTCAGGCCATACACCTACCTGCCTTCTTCTTTAACCCACAGGGGGGCATTTAGAGAGTATTTCATTCCCTGGATGTTCCTAGACAACTCAGCTATTACCTGCATAAAACCAAGTTCATTAGACCAGCTGACCAACTTTTCATCTCCTTTCACCCCAGAGGCCTGGGGAAGACAGTGACCAAACAGACCATCTGTTTGGATTTCCAAGGCCATCACCTTCTGCTACCAATACCATGGAAAATCCCTGCAAGGTACTGTTAAAGCACACTCCACCAGGGCTGTGGCCTCCTCTGGAGCCTTTTTCAAAGGTCTGGATACCTCTACCATTCTCGGAGCAGCTACTTGGTCATCAGTACACACCTTTATTAAGCATTACAAACTAGGTCACATTTCTAGAGCTAGGGCAGGGTTTGCCAGGGCTGTCCTTCACGGATTTGTGGAGACAACCTCTAGACCACCTCCCCATTCACAGTGAGCTTTGGCACTCACCCATATGTGGAATACTGCAACATGGGAGTAGAAGGACATGGTTGTGTGAAATCTTACCATAACCATAGATGTTCTTCTCTTCCATGTTGCAGTATTCCTTCCCATCTCCCTTCCCCTCCTGTTAGGTTGCATTTCCCTTTCTGGGTGGCATAGGATGGGCATTGCCCTTTTAGCACTGGCACCATCTGGGGCATTCAGTTCTGAGGGCTGGTGCCTGTAGACATCACTTTTATGGCCCACGTTCCTTGAGCCACATCAGACGTCCCATGCACCATGTAGGGACTGAAAACTTTTCCATACTGGCCAGACATATGCAAAGCAAGGGGAGTAAACCCATATGTGGAATACTGCAACAAGGAAGAGTAGGGCATCTATGGTTATGGTAAGATTTTACACACCTTTTCTTTCCTTCCTAACAGTTCTGCAGAATGATTGAGCTGCACTATGTGATGTTAATCATACTGATTACTCCTGCAGTAGCCTTAGTTATATGGATTATATCCTGACAAGATTATAACAGCCAGCCAGCTTCCAGAGCTTCAGAGTACCTTACATGCACCCAAAATGTCAGTCAGCTCAAGCTGAGTTGATTAAAAGGCAGATTTGGATGGCAGGCCCTTCAGAGCTTTCCTGCTGTTGAAGAGAGCACTCCTTTGTGGGCTTTAGAGGACTGATGGCTTGCTTGTGCTGTTCTTTTACTAGGCAGATAAATTCCCTTTGGGGAAAACCTTCCACATTAAACTTTTTTTTTTTGCTTTATTGTACTTTCCTGTTTATAGGTTCATAGGTTGGTACTAGGCTATCGACTCTAGGGCCTATATAAGCCTAGCCATAACAATTTCCTGGCTCTTTTTTCCCCACAATATTTACTTCCCTGGACCCGTCTAGCAGGGATACTGATGTGACCCCCAGGGTGAATTTCCTATCTCCCATCCAATTGTCAAGGTTCCTTTTGAAGAGGGCCAAAGAGGCCCTCTGCTTGACATGTATGAGCAGTCTGTTCCAGAGTCAGGAACCTATCCCTCCAGCATGTTTTGTTCATTGTGATGACAAAGTTTAGATCTCTGGAGCGTGTGGAGGGATTTAGGAAAGTTGTTTTTAAGCTAGGCATTTGTGTTTCTGAATCAAATTCAGTCTCGTAGCACATGCTGAGGAATTTAGCCATCTCAGAGCGTGGCTAAAGCCAACGCTATTGATATGCATCTTATGTGAGGTCCCCCCCCCCCATTTGTTGTGTAGACAGAATGCCTACTTTTTATACTTTACTGTAAGTTATTGGCTGGTTAATCTCTGGTATTCTATATTTGCAGTAACTTCTTTTATGCTGTACAGACACCCGAGACTCCTTTTGGGGCTTGTGGCTATTATTTGAGTTTTTTCCTCTCTTATACCTCCTGTATAAGAAATATGCATCTGTTCCCACAAGTTTTGGTTGTATTTTTTCCTGCTGCCTAACTCCTGTACTGTTTATGTCCCTGACCCTGCATTTACGTCCCTGACCCTGCATTTAAAAGGTTCTTATTTTCTCCCCATGAATGAACCTTTTTTTCTTCCTTGCTTCAGTTCAGGGACTTGTAGCAACTCAGTTAAACTGTAGTGTGACTTGTCCTGTCCATGCCCTAAAGGAAATTGGCGCCAATTCTAAGGCGCATCTGCAAGTGGGCTAGTTGGTCCTTAATCTCCCCCTTTGGTGGTTATTTTAAGGAACATTCTCTCGCAATCTGCCAAGTTTAGAGCTACAAGGCATGCTATTGATTTACATTGTATGGTATTCTATGCGAGTGGTTTCTCCAGCTCAATAAGATTGTTTCTTGCAACTGAGGAAGTAGGATTTCAAAATATGTCCATTGGAGTAACTCTTACTTTCAGGTAATTAAAATAGCTTCCATTGGAAGTATTATTTGACGACAGGCTTATCTCATATGTGGAGAGCTTGCAACATTGTTTGTCTAAACAGACTGGTGTTTAACAAGTTGTTACCTATATATTTATTCTTTTTCTACTTTCAATTGCACCTGAAAGTTAACATTCTTCCAATGTTTGGAGACTGCCCATCCTACTAATTTGTCACGTATGCGAGTTTTCCATGTTCAGAATTAATTCACCACATTTTTGCCACTTTCTGTACATTATCTGCACTGCTTAGAAAATGCTCTAGTGACAACACTAATTTCATATTAAGTGCGTTCTTTAGCTGGGATTTTATTGGCTGTGATTGCTTGATTTCACAAATGTTTAATTTGTCCTCTGTGTCTTGAGAACACGAACTGCGCATGCATTGGTCATTAGTAATCATCAGCCTCATTGTTGAATTGGATATTTCCTATTTTCCTTCCATTGTCTATAGAGGGAGAATTAGGATTTATAGTTAATGTTTTGAATATCGGTGTGCTACTGTTATATACTGTTTCTCCTAATTTCTTTCATTGACCTCCAAGTTTATCCTCTCTGTCTTACTTCTTTTGTAGACTACCCCTCATTCTTGCTCCTTTTTCTCTCTCCACCTCATATTTCACCATTACTGTGTTGCACATAATTCTCTCCTTTTAATCCCTGACCTCTTCTAACTATTTCTCCTTTCCTCTAGTCCTTCTTGGTATTTTGTTGCACATAACTTCCCCCTTTTTCTTCTCTCTCATATACCTATAACTTGCTAACTTAGTGTTCTCTTTTTCCTCTCTCCCAGTAAAGGGATCCTGGGTGCTCCCTCCCTGCCTTACATCCAAGAAAAACCTCTCCTAAACCGGAAGACGTCCCTGAAGCTGTCTGCTTGTCAGGCTTAGTAAAGATTTAGCTACTAAAAGTATTGTTTCATGTATGTGAAATTCCTACTTTATCAGCAGTATCTGTAATTATTATATCTATTTATTTGGTAACTCCTCTGTGTGAGATCTTGCATCCTAAGGCAGACCCCTGTCCACCACCTCTACCCAGTCTTGTTTCCCGTACCTCCTGACTTTGGAAGTAAACCCTCATTACTTCTCCCAGTTGCCTTTTTCCTTCTGTCCACTAGATGGCAGTATTCAACCAACATATTTTTTAGCTTTTAAGTATCTAACCTAATTAGTCCTAATCCTTTTAGTGGTCACTACTGTCCTAACCTCCTTGTTAAATGGTGTAAATTTGACTATTCACCCCCCACAATCTTTTTACTAATTTTAAATCATGAAAACTTTCTAAAAAACATTTTTTTCCCTAATCTAACATTTTAAAGCCAGTTCACTAAAGACAGCTGATACTTTTTCTGCTCTACTTACCATCCAGTTCTACCCGCTCCGTTCACCCTACGGGCTCAGTCTGCCCCCTGCCCTGCCCCCATTTCCCACACACCCCAGTGCATCTAACCTTATACTTTTCTAAACACACCCCCCTTCTTTCATTAGCCAATAACCTAATTACCCTCATTATATACTTAGCAATCCCACTCCCATCTCTCCTATTTAATTTTTTTCTTCCTATCTTTGGAATAGTCCTTCCCCTAACCCCTGTACTTACTTCTCTCTAAACAGACCCACCCCTTACTGATCCTTGTTCTCACTTCAGTCTCCCTTTACTCATACTTGTACATACCTACTCTCCCTGTATCTCCTGTCTAACTGTATTCATTATGCCCATCTCCTACTTTAAAACACACTCTAACTTGCTGAACTTATCTGTAACACTTCGCACTCTGCTTTTATCCTACAAGCTCACTTACTATGAATCCCTACACTTCACACAATTCTATCCCCTCTTAAAACAAACTACCCTTCATTCCCTTTTAAACTCTACCTCCCTTTGTAACATTACATCCTCAACAGTCTACCTTGAACCTCATTTTCGTAGAACAACCCATTTCAAATATTCCCAAACTAAATAAAATATCCCTATCCTAGGCAAATTACTGAAACTGTCTCCTATACCACAACAGTACGTACTTCTACATGGTGATATTCATCCAAACCCAAGCCCAAACACTAGTAACCTTTATTCCCAATCCTCCCATCCTGACACCTCCTATTCCCCCTCGCCCAGCAAAAACTCTCTCCTTATAGCCCACCTTAATATCAGAAGTTTAAATAACAAAATCAGCCACCTTCATGCCCTGTTATATCTACACTCCTTCGATATCCTATGTCTAACTGAAACCTGGCTCAAACCAATCACTAAAGATAATGATGTTCTCCCCCCAGGCTACAATATAATTAGATTAGACTGCCCAAACAAAAAAGGAGGTGGGGTTGCTATATTATATAAATCTGAGCTGCAACTCTCTGCCCTCAATTTTACACATCCTTCAACTAGCAATGCTGAAATCTTAATGTCTAAGCTTTTAATTAACACTAATAAATCCATCTATATTATCTGCTCTTACATCCCCCCAGGTAATAATATTAATACAGTTGAAAATATCCTCTGTTGGCTCTCCTCAAATTTCCCCCAAGAGACCATACTCCTTGGGGATCTCAATATTGATTGGAATAGCTGCACTGCTGATAATCCTACTACCCTAGTAAACCTTCATGGCTTTCATTAAACCATCTCCTGCCCTACAAGAGCTCACAAACCCAGCAATAAACAAACTACTTTAGATTGGATACTAGTTGACAGTAACCCCCAATTTTATAAAACAGGGATACTTCCCGATGATATCAGTGACCATTCTCAACTAAAAACTTCAATAACCAATCATGTAAATGTCAGAAACATTCGAAATACAAAAACTCTAAACCTACTTAACTTTCAGGCTGAGCTTAGAGCATGCAATTGGACTCCCCTAAAACACTTACCGCTTGAGGTAGCTGTTTCCTATTTTAACAAAAAATTTCTACAAATTCTTGAGCATCATGCCCCTTCTCATATGATCAGAATTAAGAACAAACCTCCCTGGCTCACAAAAGACACCAGGCAAAACATGTAACTTAGAAACAAAATCTGGGACAAATGGAGACGTACAAAAAATCCTACTGATCACTTAAACTTTAGAAAGCTTAGAAATGCCACTAAAAAAGCCATTTTCCTTGACAAAAAAATATTTCCAACAAACACAACATAAAAACCCACAAAAATTCTGGTCTGGAATAAATAAATGACTTCATCCTGGCCACTCTAAAACTCTTACCCCCTCTAATCTGACCAAACAGTCTTCCACCCAAATTGCTGATACTTTCAACAAATTTTTTCACTGAAACTGTCCAATCTCTATCTAATTCTTTACCAGCAGTGACCACCTCTAACCCACCTGTCTTCTAATTCACTAACCCTATTACAACTACAACCCATTCCTACATCTCTCATACACACATTGCTTCTGAAACTCAAACCTTGCACCCCTTCAGCTGATCTCCTCCCTGCTGAATATCTAAAATTGGCAGCCAGAGTTCTTGCCTTCCCCATTTCCATCTTAATTAACAGAACCTTAACAGAATGCTCTATCCCAAACATCTGGAAAGTGTCTCATATCATCCCCCTCCACAAGGGTGGTAACTGAACTTTCCAATTTCCGCCCAATAGCCCTTCTTTCACGTATAGCAAAAATTATGGAGAGATGTATTCATCACCAACTGCTTGATCATCTCCTCCAAAATCACCTTCTAGTTGACTGCCAACACAGTTTTAGACCTTATCATAGCACCACTACAGCTCTCATATCCTTTACTGACTGTATAAATAAAAATCGTAATAAGTCTCCTATCATCTGCACTTTTTACTGACCTATCCAAGGCATTTGACATGGTGACTCATGAACTATTGATAAACAGACTTAATTCTCTCGCATTAGATACACACTGAATCAATTGGTTTCAATCTTACCTAGGAAACAGACAGCAAGCAGTCCTCTGGGACAATGAACTGTCATCTCTGCTCCCTATCACTCTTGGAGTCCCACAAGGTTTAATCTTGGGACTGCTCCTACCATCATCATTAATGATCTGAAAACCTCCCTTCCTCAAACTACCTGTATACAATATGCTGATGACTCAACTTTAATCTGTTCCTCCTCCTCACCGTCCCAACTTCAAGCCAGAGCCCAAAAACTATTTACCTTAGTAGAAAACTAGTTCCACCAACACTGTCTCCTCCTCAACCCCAAAAAAAATAAATTACTACTGTTTACCCCCTACGCATAAATCCCCCGCCATAAACTTTACAGTCATATCTGAAAATGGCACCACAATAGTTCCTGACATTACCACCAAACGTTTGGGGGTAACAGTTGATCACAATCTTAATTTTGACACCCATATCACCCTAACTATCAAATCAATGAATAGAAAACTTGTTTCTCAGAATTAAACCTTTTCTCACTCCCTCAGCCAGTACTACTGTTGCCCAAACTCACCTACTATCTACTCTCCTCTATGCCTGCCCAATCTTTACAAACCTCTCCAGAAGCAATATCAATAAGCTGGCCACAGCTTACAACAACATAGCCAAATTTACCTGTGATACCCCATATTGTACCCATCACTGCAAAAACCTAAAACTTCTAGGATGGCTTGAACTGCAAAGCCAATTTCTTTTTCAGCAACTCATAATCATTCACAAGATTCTGCATCATTCCTCAAAAACTCCCATTCTCAGAAACCTTATTATTTCCTATCAAAATCTTGCTACATTACGATCTGCCAACAGACTGCTTGTCTCTTCGCTAAAAGATAACAATAAATCTGGTGACTCCCTATTTACTAACTCATTTGGTAACGCTTGGAATAAACTACCAACTGAATTTACATCCCTGACTTCTACTCCACTTTTCAAACAACAACTTAAAATCTTCCTAAAATCACAATGGCTATGTCCATGCTCAAATCCTGACTGACAGTTGCGCCTCTTGGCTTATCTCTCTTAAGTCTATAATTTCTGAATTCCTCCTACTTTGGTGTTTCTCTCCTCATACTCTACCAAATGTTTTTTTTTTTTTTAGCGTAAGTTATATCTACTTACCCCTGTTTGTCATGTCCTATGACTGTATCTAAGGGAAAAAAATGTATACATGAGTGTTTTAACAATTTTTAATTTGAGTATTACTAGTACGGAATTCTCTTTAATTTGTTTATTTTTATTCAAAATGTTTTTGTATTGTATTTGGAGCTTATCTTCCGGGCCACTGCTGAAAATGGACATGTATCCAGTCAGACTTTCCCGGTCAACAAATGTAAAATAAAATAAATAAAATAATGACATTTTAGCAGCCTGTCACAAGACTTAACTGTACTTTTAAATAGGCATGCACTTTTTTTTCTGTCAGTTTAAAAGTTGTTTACAATTGAAACTACTTTTTCTCTGAGGAAATTCTGAATATTTTGACTCCTATGACTGGCCAAGCGATTTTAAGTGCTTTTTACTGTGTTTTTGTGTGGAAAAAAAGTGAGTTTTATAGTCTTTAAATTTTTACTGGCTTTTGCTTCTTGTTTACCGCATAAAAGAGACACCATATTCAGCTTGGCCATGGATCAAACTACTGATGTTCTTCTTGTTTCATTGTTGCATTCCTAACTTGTGGAATTTCCTGCAGTGAAAGCCCTTTGCCGGTCTGAGTACCAGAGAAAATTCTTTCCTCCTCCTAAGGCTGGAGGACCCCCTAATTGACGTCAGTAAGCTTGAGTATATAGGGAAGCCAGCCTACATCATGAAATCAGTCTTTTCTTACTGTCAGATCCCAAAAAAGTGTTTCAGTGCATTGGTCAGGCCACACCAGAGAGAAGTCATTGGAAAGATAAGTACCCCACTGGGGGACTTCTTTCTTTTGCCTTAAACTCATGTCAGATAAAATAAATAATGGTCTCCGCTGTGGTAAGGAAATCCCACACAGAGACTTCCACTTGTTTGTGTCACCTGTTTAGGCCTAGATCACGACATCCCTAGTTGCCACTTTTGTGCCTGCTTTAACTTTAGGACACTCAGGCATAGGGCCAAGATTTTAGGTAGATTCCTTAATCTTGAATCTTCACATCAGAGTCCATTGGTGTCTGCTGGTTGTCTGGAGTTTGAGAAGCCTAGGCTTAAGAGGAAAAAAGATAAGATACTCAAGTTTAGGCCGTCAGACAACAACCATTCTCTGTCTGTTTCTCCTTCTAGGCTTTTGATTGTTGAAGAAAGTGAGGAGCTTTCTTAACCCCCTTTTGTGTTTGAGGTGGTGAACAGGCCTCTGTCGAGACCCTTTTGGAGTCCGACATGCAGTAGGGTTCCTCTACTTATTCACAGCCTTTGCTTTTAGCTTGTTGTTTGGGTCCGGGGCCCCTATGCAGACCAGCTTCCGAAGAGTGCTCTCTTTCCAGTGACATTTTTTTGTGGCTTTGGCCTACACTCGTTCATCTTTCTTCTAAAGAGACAGGTGTCAGGATGTCAGACATCTCTAGGCCCAAGGCCAAAGAGACTCCTAAGAAAAGTACCGCTGCTGGGCCTTCACCTAGGCCTACTGGCTCCCTTTCTCAGGGATACCAACAGGACTTAGACTAGCTGAACACCTGATCTCCACAGTTAGGTCTAGACAAGCACCTGGGGATGCCACCCCAGATAAAAGGAAAAGGTAGCCTACTTCTGAGGCCTTCCCAGATCCTTTTGAATCTGATGAGGATTCTGACCTAGAGGGTTCTGGTTCTGAAGGAGGACCCTTCCTCACGTATTTTGAGGATTCAGATTCACAGGAGAACCTGGCCTCTGCCACCTCCCCAGAGGATATTACTTTTGGTGAGTCGCTTTGTGCTATGATGGAACATTTGCAGTGGGAAGCACAGGAATAACCTCAGTCAAAAAAGAGAATTAGGGAGTTTCTGGATCTGCCAGAGCACAAACCTCTTGCTAGTCTACCTGTTTTAAAGGTGGTTGAGG
This sequence comes from Protopterus annectens, assembly GCF_019279795.1. NCBI lineage: Eukaryota > Metazoa > Chordata > Ceratodontiformes > Protopteridae > Protopterus > Protopterus annectens. The sequence goes on along the minus strand of NC_056745.1, from coordinate 768,617,252 downwards.
ATGTTTTCTAGGATTCCTACTTGAATCCGGACAGTCTTCCCTCAGCCCCTCATAAACCGGACAGGTTTTATAGGGTACAGGACTCCCATAAATACCTTTTCAAAAATCCTTCTGTGGATCCAGAGGTGGTCACTCCAGGATCCAAAGGGGCTAGATCCAGTTCCTAGAAACCCTTTGCCTATAGGTAAAGAGAGCAGGGCCGTTGATAGATTTGGGAAAAAAAGGTACATTTATCAGCCCCCCCTTACTGTGAGGGCTCTCAACTGTCAGTTTCACATGATTAAATATCAGCAAACTATTGTAGATCAGCTTAAACAAAAGGTCTCATCACAGGAGGATACAAATCTTTCTAAAGAGCTTTTGGTTCCTTGCCCCTCCAGTTCTCGGGTAGCAAGGCATTCCTTAAATTGTGGCTGTGATGCTATAGAGGCTACTAGCTGGGCAGCTGCCACTGGCTCAGTTATTAGAAGGCATGCATGGCTTAGGGAAAAATCTCTTCCTGACCATGTTAAATCCAACCTTCTTGATGGTCCCCTTGAGAAGGAATTCCTGTTTAGTTCCAAAACTGAGGCTGTTCTTAAAAATGGAGGACAAAGTTAAGTCTATGCAGACTGTGAAAGACGTCCTCCAAGTTCAGCCTGCTAGGTTTAGTAGGAACTTCCCTACTAAACACTGGTCCTTTCCCTCCCAATCTAAAGGTAAAAAAAAAAAAATGTGGGAAAGGACTCTTAGACAGCGGCAGTAGCTGCAAAGACCCAGGCAGTGGACCTCTGAAACTTCCAGGCAAGGGAGTTCTAAGCCCCAGGCTTCTGCCAGAGACGAACACTAACTCCCCCCACCACACGTCTTGGAGGAAGGCTGTCCCTTTTCAAACAAAACTGGACGGGTTCTGGGCATCATTTCAAAAGGGTACAAGCTCACTTTCAAAGAGCCTTTAAAATACTCAGTTTATCCAAATATTCCTCAGAGTAAAAAAACGGAGACTCTTTCTCAAATCCAGATTTTGTGTTCTCAGGCATCAGTGGAATTAGTTCCAGAACATGAAAAAGGCAAAGGGTTCTACTCCAGGCTTTTCTTGGTTCCCAGAAAAGAAGGCTCTTGGCATCCCATCTTAGACCTATCCAACCTCAGTCAGTTTCTCTTGGTTCCAAAATTCAAACTGTTGACTTTTCAAAAACTCCTACTCATGATAGCCTCACTGGCCTTTATAGTTCCTCTGGATCTAAATGATGCCTACCTGCACATCCCAATTCAAGGATCCCACAGAAGCTTTTTACACTTCAGAGCAGGTTCCAGTCACTATCAATTGTCAGCACTGCTCTTTGGCTTCTGCTGCTCCAGTGGTTTCACCAAGTGCTTAGCCCCTGCAGTTGCATTCTACAGGACCAGAGGGGTCCAACTATACCCCTTTCCGGATGATTGCCTGATATTGGCCACAAATCTATCAAAACTTCACAAGGACCTGAAGTTTACCTAAGACCTTCTTGCCTCTCTGGGCTTCACAGTAAATCTGCAAAAATCCAACACTGTTTTAACCAACAGGATAGTTTCTCTGGGAGCACTCCTGGACTTGTCACTTCAAAAAGCCTTTCTTCCCCCAAACAAGCTCTCCTTTTTGACCCACTAATTTCAAAGTATCCCGTAGAAACAATGGATCTCAGCCAGACACTAGGATATGTGGCATCTTGTATCCTTATGGCTCCCCTGACCAGACTGCACATGAGGAGACTCCAGTGGGACCTCAAAAATGTATGGTGTCAGGACCCTCAATCCCTTATGACCAAGATACAGCTGCTTCCTTGTCTCAAAGAGTTTGCATGGAGGGTACAGGCTTGTGTTCAAAATCAGGGCCTTCCATTCAGATTCATTTGCCAAGTCCAAACTCTCACTGCAGATGCCTCAGAGATAGCCTGGGGGGCCCACTTTCAACGCATCCAATTCCAAGGGAAGTAGGAGGTTCAGTTCAAGGACAGGCACATAAACTGGAAAGAGCTTATGGCAATGCAAAGAGACTTGATAGCTTTCAAGGAAAAATGTGACCCAGGGGTCCTTTTAGTCAAAGCATACACCACCACAGTTATGTGATACAGAAACAAGCAGGGAGGCACCCACTCTTACCCTCTATGCTGCCTAGAGATGCATGTTTGGGGAAACTGCTCGGTCTCTGGGGTTGCATCTCCTGGCATAATACCTTCCAGGGGCTCAAAATGCTGTAGCAGATCACCTCAGCAGAAACTTGATGGACCCTCACAAATGGCATCTGCATTGGGAAATATTTCTCAGCATTACCCAGAGATGGGGAGCCCCACAGATAGACCCCTTCACCAAGGAAGATGATCAACTGGAAAAATTATCTTCCAGGATCAAACAGATATCAGCCTGGAAAACAGATATTCTCTCCTTCCTTATACTTCTTTTCATTTATGCATTCCCTTCTTTACCCCTACTACCTCGAGTGCTTTCTAAAGATAAGAGAAGAGGGCCCAAGGGCAATACTGATAGCCCCAGACTGGCCGAGGCAGCACTGGGTATCCTGTGCTTCTCAAACTAAGCAACCAGAGTCCATGGCCGCTGCCTCAGAGAGTCGACTTTCTCACTCAGGGCAAGGGAAGGATTGTGCACCCCAGCCTGCAGATGCCCAGCCTTTTGGCTTGGATAATTCTACAGCATCCAGGAACAAGCTTTACCCTAAGCAAACAGCTTCAGGATATTCTCAAGGAATGTAGAAGGCCTAGCACTATGAAATCTTACTCAGCTAAGTGGAAAAAAATTCCCACCATATGCCAATAGTAGCACCACAATCCTGATTCAGCCTAGATTGCTACCATTTCAGATTACCTACCTAGTCTGGCTGATAAAGGCCTTTTCTACTTTTCTATTAAAATTCATGCATCTGCCATTTTGGCTAATATTCCTGCAGTTCCTCCTGTCTTTTTCCTTCCCCTGTTAAGACGATTTCTTAGGCGAGTCATTCACATTAGACTGCCCACGAGGCAATCAACCCCTACATGGGACCTTAACTTTGTTCTGGAAACAATTGAGTTTGCCTCCTTTCAAATCTGTAGCCTCTACCCAACTGAAGTTTATAACTTGGAAAACTGCCTTACTGCTGGAGATTGGCTCAGCCAGGAGGGTCTCTGAACTACATGCTCTCATGGCAGTGCAACCATTCCTCATCTTCCACCAAGACAGGGTTTCCCTCAAGACTAACCCTTCTTTCATGTCCAGGGTGATCACTGACACTTCTCTGAATCAAGCTATTCAGCTGCCTACATTCTTTCTTGTCCCCCAGAACAAAGGGGAAAGAGTACTCCATTCTTTGGATGTGCATAGGCACCTCTGCTATTAACTTAACAAAACAGGATCCTTGAGAAAATCTGACCAGCTTTTTCTGACCTTTGCCCCTGGCTCTGAAGGAAAATTAGCTTCAAAACAAACCATCTCAAAATGGATCTCCTACTTTATCTCTTTGTTACTACCATCATGGTAAAAACTCTCCTGATGCTATCAGGTCACCCTCCACTAGGGCTACTGCAACCTCTGCTGCCTTCTTGAAAGGGGTCCCTATTAAGGACTTCCTCAAAGCTGCCACTTGGTCATTTTTGCATACCTTCACCAAACAGTATCACTTGACAGCCTTTTCTAGGTCCAGGGCAAGATTCGCCACTCCCATCTTGCAGGGCATCCTCTCTTCTCCCTAATCTCCTTCCTCCCTCTTTTCAGCTTTGGGAATCTTCCCACAAGTCAGGACTGCAACAGTGAAACTTGAAGACCACAATACAGTTGTGTACACTTACCATAAATGTAGATGTTCGTGTATTCACTGTTGCAGTCTTCTTTCCCTCCCTCCTTGCCCCTTAACCTACTATGTAATATACTCTTAATCTCTTTTCTAGCCAAGGAACCCCCCTTTGGCCTCTCTATCTGTAGGGGTTCTCTTCTTCGTTCCCCACTGCTCACCTGGGCCTCCTACCTGTTAGGGGACAAAAAAAAACTGAGTTCATGATGTAGTCTGGCTCCCTGTTTATGCAAGCATACTGACATCGGTTAGGGCATCTGCCAGCCTTAGGAGGAGGAAAGGATTTTCTCTGGTAGTTGGCACGGCCAAGGGCTTTCACTGCAGGAAATCCCACAAGTCAGGACTGCAACAGTGAATGCACTCAAACATCTACATTTATGGGAAGTGTACAGAACTGTACTTTCTCACAGTTGTTTCTAGTTCCAGGAGCAGAAAGAAAAAGTTAAGCGAGCAACCTTTGCCACCACAGCAGGCTAGCAACTTGCCTCAGTTGCAGGTGGGTGGCTCTTCTGTGGCTATTTGTTGTTCCTCTTTACCCCACTCGCTGTGGGTGTATCACTTGCAACGACAGTGGACCAGGGGTTAGGCATGTCCTCTGTAGCTGCTGGGTTCCCCACAGTGGGCAAGGGAGAGCCGGTCTTGTTTGTCTTGGGAGAGAAAACAGGGAAGACTTCCCTGTTTTGTCATAATTGTAGGGAAGGTGCTACTCTGCCATTGTTGACCCCATTTTTCCTGACAAAATGAAACAGAAAATTAAACATGCATGCACTCCTCAAATTTTCTTGGAAAGGATTAGTATACCGAGTCTGGCTGAGAGTTTAATTCTGGCTGTTCATTCTTATAAAATGGTTTCTATTAATAGAAAGTATGCTTCATTTCCTGAAGTGATTCAAGATTCTGAATCTGGACAGGAAGATGAAGGGATGCAGGGTTTTATCCCCAGTTTTTTGAGTCAGACCAGAGACCACCTCATTTTCTGATTCTGTCTTTTGGGGGGGGCACTTCTATTTCTAGAATGTCCCAGTGTTTTCAGTGAGAGAATACTGAGGTTTCCTTGTCCCTCGTTGAATACTATGAGCTGTTAACAGAAGGAATTTCCAGAAACTTCACCCATTTATCGTGTTCTGTCAGCTCTAGAGGATGTACGTCACTGCCTGCAATGTTTCCTGATAGTTAGCCTTCTGCCCCTAAAAGCGTATTTAGAATTTACAAAGTTCCTTAGTCCTTTACGATTGTGTACTCTCTTCTCAAACCTGAATCAGCAGCTATAGCTTTAGTTAATCCTGCTGCTAGACATTTGGTTAATCCCATCCTACTCTTTCTGACAAGGATGGGAAGATTATTAAAAAGTATGGGTTCTTTAGATCAGTTGCTCATTTCTTCTGAAGGTAAGAAGGGACAACCCTTTGGCCTTTACTTGTCCATCAAGGTTCATTTATCAGCCATTTCGACATGTCCACCCACGGAACCTGCCCTTTCAATGCATTCTTATGTCCAAATGTTTTTAAAAAGGGTTTTGCATAACAGGTCTTCAAGAAAACCAGTGGTTCCCTCCTTAGGATCTTAATTTTATATTAGAGAAGATAACACCTGCTGCATTTGAACCAGCAAATTTGGCTGAATTGAGGTTCTTAACATGGAAAACAGTGTTGCTGATTGCTCTGACCTGTGCAATAAGAGTATCTTGAGTTGCAAGCTCTTATTTTCCACAGAGATGGGGTTTCTTTGAAAATGAGTCCTCTTTTATGCCGAAAGTGGCAGCCTAGTTTACTTTACACTGTCCCTCTCCCCATTTTATTTCATTAACCTAAAAATGAGGGATAAAGGATACTCCATACCTTGGATGTCTACCAACAGCTAAATCTTTCAGTCTTTAGATCAGTTGCTTATGTCTTCTGAAGGTAAGAAGGGACAACCTGTGTCAACACGAGCTATTCCCAAATGGTTGTCTTAGGCTGTTAGCTTTTAGTATACTCATCAAACAAAACTATTCCAGGCAGGGTCAAGACCCACTTTTTCAGGGCCTTGGTTTTATCTGTGGCATTTTGAAGTGTTTGGAGTTCAAACGTATTCTAGAAGCAACAGCTTGGTCCACTATAGATACATTTACAAGGAATTCCATCTTGATTCCTTCTCTAGGTCTAGATCAAGCTTTGCTAGGACCATTTTCCAGGGGCTCCTGGACCCTTCCCCTTCCAAATTTAGTAAGCTAGGGTAATTTACCCATATAGTCAGGGCCAGCCTTTGGTCAACTGGTGCCCTAGGCAAAAAGTCTCCACAGCCCACCCAACACCATTTGGTGCCCCCATCCTGGCCTACCTATACCATCCAGATTATTGGAAAAGCGCCCCTGCTAGAACGGTGCCCTAGGCAGCCACCTAGTTGGCCTCTGCCTAAGGCCGGCTATGCGTATAGTTAAGACTACTTTAGCTGTGATCAGTATGATGAACATAGTGCAATTGTGTGAGTAAACATAACAGCAGAGTTTCGAATGATCGCTGCTTCAGTAGCCAATCCTTCCCTCCATTCCTCTTGTTGTTTGGTGTGTTGTTTTTGCACGTGTGTGGACAATTATTTTTTGTTGGTCCCAGCATTGTCCTTTCAGGGCCTGGCACCAAAACCTTTCTTTTTAGTCATCTCAGCTTGAGCTGGCTGATGGTTTAGGAGCATGTTAGGTCCCCTGAATCTTTGGAAGCTGGCTGGCTAGTATTTCTTTGCAGTTTATAACCCATGTAACCAAGTCTACTGCAAAAGTGAGAATTCAAACATTTGCTGTTATGGTAAGTTTACTTACACAACTGTACTTTCTTGTATTTAATCGTCTGGTTTCTTTTTTCATAGAGTGAACGTTTTCCTTGTTTTGCAATTTGATGCTTTTTTTTATTTTTGTCATTCTTCTTGTCAGTGTTTTATATAGAAGATGGTACTACCAATTCTGTAAATACCACAAGGCAAGCTTTTAAATTTGTGCACAACCTTTATTATGATCATGTTGCAGAATCACCATGTAACTCTTCCCTCCAAGAAAAATGGAAAAAGAAAAACTGAAGGAAAAAGCTTATTTTTCTTATGTCTTAGAAGGAAACTATCATGAGGAGACTTGCCATTAGAAGGATTGACATGAGTTATTCCTGACTGGATAGCAGTTTATCCTGTTGTAGGCAGGGAATGTCTACCTCTAAGAAATGTTCCTCTTCCTCTTAGATTCTCCAGCTCTTAAAACAGAAAAGGCCAGCCTTCCAGTGAAGGTCTTAAGTGTATTCTCATCAGGATGAGATTTGTCAAATCTTAGATGAGGAATTTTTTGGGACTGGATGGGAAAGTGACTTTTCAGACTTCTGATGATTTACATTTACACATTTGTAACAGTTGGGCCATCATTGTCCCATGTATGTGGCAGAAATACTTTGAGGTCTTTTAATTGGTAAGCTTCTTGTTGAGTAATTCGTTAAACCTTGGACAGTATATCTGGCAGAACCATTAAAGCTGTCTCAATAATAAGGTGAAGAGCTTAGTCTGGGCCACAGGCTATGCCTATTGAACATGGGAAAAGTCTTATGAGTAGACTGAAGTGGAAAAGGAAGAAACTGAGGAGTATGAAGTTGAATCTTATAAACATGTGCTTTTTTCCCCTCTCCTGCATACTCACATCCCACTTTCCTCCTGTTCAGTGATGTACAGAAAAAAGGAACTCCACCATCATCTCCTGAAACTGTGACATTCAGAGAGCTCTTATAGGTTGTTCTGTTTTGATCCATCTTCATTCAAGTAGTAAGTAGATGGAATATTTAAAAGACCTAATATTTGTATTTCTCCACCCCCACAATCTTGCATTTGTCATATCAGCCATAAAGTAGTCATGGAGAGTAGGCATTAAGATATGGCTTTACTAGCTACAGAGCTGAAGGTACTTGCCACTTAAAGGGTGTAATTTCTTGAACCGCTATTCTGTCACTTTGTCAGTGGCTAGTAGCTCACGAGTGCCGAAAGAATCCTTGGCATTCTAACAGTCTCTTCTTTTACTATAAATTGAGACATGCAAATCAGTGAGGTAAGAAAAAATATGCCTATTAGTTTAGGCTTAATGGTCATCAGTTACTTAGCACACATGATCTTATACCACAGCAGACTTCTGAAGTAGAATCAGTTCCTGGGGAAAGGTTTTTTTGACTCTTCAGTACTGAGTTCAAGAAACTTGTAGACAGTTATTGAGCTCCATATATAAACATCCGTTATGTGCAGACCAAGACCGTGCATTTCAGGTAATTCTTCATCACCTTGCATGACTGTCCATATTATGGTTATCTGATATGATGTATTACAGGATGGTGAGCTTACCTTTTAAATTTCTTCTGCATGAGCTTTTAGGACCTTATAATGGCAGCTGTGGGAAAGGATAATAGTGATTGTTTCCACCCGCAGTGTGTACAGTTAGCAGTTTGAATTTCTTGTAAATAATGAAGTGACTAAATTTTCTGAGAATTAAAAGGACCATAGCACAGCAACCCACCAATCTTTCTTGGGACTAGAAACAGCCAGGGCAGAAACTCCATCTTCTTCCTTCTCTGATCATCTGAAGTATAAGACTTGATGTCTGTATGTCACATACAAGAGAGTTTAGACTTCTTGCCCCCCCCACCCCCCCATGCAGGAGGTGGAGAACAGATAGTGTGCCTTAATAGTTTTAAGGTATTTTGAGTAAATGGATCACTCTTTTTAATTTCTCCAAGTCTTTTGGGTTTCTAATACTATGACTGGAATGGACCTCATTCCTAATTCAAGGTACGATTAAAGTTCATGAAATTAGTATTGTTTCAATCTTTGATGTCAGCCAGAAGTGCTCTTCGCAGCACCCACAGTGTGCCCAGTAATGACACATTCTGCAGTTCATATGGGGTTACATGTATTGGTAACATGTCTAAGTAAGATTGTAGATTATTTTTTATAAGACCCGTTGCTCCTACTACTATTGGAATTGTCGGGGTATCTTTCTTCCACATTGCTCTCGTTTCTGCCTGCAGGCCTTGATATTTTATGACTTTGTGTCTCTCTCTGTACGCAAGACACTGTAGTCACTAGGGGTGGTGATTTTAACGATCAGTGCTACTTTTGTCTTTTCATGGACCACTGTATATGGTTTTCTAGTATCGATTTTTTTGAACTGTTGATAATGGGTGATCCCATGTGATGTAGACGTCATCATTTTCTATGATGCTTTGTGGCTCATGTCTCCAGTGTTTTTCAGCCATTTCAGTACCATAATGTTTGCACAATCCCCAGTGCAACAGTCTTGCTACATTATTGTGCCTTTCAGTATACAGCCCTTCTGCCATTAGTATGTCACAACCAGCAGCAAGGTGTGAAGCTGTTTCCAGTTCTATTTTACACAGTGTCTGTTTGGGGTATGCATGTAATAGTTCTTACTCATGGCTAAATCTTCATGTGAAGATGCTAATACTTAACCAGAAGTTAGGTGCTGCATCTGGGCCTGGGGTTTTCCAATTAGAGGCTTTTCTTAACTTTGTTTCAATTTCTCTGGCTGTTACTTCATCCCATTTCATACCATGTACCTTTAAACTTCGTATTCTTTCTTAGGTTCATAGGTAGGTACTAGGCTATCGGCACAAGGGCCTATGTAAGCATAGTCAACAAGGTGCCCTGGCTTACGCCACCCAAGAAAGTTATTTTCCTGTGCCACTATCGAGCAGAGACACAGAAGTGATCCCTGGGGTGTATTTCCTATTTCCCATCCACTCATCAAGATTTTTCTTGAAGAGTGCTAATGAAGAACTTTGCTTGACATAGCTGGGTAACCTGTTCCATTTAGCATCTTTGTTATATTCCACAAGATCTCCATAAGTACTTCTCCACAATATATCTATTTCTTCTTTTTTTGGTGGTCTTTCAATTCCTTTTACCTTGTTTCCCAATTCTGTATAAAACTTTTTTGGGTTATGAATAAATTGCTTATTTTATACTTTTCCTTTATGTTTGTCTACATATCTTCTGTCATCAATAAATTGCTTATGTTGTACTTTTCCTTTATGTTTAACTGCATATCTTCTAAGTTTTTCCACCTGTGCTGAGACTTTTTTTGCGATAGTGCACGGTAGATCCTGCTTTTATTACATCTGTCTTTCTAAGTATTTTAGTTGATCTGTTCCCTCTTTTATACTCTTCTAACAATGACACTTCTTGTCTTAATCGCTTTATAGTTTTCTCTATTCAATGTTTCCATGATGATATTCGATTTCTCCACTTCCTTTCCCTCACTACCATATGTTCTTGTGGTAGAACTCTATCAATTATTCATTTAGTTGCTCAGTAATATAGCCTGTTTACTTCTGTTATGTCACATGGATCTCTATGGACAGTCCTAATTACTGTTTTCATTTGTTTTAGCAAACTTCTACCTTTTTGGGTTTTATTGACCTTCTGCAGTCTATTTCTTTCCTTGATCTTAATATGTCTGTGTCTATTAAATCAAGCAACTTTTCTCTTAGCTCATTTTCTTCTAAACTGAGGGCACATTTCTTTGTTTTCATTTCTTGCGGGCATTCTATAGAAAGTTGTATAGCATCTTCCTGTGCCACATTCTTTTTCAGTTTCATCCTGTGCCATCTGTTGCTCTGTCATATGGGAACACACTGGCTTATCACTCCTCAACATTGACTGCATCTGAGTTTCCTGTTCCTTCCCTTGTTGTCCAGCTTCAAGTGAAAATTGATACTTGTTTCCCGTGGAAGGCTCCAAAACATCTTCATATGGCACCTGACCAATTGCTTCCCCTTAATGTGGATGCCCATTGCTGTATCCTGTTGTTGTGCTTTCTGAATTAGATATTCTACACTGAATCCTTCACTTCACAGGCACTCCATAACCTCATTTTCTGTTTCTTTAACTTCTCCATTACTAATCTCCTTTTCCTGTTTGTTGTGTTATTTTTTTGTATTGTAAAGTTTTCCATGTCTGAATTTGTTTGGTATATTTCTTTTCAAATATCTTTGGTGCTGCTCTTTTTGTATTGGTTAGTTTTGCTATCTCCTTTGCATAGATATTGCATTGTATTAAATCTCTCTTTCTTTCCTATGTCCATATTTCTTCTTCAGATGTCTCTTGATCTTCCTGTTTCTCCTTACTTTGGGGACTCGTTCCATTATGCTATGATGTAACCTGTGTTAGACCTTCTATACCAAATCCTTCACTTAGCAGGCACTCCATAACTTTAACTTCTACATTACTAATCTTTTCTACATTCCCTCTTTGTGATATTTTTTTATTGTGAAATTTTCCATATCTAGATGCCTTTGCCTGTATTTCTCTTCGAATATCTTTGGAGCTGCCTTCTTTATATTGATTAATTTGGTGTTTGCCTTTGCATAAATATTGCAGCATGTCAAATCTCTCTTTCTTTCCCATGTCCATATGTCTTTTTTTATACTTTTCAAATATCTCTCGGTTTATATTTTCGCAATTCCTCAGATGCTTCTTTTTCCAGATAGATTAAAGTTTTGTGGTCTATATACTGTTTTTTCACAAATCTGTTGTATTAATGAACACACATTTTTATTTGAAGTGTCTGACAGTTTTTCTTGCTGAAGTATTTTTCTTTCCTTTAATTTCTGTCTTAATCCTTTTGAACATCTTGTGTCTTTAAATTCTGGGCTTTTTGCATATTCATAACAGTACATAATTTCTTTCTTATCCTCAGTAATCCACTCTGTCGTCTTTATGACTCTTCTTTGGCCTATCATTTTTTCTAGACTGCTACTTCCTTCTAGAACAGTGTGGCCATCCTCCCATTACCCATGTGATCACCCATGTAACTGATCTAATGATTCTCCAGACTGTAATAGAGACGGAACATTTCCCCTGTAATTCCTGCTGAACAGGCAGTATGTAGCCAAGTAAACCATCAAAGCTGCTGGCAGAGTTGGGAAATAATCTTGGAAGTTGGTTTTCATTGGAATTTTATTCTGAAAGCTCTTCCTGACATCTTGTAACTTGGTCTGACACTGTACTGGTTTCACTAAAGATCACTTAATGACTCTTTATTGATTAATTGCATTTTGAGAAAGGAAATAGTGTGTGGTCATAGTCAGTATCAAATGGGATTGGTTTTGTTGAATTATTTCAGATTCTATAATAAAAATGAAATTGTATAAACATATTGTTATATGTCTGAAATGGTGTGAATGAATCATTGTCTGTATTTTGATTGAAGGTGCTATTGACATTGTAGATATATTGTTTAAAAGCATTCCTTATGGTTACTCCATACAGAGCTTTGAACATTTGCAATGCATTTCACTACTGGGCTTTTAGAATCTTAGGATCCGAGGTTGTCAGCACTGTTAACTACATTTATGTCCTGTTTGTAATGTTTGTCTTGCATGTAACTATACAGTTAACAGTCGATATAAAAAGTGTACACACCCCTGTTAAAAATGCCAGGGTTTTTTAATATAAAAATGAGACCACAATAAATCATTTCAAAACTTTTCCCACCTTTAATGTGACCTATATCCTGTACAATTCAGTTGAAAAACAAATCTGTTAGGGGAAAAAATATAAAAAATAAAAAACCTACAATAAGCTGGTTGCATAAGTGTACACACCCTTAAACTAATACTTTGTTGAAGCACCTTTTGATTTAATTACAGCATTCAGTCTTCTTGGGTAGAAGTCTATTAGCATGGCACATCTTGACTTGGCAATATTTGCCCACTCTTCCTTGCAAAAGTACTCCAAATCTGTCAGATTGTGAGGACATCTCTTGTGCACAGCCCTCTTCAGGTCACCCCACGGATTTTCTATTGGATTTAGGTTTGGGCTCTGGCTGCGCCATTCCAATGTTATAATTTTCTTCTGGTGAAGCCATTCTTTTGTTGATTTAGATGTATGCTTTGGGGCTTTGTCATGTTGAAAGCTGAAATTCCACTTCATCTTCAGCTGTCTAGCAGACGCCTGAAGGTTTTGGGCCAAAAGTGACTTGTATTTGGAAATGTTCATAACTCCCACCACCTTGACTAAAGCCCCAGTTCCAGCTGAAGAAAAGCAACCCCAAAGCATGATACTGCCATCACCATGCTTTACCGTGGGGATGATGTTCTTTTGCTGATGCGAAGTGTTGTTTTTGCGCCAAACGTACCTTTTGGAATTGTGGCCAAAAAGTTCAACCTTGGTCTCATCAGACCATAACACGTTATCCCACATGCTTTTGGGAGTCTTGATGTATTGTTTTGGAAGTTTTAGCCAGGCCTGGATGCTTTTCTGTGTAAGAAAAGGCTTCAGTCTTGCAACCCTACCCCATAGTCCAGACGTATGGAGAATACATGAGATTGTGGTCACATGTAGTACGCAACCAGTACTTGCCAGAAATTCCTGCAGCTCCTTCAGTGTTGCTGTAGGTCTCTTGGCAGCCTCCCTGACCAGTTTTCATCGTATTTTCATCAATTTTGGAGGGACGTCCAGTTCTTTGCAATGTCACTGTTGTCCCATATTTTCTTCACTTTTTGATAGCTGTTTTCACTGTGTTCCATGGTATATCCAATGCTGTGGAAATTTTGTTGTACCCTTCTCCTGACTGATACCTTTCACGAATGAGATCCCTTTGATGCTTTGTAAGCTCTCTGCGAACCATGTCTTTTGCAGTAGCACTCAACTGAGCAAGTGTCAGGAAAATCCTACTAGGACAACTGAACTTTATTTGGGGTTAATCAGTCTCTTTAATTGATGGCAGGTATATACCCAAGAAGAATGAATGCTATAATTAAATCAAAAGGTGCTTCAACAAAGTATTAGTTTAAGGGTGTACACACTTATGCAACTATCTTATTGCACGTTATTTATTTTTTTATATTTTTCCCGTAACAGAGTTGTTTGTTTTTCAATTGAATTGTACAGGTTATAGGTCACATTAAAGGTGGGAAAAGTTTTGAAATTATTTATTGTGGTTTCATTTTTTATATCACAAAAAACTGGCATTTTAACAGGGGTGTGTACACTTTTTATACACACTGTATATGTTAAAAGTTATGTAGACTTGCATGTTGCCACAGGTATAGAGAAATTTTGTTTTACAGCTTCAGTAGGTGATGGTTCAGAGAAGTTCTGCTTTATCTCCCCGATGGGTTCTCCCAGATTGTAGGGTTATAGGGTTCATCTTGAGGCAGTGCATCTTTCCTTACATCTTTCTCTCCACAGTCTGTGGACTATTTCTACTACAGCTTCACCTACTTTAACCCCACTGTACCACGGTCACCTCCTCTCCTTCGGCTGTTTTGCTTTGGGAGGAGAGTCAGCCTTAGAACAACTGCTAGGAAGGTTTACAGCAGTAGTGTCCCTACAGCACTCCCTTTGCATGCTCGCTGCCTATTATGAGGTGTTCATACAGTGGGCTGTATAAGGGACATCACCACCTCAAAGGTGCCATTCTCATAAGCTGGGGCTGTCCCTGGACAAATGTTCCAGTGGTTCCCTGGCCCCCACCAGACAGTCAAATGCTACAACCACCCTGTGCATATGTCCCTGCTCTCACCTCCTGAGGGACGGTGAGCAGGATTTTCTTCTTCAAGCCTGTTCCCAAGCCAAAATTCCAGCAAATGCCCAAACATGCCTGGGTTATAGTCAATGTTTTGTCCTTGTATACCATTGGAGTGGCTTGTTTTGCTTTTCTTACTGCTGGTGTTGTCTGTTTTAATGGTTGCATTACTAATTCTTTTGTTTGTTCCGTATGATTTTTTTTTTTAGGTTAGAGCCACGATTCATGCCATATATATAATCAAGAAGACACAAAAAAAATTTGCACTTTCCAGCCTGTAACTAACCTAGAAATTATGTAAAATGAGAAGTTTCAGTTTTCATAGCTTCACTTGTTTAGTTGTTGATTCCTTTACTGATGTACTTTTTGTGGCCTTTTCTGGATGTGTACGATTATTAGTTTAAAATGTGCTGATGCCATCCTTGTATTTGACTGCTAGTTAATAATATAAAGAAGAATTCAGTGTCACTGATGCCCTGCATGTAATATTTCTTTTTAATGCCAGATGTTTTCATCACTCTCAGACACTGTGATCAAAACTTATTCAGTCCTTTTGGTTCTCTCATGGACACTTTTACTTTCCTGTTAGTATTCAGGACTACTGTGGGAAATTTTACTACAATTTTGTTAGTTTTGGGATCACCCTGCTCCCCTGCACCTTAGGGCTTCCAGTCTTTATAACAACACCTCCTGTTCTAAGAATTGTAACCTCTCGCTATGAACGACCTAGGGCCCTTGTACTACCCTCCTCCTCACCTAATTTAGTTTGCAACCTCCACTTAAAAATGACGACAGGGAGCAATGACAGCATACGGTATTACCATGCTCTTACTGAGTATAATCTTGGGAGAGGAGCAGGAATGGTCTGCTGACTTGTCCTGCTATTACCTGGTGGGATCCGGTAAGAGTTTTGTCATTTGCGTGCTGCGTATACTTTTCCTGAGACAGTTTCTGTGATCCTAGACCTGTTTCAAAAGCTGCAGTTATTAAGGCTTTCACGAGTAATACTTTACATGATTAAGTCATGGAGCATCTTTAATTAGAATAACCATTTAGTTAAATTTTTTTTCTTTGAGTGAGTCATAGCTGGGAGGTGAGTGTTAGCTTCTCTACATTGCATCTGGGAATGTAAAAATAGTACTAATGCTTTTGTTGCTTAAACATGTATTTTCTACAAGTTTATTTTGACTGCCAGGTATTTACAGCTGTGTAACACTTGAGACTTTTTTAGGTTTTGGCATTGTAAAACTTAGAAAAAAAAACATTATTTTTTTTGTTTAATGGAAAATGCTACTTAATTGCTAAAATAAACTTTACGGGCAGGCTGTTTCTTAAGATTTTAGCAAGAAGCACTTGGGCGAAAGTCTAGATAATTTAAAACTTGCTTGAGAAATGGTTAAATGGTAGAATTGATTTGTGTAATGTTCATCGTTCTCATTGCATGGTAGTGTTTTGATTAGATGGGTTGTATCCTGCTTTGGGATACAGCATCTGGCCAGCTTCACAAAGTTCTGGCTCTTTTCCACACCTTCACTCTCCCATATAAGTAGCAGTGGCATGCACCTTCATCATTTGTTCCTAAAGATGTTCATAGGTTCATAGGTTCATACTAGGCTATCTGCCCTAGGGCATTTATAAGCCTAGCCAGAATGTGTTTGGCTTTCGCCACCCATTTTAAATTTATTTTGCTATGCCCTTTTTTGAGGTTAGTATACTGTGCCTCTGTCTAACAGTGACACAGAAGTGATACCCGGGGTAAACCTACGATCTCCCATCCACTCATCAAGATTCCTCTTGAAGAGAGTCAATGAGGGACTCTGCCTAACCTGTACTGGGATTTTATTCCAGAGTGAAGGGAGCCTCTGGGTTATGAATCTGTCCCTCCAGCATGTCCTATTTATTTCAGTGCTGAGGTTCAAGTCTCGAGCGTAGCTCGATGGGATTTGGATTTTCTGAGGTGCAGCATGTCCATTAATTCTGGGTTGGACATGGCTTTATACGTCAGGCACAGATCGCCTCTGAACAGGCGGTATGCCACTGAGTAGAGCTGGAGTTTCTTTAATCGGGCAGCATATGGCATCTGTTTGAGCCCTTTGATCCTCTCGGTGAGGTACTTTTGGGGTCTTTCCAGTTGCTGCAGGTGTCTGGTAAGGTACATCCCAAAAGGGGCATTGTACTCAATTATGGGCCTGATGAGGGATGAGTAAAGAGGCACGATGACCTCCCCTGATCTAGATGTGAATCCCTTCATGATTAGGTGGGCTATATAAAATGTTTTTCTAACCACTTTGGCCACATGGTTGTCAAATGATAGATTGCTATCAACTTGGGTCCCCAGGTCCCTAATTACTTCTTCTGTACTTAATGGATTACCACCTATGTGGTAATTTGTGGGCACTTTGTTTTTGCCAAAGGGGATGACTATACACTTTTTGGCATTTAGCTTGAGGCCATGGCTCTGGCACCAGTTGTCTGTTTCTATGAGGCCCTTTTGGAGGATGCTTGTGTCGGCTGGAGAGTCGATTATGGCGCCCAGTTTGCAGTCATTTGCGAACTTGGTCAGCCGCAGTCCTTCCGTGTTGGCCTGTACCTCCGAGAAATATATACCGAGCAAGAGAGGTCCCAGGACTGAGTCTTGTGGGACACCACTTGTAACTGGTTTGGAGTCTGACATGGCTCCAGCAATTCTAACCATGCGGGTTCTGTCTTTGAGCCAGTTTGCAATCCATCTAGTGACATACGGGTTTATATTTAAGCTGATAAGCGTATCTATTATGCCCGAGTGGGGTATTGTATCGAAGGCTTTTGCGAGTCATGTGTGTTTTGTCTTTTGTTTGGACCAGACCATAATTCAGAGAGTTATGAGTATTGCTTGACATTTTATAAAGCTACGAGATTATGATTAATATCTTTATCATTGTCGTCATCATCCTTAACCAAAGAAGTTATACAAATATTCTCTAAGGAAACAAAAAAGAGTAGCACTGGATGTTCTTCGTGTTTCACTGTTGCAGTCATAACTGTAGGGTGCTCCTGCCGGCAGGCAGCCCGAGGTCGGCCAGAATTCCAAAGTCTGGGTCCGGCGTCGGCTGTACCAGCAAGTACCTTGACGTCAGAACGTAGAGGTATAAAGCTGACAGCCGACGCCATCTTCTCCTGTCTTTCTTGCCGTGCGGTGGAAAGCAGCTCGCAAGTTGTTGGTTGGTGGATTCCGGACAACGTGCTTTGATTGTCGTCGGTCCGAAGTCGTCGTCTTCTTCTCTTCTCAAGCGAAGTACCCCGTTGGGGAAACCTTTTTCTTGCTCCTCCGATGTCAGAAAAAGTTAATAATTGTATATCGTGTGGAAAACAAATACCTCATAAAGATTTCCACTCTTACTGTCTTCCTTGCTTGGGCCCTGACCACGACGTTTCTTGCTGTCGGTTTTGTGCCAGGTTTAATTCTCGCACTATTAAGCGTAGGTACGATTGGGCCTTGAATTATTTCGGTAGATGGTTCAATTATAGGATGTCGTCGGATACTTTACCGGCAACCGGAATTCACAAGAAACGCAAGGACAAGGATAGGCCTCTGAGGTCCAAACAGGATACTTTGAAGCCGGAGCCAGCTTCGGGTTCGGCGGTCGTCAGTGAGGCGCATTTGCAGCCCCTGTAGTCAGCCACTTCGGAACTGATGGCCGAAATGGACTCCCATGGGGAGCCAACTAGGCCCAGTATTTTAGCTGCTGCAGGACCTTCGGACGTCACTCCTTCAGATGGGTCCGGAACTGCTGTGCAGGTACCGGCTTCTGAAGGGGTTTCAGGCCTTCTCATATTACTATTACTACAAAGACAAAGGCAAAGTCAAAGACCCCTGTTAAGCCAAGGGTTTCTTCTCAAGCTTCTTCGGATTCAGCTCCCAAGACCCAGAAGCAATTATTAAGAATGGCTGAAGATTTGCTTACTATGATTAGGGGCTCTCACCCCCCTCCTGAAAAAAGGCCTAGGCAGGATATTCCTTTGGATTCCTCTGATTAGGCTTCTGTGTCTTCAGTCTCTTCCTCTGACCAGGATTATTCTTTTCCTCCCTATGAGGATTTGGATGCAGAGGACTCTATTCCCTCTGCTTCTCCCCCTGAAGATTTTTCTTTTGGGGAAACTTTACATGAGATGAGAGAGCATTTTCATTGGGAAGGTCAGGATTACTCCGCTACCAAAAAGAGGCTTAGGGAGTTTCTCCTTCTCCCGCAACACAGACCTTTGGCTATTCCTCCTGTTCTTGATATTGTGGATGATGCTTTCTCTGAAGCTAACCTGAATCCTGATTCCTTTCCGCCTGCTCCTTCTAAGCCGGATAGATTTTACAGGGTTCCTGATTCCCATCAATTTTTGTACAAGAACCCTTCTGCAGATCCTGAAACTATTTCTCAGGGTTCCAAGGCTGCTAAGGCCGCTTCATCTAAAAATCCTATTCCCTCTGAAAAGGATTCTCGTGCCTTGGACAGATGGGGCAAAAAGGTGTATACTTCTGCTACTCTTTCTATTAGAGCTTTAAATTGCCAGTTTCATATGTTTAAGTATCAGCAATTTCTTTTGTCTGTTTTAAAGCAAAAACTCTCTACCTTTCCTGCATGTGCAGAGGACAAGGAATTACAGGATGTATTGCATGCAACTGAACAAGTTAGCAAACATAGTTTACATTGTGGTTTTGATGCCTTGGAGGCTTCTTGCAGGGCCGCAGCCTCTGGTACTGTTATCAGGAGACATGCTTGGCTTCGAGAGCAGAATTTACCTGAGCAAGTTAAGGCTAAATTGTTAGATGCCCCTGTTCAGCATGATGTTTTGTTTGGGTCTAAGGCTGAGGAGGTTATTAAAAAGATGGAAGACAAAGCGAAATCTATGCAGACTGTTAAAGATTTCTTACAAGTTCAGCCTCCTAGGTTTTCCAGAAATTGGCCCTCCAAAAATTGGTCCTTTCCCACATCTGACAGGCCTCAAAGGGGAAGATATAGACGCTCCAGAGGTCGGGCTCAGGCCTCTTACAGGTCCAGACAATGGTCTGCTTCATCCCCTAGAAGGGGAGAAGACAGATCTCAATCTCAAAGGAAGCAGACCCAATGACTCCCTCTGTTGGGCTACAGGTCCTCCTTGCCTGGAAGCCCCTCTCGGAGGAAAACTTTCTCTTTTCTACCAAAATTGGACACACATTACCCAGGACAAATGGGTTTTAGACATGATTTTAAGAGGTTACAAGTTCCACTTTCATACTCTACCAAGTTCTTTCAGTTGGCCAGATCTGCCAAAACATCAGTGGTCAGAGGCCTTAAATCAAGTGGAAGCTTTATTGGCCATGAGAGCTATAGAACCTGTTCCACTTTCAGAAATGGGAAAAGGTTTTTACTCAAGACTATTCCTGGTCCCAAGAAAACAAAACTCATGGAGACCTATTCTGGACCTTTCAGTATTGAACACCTATCTGGAAATTCCAAAATTCAAGATGCTTACTCTACAACAACTGCTTCCAATGCTCTCCCAGGATGCTTGGATGGTGACATTGGACTTAAAGGAAGCCTACTTACACATCCCCATCAGACAGGAACGCAGAAAATACCTCAGATTCAAGGCAGGTTCAAGGCATTTTCAATTCTCTGTACTGCCCTTTGGCTTATCTACTGCGCCCAGAGTCTTTACCAAGTGCCTGGCTCCAGTAGTAGCTTATTGCAGACTCCAAGGGATACAAATTTACCCCTATCTGGACGACTGCCTTATTCAGGTGGACAGCAAAGACCTTCTACTTCAACACCTGCAGTTTGTTCAAATTTCTTCTCCTACTTCTGGGATTTTCTGTGAACACAAAAAAGTCACATCTGATCCCCTCTCAGCAAATGATTATTTTAGGAGCTCTTCTAAACACAAGCTTGCAAAGGGCCTTCCTCACTCCAGAAAAACAACTACAGCTGGCTTCAATTTTCAAGACCTTGGCTACTTTAACTCAGCTCTCTGCAAGGAAATTCCTGCAGGCATTGGGCTACATGGCTTCTTGCATCCTGTTGATTCCAAATGCAAGGCTTCATATGAGAAAACTTCAATGGTACCTAAAGAGTGTATGGTCACAGCATTACCACAGTCTGGACACAACGATTCCACTGATTCCCTGCCTCCAAAAAGAATTCCTTTGGTGGTCCAGGGCTTGTGCTTTAAACGAAGGGAATCCCTTTAGTCTGCCTCAACCTTCTCAGATCATAACCACGGACGCTTTGGATTATGCTTGGGGAGCTCATTTTCTAGACATTTGCCAGCAGGGCTCTTGGACAAAGAAGCACCTTCCCTGGCACATCAACTTGAAGGAAATGTTGGCAGTCCAAAATGCTCTTCTAGCCTTCCAGAATCTTTTACAACCAGGGCCTCTTCTGATTCGTACAGACAACACCACAGTCATGTGGTACATAAACAAGCAAGGGGGCTCTCATTCATACCCCCTTTGCAGACTAGTCATGAGTTTATGGGACACAGCTCTAAATCTGAATCTGCATCTTCAAGCTCAATTCATTCCAGGAAAACAGAACCTCTTAGCAGACAGCCTAAGCAGAAACCTGTTGGATCCTCACGAATGGATGCTGGACCCCAACTTGTTCAGCAGGATCACTGCAGTTTGGGGTTGTCCTCAGATCTGTTTGCATCCCATCTCAATCATCAGTTGCCTCTTTTTTGCACCAGGTCCTTCCACAAAACAACGTGGAAAGTGGATGCCCTGTCATTCAGCTGGAGGAATCTTTCGGGATATGCCTTCCCTCCTCTTCCACTTCTGCCTCGGGTGTTAGTGAAAATAAAACAGGACAAACCAAAGATTATCATTTTGATAGCTCCAAATTGACCAAGGCAGTTTTGGTATCCAACTTTGAAACACCTATTCTTGGAACCTCCATGGATTCTACCTCTGATCCCTTCTCTTCTGTCCCAGCATCAGGGTCAGATGCTGCACTCTCAGATCAAGACTCTATGCCTGGCAGCTTGGCTCTACAAAGGCCTTTGATTCCTTCTTCTCTTCCCAAACAAGTTTTGGATGTTCTTTTAGAAGCTAGGTGGCCTAGCACTAGAAAATCTTATGCTTCTAAATGGAAAAGATTTTGTATTTGGATGCTGGATCGAGGTTCAGATCCTCTTTTGCCTGATATTTCTTCCATTTTACTTTACCTCTCAGACCTTTTGCTTAAAGGCCTCTCCTTTTCCTCCATCAAAATCCATGCTTCTGCTATCTCGGCTCATTTCAACACTGATCCTCCCATCTTTTCTCACCAGCTGGTGAGACAATTTTTGAGAGGAGCTAAGAATTTAAGACCTCCCAGAACTCCTCCTGTTCCTGCTTGGGATCTTAATTATGTCTTGGAGAAACTTACTTTGCCTCCTTTTGAGCCTGCTGCAGCTTCGGATATCAAGTTCTTATCCTGGAAAACAGCTATTTTATTAGCATTGACTTCTGCTAGAAGGGTTTCAGAGTTACAAGCTCTCATGCCTGTGGAACCATATCTTATTTTCCACCAAGACAGAGTTTCCTTGAGGACCAATCCTACATTTATGCCTAAGGTGATTTCCAAAGTGGAGAATCAGACTATTCACATTCCTACCTTCTTTCCAAATCCTCAAAATAAAGGGGAAAGGATCTTACATTCATTGGACGTACACAGACAACTACGATTTTACCTGGACAAAACTAAAGATTTCAGGAAATCTGATCAATTGCTTATCTCTTATGCCTCCAGTTCTCTAGGTAAGGCTATTTCTAAACAAACTATTTCCAAATGGATTGCTCATGGAATAAGGTTTTGTTACTCTCACTATGGGAAACAGATTCCAGGTATTGTTAGAAGTCATTCTACTAGAGCAGCTGCCACTTCAGCAGCTTTTCTCAGAGGAGTTCCTACCAAGGACATTTTGGAAGCTGCCACTTGGAGTTCAGTGCATACTTTTTCTAAGCACTATAATCTCCCTTTGTATTCTAAGTCTAGGGCAGGCTTTGCCTCTGCTGTTTTGCAGGGCCTTCTAGCTGCCCCTTCTTCTGCATAACCTCCTCCCTCATTCACAGCTTTGGGATTCTACCCTACAGTTATGACTGCAACAGTGAAACACGAAGAACATAGTACAGTTGTATACACCTACCATAAATGTAGATGTTCGAGTGTCTTCACTGTTGCAGTCGGTGTTTCCCTCTATTTTTCACTTGGTATCTCTTCCACTTCCTTTGTGGTGTATTTGTGTTTCTATTTGGACACCTTTTGGTTTCTTTGTTGGGGACTTCTGACATCTGGGGCAAGAAAGGCTGGAGAAGATGGCGTCGGCTGTCAGCTTTATACCTCTACATTCTGACGTCAGGGTACTTGCTGGTACAGCCGACGCCGGACCCAGACTTTGGAATTCTGGCTGACCTCGGGCTGCCTGCCGGCAGGAGCACCCTACAGTTATGACTGCAACAGTGAAGACACTCGAACATCTACATTTATGGTAGGTGTACACAACTGTACTTTCTGTTAGTTCAGCTGCACTAGTAATGGAGGAAAAAAATCAACAGAAATGGTTGTTGAAAAACAGGCAGTATCAGAGAAACATGCTTGTTTCAGTCTTGTCTGCAGTTTGCTCAAGACAAGGGTGCAAGACTTAACCTTAGGGACTTTTATGTAATGCTATTGCCAGTCCCAGTATGGTGCAGACTTCTCATTTTGTTCTACCTGTGATGAGTTTGTGGTCACATACAGATCTTGGCCTGCCTAGCATGTAGCGCATACTTAGGAAATCTGTAAGCGATCCCTTCTTCATAGTTGTTGAAGAACATGTGGTCTCCTCCCCCTCGGGCTACATCTGGTGTCCTTTTAGTAATGTGGTTTGCTTTGTAGTGTTTTGCTGGTGGAAGCATGGAGGCAGATGTAAGTCACTGGGGATGATTCTAATAGACCCACTTCAGCAGTACAGAGGTTGATGTTCTTCATTCCACATTGCTGCAGTCCTAACTATTGGGGTAGTCCGCTGTCCAGTCGGCCCGAATACCAAAGTATATGGCTGGCGGTCAGGGCGCATTAGAGGGTACTAATGCGCATGACCTATCCTCAGTCTTTTGCCGCATGGTCCGATGCAGAAGCAGTTTTGCGAGTGCAGGTTGGCGTTCTGAAATTTTCTGAAGTCGGAGTTTCAGACCGAATCAAAGTTGAACATTTTGGTTTTTCTTGCCTCAGTATTTAACCGGATGTCAGAAAAAGTGAATAACTGTATTGAAACAGATACCTCATAGGGATTACCATACCTTGTGTATACCTTGTTTAGGGCCTGAGCACGACGTTGTTGGATGCCGCTCTTGTGCTAGATTTAACAAACGCACTATTAAGAGAAGGTTAGACTGTGCCAGGTTAGTGTTTGGGAAGCGTTGCAATTATAAAATGCCGCCGGATGAAAAGCGCAAGGACAAAGCAGCGAAGCCTAGAGTTGATGAACCGGCAGTCCCGGACGCCGGTTCTTTAGAAGGCTCAGTGGAGCCAGAGGTTTTGCCAGGAGTTTCTTTGGAGTCTCAGGCAGAGACTTTACTGTTACAGGATGTGCCTTCTCAGGAGGTAGGCCAGGCTGACAGGTAACTGTTCTTCCCTCTCTTCCCAAGGTAGTTAGAGCCTCTCCTTCTGTTTCCAAAACTTCTTTGAGAGGTAGGCCAAGTTTAGCTTCAGTGGGGGCTTCTCCTAGCACTTCAGGTTCTGTGCCTAAGAAACATATGCTTAAAATGGCAGAAGATTTGATTACTATGATTAGAGGTTCCATGCCCCCTCCTGATAAGAGGCCTAGGGTGGAACCTGAGTTTGAGAGTTTTAAACAGTGTTCAGAGGCTTCTGAGTCTTCTGCGGAAGACTTGCAGGAGTATCCTCCTTATTCTGATTCTGATGTGGATGATTCCACTCCTACAGCTTCTCCTCCTGAGGATTTCTCATTTTCAGAGACTCTGCATTCTATGAGGGAGCACTTTAAATGGGAAGGCCAAGATTACTCTGATTCCAGGAAAAGGCTTAGGGAATTCTTGTTTTTACCCCAGCATAGGCCCTTAGCTATACCTCCTGTGTTGAATGTGGTGGAAGATGTTTTTGCAGAAGCTTCCCTGAACCCTGATTCCTTGCCTCCTGCTCCTGTTAAACCTGATAGGTACTATAGGGTGCCTGAAGCTCATAAGTATCTTTTAAGAGTCCTAGGGCAGACCCGGAAACTGTTTCTCAGGGACCTAAAGGGGTTAAGGCCTCTGTTGTTAAAAACCCTGTTCCCACTGATAAAGAGGCAAGGGCTTTGGATAGATGGGGAAAGAAAGTGTATACTTCTTCCACTTTAGCCATGAGGGCGTTGAATTGTCAGTTTCACATGCTAAAATATCAAAATTATCTCCTTTCACAATTGAAATCTAAGGTGGATGCTGAAGGTATTGAGTGTAAAGAGTTGCTGGATTTAGTTCATGTGTCTGAACAAGTGGGTAAGCATTCTTTGCAATGTGGTTTTGATGCTGTACAGGCCTCCTCGAGGGTGGCTGCCACTAGTTCTGTTCTTCGCAGGCATGCCTGGTTGAGGGATCAGAATTTAGCTGAGCATGTTAAGACAAGGATTTTGGATGCTCCTTTACAGTCTGATGTGTTGTTTGGTTCGCCTGTGGAAGCAGTTTTAAAGAAAATGGAGGACAAAGCTAAGTCTATGCAAACTGTTAAAGATTTTTTGCAGGTGCAGCCACCTTTAGTAGAAATTGGCCTACTAAGGGATGGACATATCCTGCTTATGATTCCCAGTCTAGGGGTAGGTCTAGACGTGGTAGAGGCAGAGCTCAAGGTTCTTTTAGGCCTAGAACAGGAAGTTCACCTGCTCAGACTTCTGGTGAGGGCAGGGGTCAGTCCTTTCGTAAACAGACCCAATGACCTGCCTTTCCAGCTGCCAGTAGATTCTCGTCTGGCAGCTCCTTTGGGAGGAAGACTGTCTCTTTTCACAGAAAATTGGGATTTAATTACTCAAGACAGATGGGTGTTGGATATCATTCACCACGGTTACAGGTTTTATTTCCATACATTGCCCCCTTTCAAAGGCATGCCAGACGTTCCTCCTCCACAAAGGAAAGAGGCTCACAAGCAAATTTCTCTGTTACTCCAAATAGGGGCCATTCAGCCAGTCCCTGTATCAGAAAGGGGCCTAGGATTTTATTCTCGCCTGTTCCTAGTACCAAAGAAGGGGAACACGTGGAGACCAATTTTGGATTTATCTATCCTCAACACTTATCTGGACATTCCCAAGTTCAAGATGTTGACGTTACAACAGCTTTTACCTCTGCTGGGCAAAGATCACTGGATGGTAACTTTAGATCTCAAGGAAGCTTACCTTCATGTGCCTATAAGACTAAGTTGCAGGAAGTATCTGCGTCGAGCTGGAAATTCTCATTATCAGTTCTCTGCATTGCCCTTTGGCTTATCTACTGCCCAGAGTATTCACAAAGGTTCTGGCTCCAGTGATAGCTTACTTCAGGATAAAAGGAATTCAAATCTATCCTTACTTGGACGACTGCCTGATTCTGGCTCAAGAAAAGGAAGACCTTCTACAGCATCTGGAATATGTTATAGCAGTGCTAAGATGCCTAGGGTATTCTGTGAACGAAATAAAGTCCAGTCTAGTACCCTCTCAAGACATGTGCTTTCTGGGTGTGAGACTGAATACAGCAGCCCAGATGGCCTTTTAACCCCGGACAAACAAAAGAGTCTATCCCTTTACTTCCATCAACTATCTCATCAGTCCGTGCTGACTGCAAGGACAGTCCTTCAAGCATTAGGGTTCATGGCATCTTGTATTCTGGTGCTTCCCAATGCCAAACTGCATATGAGGAAGCTGCAATGGTATCTCAAAATGTATGGACACAGCACTGCCAGGATTTGGACACTGTCATTCAAATAATACCTTGCCTTCAAAAGAATTTTTGTGGTGGGCTCAGGAATGTCACCTAAACAAGGGACTCTCTGTGACCCGGCCAGAGGCGAGTCAGATTTTAACGACAGATGCCTCGGACATTGCTTGGGAGCTCATCTAAATGGAAAGTGGATACAAGACAAGTGGCCTGCCAGACTACAGCATCTACATATCAACATGAAGGAGATGTTAGCAGTCCAGTTTGCATTAATGGCTTTCAAGGAGTTACTTCTTCCAGGGCAGGTGTTGATTCTAACAGACAACACAACTGTCATGTGGTACATCAACAAACAAGGGGAACACATTCTTATCCTCTATGCAGGCAAGCAATGATTTTATGGGAGACTGCGCTCAGCTTGCAACTAACTCTTCAGGCAAGGTTTCTGCCGGAGCACAGAACTCCTTAGCAGATGTGTTAAGCAGACAAATCATGGATCCCCACGAGTGGAAACTGGATCTTCATGTATTTCAGAAATTGACAGTGTCATGGGGAACTCCAGACATAGATCTGTTCGCTTCTCCACTAAACCACCAGCTGCCAAAGTTTTGCACAAAGGGGTTTCATCACACAGCTTGGAAAGTGGATGCTCTTTCTTTCAGTTGGGAAAATCTTCATGTGTATGCCTTTCCACCTCTGCCTCTTCTTCCAAAGGTGCTCTTAAAGGTCAGACAAGACAAGCCAAGGATGATTTTAATAGCTCCAGATTGGCCTCGCAACACTGGTACCCACTACTGAGGAGTCTGGTAAGGAAGCCTCCATGGCCTTTACCTTTGATTCCACATCTGTTATCTCAGAAGGACGGTCATCTACTCAATGTCAAGCTTCACTCTCTTCATCTAACAGCCTGGCATATTCTGTGTTGAAGCACAGCAGGTCTCAACTTCCTCAACAAGTTTTAAATGTGATTATGGAAGCTAGAAGACCTAGTACAAGGAAAGTGTACGCAGAAAATGGAAGAGATTTTTATTTTGGAGTACAGCAAAGAATTTGGAGATTTCTGAGCCTAATTTGAGTGTGGCTCTTCAATATCTTACTGAGTTATTGGACAAAAGTTTGTCCTTCTCTTCCATTAAGATTCATGCTGCAGCAATTTCAGCTCACTATGATTGTGACCCACCATTGTTTTCGCATCCTTTGTTCAAGCAGTTTCTTAGAGGGGCAAAGAATATAAGACCCCACGAGAGCTCCTACTCCTGCTTGGGATCTCAATTTTGTGTTGGAGAAACTTACTCTACAACCTTTGAGCCTGCGGCTACTGCTGAATTGAAATACTTGTCATGGAAGACTGCTTTTCTGTTGGCTATTACTTCTGCAAGAAGGGTGTCTGAGTTGCAGGCCCTTATGGCAGTAGAGCCCTTTTGATTTTCCATAAGGATAGGGTATCATTACGCACTAATCCTTCCTTTATGCCTAAGGTGGTTTCTAGTGTGGCTTTAAACCAAACTATTCATTTGCCTACTTTTTATGCAGACCCCAAAATAAAGGGGAAAAGATTTTGCACACTTTAGATGTACACAGGCAATTGCGTTATTATTTAAGCAGGACTAAGGATTTTAGGCAGTCTCAGCAGTTGTTTGTTTCTTTTGCTTTGAGTTCAGGGCAAGCCTGTGTCAAAACAAACTATTTCTAGGTGGATTGGGTTTTGCATTGCATTTTGTTATTCCCATCATGGCAAGGAGATTCCAGCTGGGATTAGGCCTCATTCCACTAGGGCTACTGCCACTTCAACAGCATTTCTAAGATATTTTGGAGGCAGCTACTTGGAGTTCAGTGCATACTTTCTCTAAGCATTATCACCTTCCTCTCTACTCTAAGTCTAGGGCTGGTTTTGCCACAGCTATTTTGCAAGGCATGTTGTCAGCTCCTGCTTCTTTATGATTTGCCAGCCTCCCTTACCTCTGCTTTGGGATTCTGACTGCAGCAATGTGGAATGAAGAACATAGTACAGTTTTGTACCTACCATAAATGTAGATGTTCGAGGATCCACATTGCTGCAGTCCAACTCCCTCCTTCCCCTCTGTGTTTAGGGGTGGTTGTGTAGGTGAGGTTATATGCTGATGATTTTGTATATATTGTACATATTTTTGGTGCAGGTATATTAGGCCTTGTCTTTTTAGGGTCTTCTGACATCTGGGGCAAGAAAAGACTGAGGATATGACGTCGGTCATGCGATACTTTGGTATTCACTGGACAGCGGACTACCCCAATAGTTAGGACTGCAGCAATGTGGATCCTCGAACATCTACATTTATGGTAGGTACAAAACTGTACTTTATGCCACATGGTGGGGATAGAGCTATAAAGATGAAAACAACTGTTTTGTGTTCACTGGGCTGGGATACCACAGGGTGGGGTTAGAACATTAAAAAAGAAAATATCTGTTTCCTGTTCACAGATGGCTGGAATCTCCAACTGTCTAATGCCTCTTTCCTTGTTATCTTTGGATGCTGAGAAAGGGCCGGAATGAATGGATCCATAATGGAATAAAAACGTTTGGTGGTTGCAGAGCCTTTCTTAAAAACAACAACAAAATCAATGCAATCAATTTACATTATTTTAATCCTCACATCTTGTATTCCCAACCATGGGAAGAAGCAATAATTACACCAGTGTCAAAGGTGATTATAAATCACATTAGATGCTGAACTGGCTAAGCTTTTTTAAGCAGAATGAGTTCCAATTTGCAGAATAGAATAGCATGTACAAAATATTATAGGAAAAGGTGACACATGGGATAGTGTACAAACAGAGAGCACAACAAAAATCGCTAGGATAAGCATCAAGTCAGAATCGAAATAAGAGGTCATTTTAGAAAATAGACTTTGGTGAACTTTCTTAAATAGATTAGAGAGTCAGCATGTACACATTATGACTGAATTGCAGATTAAGGCATTTAAGTGGCAGCAGAGATGTAATGGTTTCAGAACTACATCATAGCTCAAGCTTCAATAAGATTTTGCAGTAAGTGAATGGAATACTAACATACCAGTCAGATGAAATAAACATACTACCAAAGTGCACAAACATTGAAACACAGTGAATCATTGCCAGCACTTTAAAAACATACTTACCTCCCCCCCAAAAAAAATGCGTAGTGTCTCCAAATGATAGAAAAAGGAAAACAACCAGTTTCCTGTTCTAATCACTTAACCCAAACTCTTAATACTAATTTTGCCTGAGTAATGATAGCGTGAGAGAAAGGGTTGTTCTTAAGGTAAGGTCCAGGGTTGGAGTTTAGGGACAGGAGCAGGTTTAGGGTTTGCACACTTTAGTAAGGGTGGTCAGGGTAGATTTGTGCAAAGTAGATGCTATGTAATCTGTTGGATTAATGCTGAAGGCACTAGGATCACTCAGCAGGTAAAAGTTTCTTAGGCTGTCATATACCCTCCCTTTTCCCATTGTGCACTAGTCATAGCTTCAAATAGTGAAGGGAAGAAATAGAGAAGAGATGGAAAATAGACTCTTACTTTGATGCAGCAAAAGTACGTGGATGTAGAGGGGTTCATGGGGGATGGTATGGTGCAGAGGATGGATCTTGTTCTTACAGATTTTGTTGGTATGGTAATTACGTAACTCATATCTGATAAGAAGATTTTCATCCTTTGTAATTAGCAAATTAACTCCTTAAGTAAACTTCTTGAGTGCTTATCCTTCTGGAAATATACCAAGGATAATGGTGCCCTCAGACAAAGACTTGGACCTGGAGATCACTGCCGTCTTGTAGTGCTTTGGAAACATGTTAAGGGAGGACTAAATTTCAGCTGTAGAGATACATAGAGGTGTGTTACACAAATAAGCAGTATGTGTAGAATGGGCCAAGGAACTGTAAGCAAATCCTTATGTTTTATATGACATTAATCAGTGCATCTGGCTAACCATGTCTGTAAATAGTGAACTTCAAAAATTTTTGTCTCAGTTTAATTCTTGGAGAGGAAATAAATAATTGGATATCTTTACATTAAAATTTATTCCTGTCTAAACTGAACCTAAGCTACCTGTGAATGTCATACAGTGAAAGACATCATCCCTATTGTTTGAGTAATGTGGAAAGAAAAGAAAGTAAAATACTTTGTTTAGATTTGTTTCTTTGTCCACCTTGGGCATAAAGGATAGATTTAAGTTGGCTGTGTACAAACATTAAACATATGGACTGGTCACTGAAGGTGTGAATTCCATGGCAACAGCAACAACAACAACTGTGGCCAACTGGAACTCCTCCCATTGTCAGGTAATGCACTGCCCTCAGCTAATTTTCCAGGTTGTGTTGCTGCCATTATTACTTCATAGGTAAGTACTAGGCTATCTGCCCAAGGGCATTTGTAAGCCTAGCCAGAATGTGTTGGCTTTCACCACTCCCTTAGATTAGTTCCCTGTGCCTCTGTCCAGCAGAGCCCTTTTTTCCCTGCGCCACTGTCCAGCAGAGCCACTGCAGTGATCCCCAGGGTAAATTTTCTGTTTCCCATCCACCCGTCAAGGTTTCTCTTGAAGAGTGTTAGTGAGAGGCTCTGCCTGATGTATATTGGAATCCTGTTCCAAAGCATGGGGAGTCTATGGGACAGGAATCTTATCCCTCCAGCATGTCCTATTTATCGTTGTGGTGAGGTTTATATCTCTAGAGAGTGTGGCTCTCTGGGATTTGTTTTTTTTAGGTGGAACATGTCCATCAATTCTGGGTTGGACATGGCCTTACGTCAGGCAGAGATCACCTCTGAGTAAGCGGCATGCAACAGAGTACAACTGGAGTTTCTTGAGTCGGGCTGCATAGGGCATCTGTTTGAGGCCAGTAATCCTCTTGGTGAGGTACTTTTGTGGTCTTTCCAGCTGTTGTAGGTGTCTTGTAAGGTACATCCCAAATGGGGCGTTGTATTCTATGATGGGTCTAATGAATGATGAGTAGAAAGGCACAATAACCTCTTTTGTTCTAGATGCGAACCTGGGCCACATCGAAGGATTTTCTAACCACCTTGGCAATATGATTATCAAAGGAGAGATTACTATCTACTTGGGTCCCCAGATCCCTTATTACATTTTCTGTATTTGGGGGACTACCACCTTTGTGGTTGTTCGCGGGTACTTTATTTTTTCCAAAGGGGATGACTGTGCACTTTTTGGCATTTAGCTTGAGGCCATGATTTTGACACCAGGTATCTGTCTCAGTGAGACCCTTCTGGAGGGTGTCTGTATCTGCCGGAGAATCAATTATGGCCCCTAGTTTGTAGTTATCTGCAAACTTGGTCAGCCAATAGTCCTCCTATGCTTGCCTGTACCTCTGAGAAGTATATACCGAACAAGAGGGGTCCTAGGACTGAGCCCTGGGGGATGCCACTTGTAACCGGTTTAGATTTGGACATAGAGCTTGCAACTCTCACCTTGTGGGTTCTATCCATGAGCCAGTTGGCAACCCATCTCGTGATGTAGGGGTTTATGTTCAAGCTGGTGAGCTTGTCTATAATACTAGAATGGGGAATGGTGTCAAAAGCCTTTGTGAGGTCTAGGTAGGCTGTGTGGACCTCCTTTCCCTCCTCTGATGCCTTGGTAACTGTCTCAAAGAACTCCATCAGGTTTAGGAGGTATGATCTGCCCTTAACAAAGCCAAACTGGGTAGGGTCCAGAGTTTGGAGGTTCCCAATGTCTCCCTTAATGAGTCCCATGATGATGCGCTCCATAGCTTTGCAGACCAGGCTAGTCAGGCTTATAGGGCGATAGTTCCTGGGGTCCGTTGTGGCTCCACCTTTGTGGAGTGGGATAACTGTTGCTGTGCGCCACTCTGTGGGTACGTATCCTGTAGAGAGGCTGAGTTTGAGCAGTGTGTTTAGGTGAGGGGTTAGTTCATTTTGGAGCTCTTGTAAGACACAGCCTTGGGACACCATCCGGTCCCATTGAATCTGTGTTTTTGGCTTTGGATAGGGCTGTTTTAACCTGTGTGTCGGTCATTGACGGGGTCCTACATTCTTCTGGTATGGTTATGGGCCCTTTAGGGGGTGAGGTTTGCACTAAACCTGTCTGCCAGAATGTTGGCAATATCAGTCGGTTCGGTGTATTTTGTGCCATTCTGCACTAACTCAGAGCAGATCTGAGAGTTTCCACTTAGGTTCTTGACATAGCTAAAGAATGCGTTGTTGTTATCTTTGGAGTCATTGGCAAATTTTCTTTCGAAACTAGCCTTGGATGATTTAATGAGGGATCGTAGTTTCTTGCTGATACTGATCAGGGATGACTTTCCTTCTTGGGGTTTTACTCTTTTCTGTAGTAGTTTCCTCCTTCTGTTGTATAGCTTGTTTGTGGAAGGGGTCTACCAGACTGGTTTCCTTTTCTTGGAGGGGAGTGAGTCTTGGTTTTACTTGGGATAGCACGATCCATGCATTCCTGCAGATGCTCATAGAGTGCCTTTGTAAATGTTTCAGTAACTTGGACAGCATTGTCCTTTATCATGGGGGCTGTGAACCTTTCCATCTCAGTCTTAAGTAATGTGAAGTTTGCTTTTGAAAAGTCTTTCACGGTGGTTTCCTTGATTCTCCCAGTTTATGTTTGGGTAATTGAAATCACCCAGTATTAGGATGTTTGGTAGGACCTTCATATTTCCCAGTGTCTCCAGAAATGCGGAATGGGGGTCCTGGTTCATGGCGGGTGATCTGTAGCAAGCTACAATTTGGATTGCAGTTTTGCCCATTGTTAGTTGCACATGGATGATCTCTGATGCATTGTGCTGCGCCACTAACCTGGAGGTGTGGGTATCCTTGATGAATATGGATACACCCCTGCCTTTTGTGTTTCGGTCCTGGTTCTGTGGCGAAAGGTATGGTATGAGTTATAGCCTAGTAGTGCTGAGGTGCTCTCAGAAGCCTTAAATCAGGTTTCGGTTACTGCACAGATGTCGATGTTCTCCATACTGAGGAGTGCCTCGAGTGCGTGCATTTTGAGGTTTAGCCTTATGGCGTTGAGTAGCATTACCCTCAGTTTTCACTTAATTGTGCTATTTATGGTGGTGGGTTTGTCTTTTGAGCCTTGCCTAAAAAAAGCACTATGGGGGCGGCAAGAGCCTTGGCCAGTATTCGAAGGCCTAAGGGTGACAGGTGCAGGCCATCTCTTGCGAAGCAACGTGGCTTGTTGAGCATGTCATCCCAGGCGGACAGATATTGGATCCCCTTTGAATGACACCAGAAGCTTAGCCAGTTGTTGAAATTGATAATTTTTTCTTTATACTGTGGCATCATTCTTGGTGAGGGCAGGATGCTACTCAGGGTCAGAGTCATACCTGCCTGGGCTACATAATTAGAGAGCTCTTCCATGTCTCTTTTCATGTAGTCCAGGGAGGTATGTCTGAGGTCATTTACACCAACATGGACAATGACAGAGTCATATTTGTACTTGTTCTGGAGTGACCAGAGTGCTTGTGTTATGTGGCAGATCCTGGCGCCCAACAGGCAGCTAACTGTAACCTTCTCCTTGTCCAGCCTACGTAGTGGGACATCAATGTGCCTGACTGTAGAGTCGCCTATTACTAGCGTGTTGGGTATGTTATTTTGCTTTAAGGGCTGTGATTGCGTGCACACTGATTATGTGAAGTATGTGTTTCATGGTTGGTGATGGGGTGTGGAGGTTGCTTGAATGTCTGCTTTGGAGGTCTCTGTTGCTTTTGCAGATTTTTATTTAGAGCCTCCGAGTATATTTTCATGTACTCATGTGTGTTAAAGGAGAAAGTGTAGTTATGCAGCATAGGATGGTGGTTTTGAGGATGACATTGGTCATCAAGAAGAGGAGGATGAGTGTGAGGGCAGCACCAAGGATCAAATGGTGGAAATTGAAAAATGGTAACTGTGAGGTGATGTTCAGGGAAGAGTTAAGACAGGCACTGGGTGGCATAGAAGAGTTACCAAATAGCTGGGTAACTACAGCAGAGCTAGTAAGAGAGATGGCTAGAAAGGTGCTTGGTGTGACATCTGGAAAGAGGAAGGAGGACAAGGAGACCTGCTGGTGGAATGAAGAAGTACAGGAGAGTATACAGAGAAAGAGGTTGGCGAAGAAGAAGTGGGATTGTCAGAGAGATGAAGAAAGAAGACAAGAGTATAAGGAGATGAGGTGGTGAAGGCTAAGGATAAGGCATATGACAAGTTGTATAAAAGGTTGGACACTAAGGAGGGAGAAAAGGACCTGTATCAATTGGCTAGACAGAGAGACCAAGCTAGTAAAGATATGCAGCAGGTAAGGGTGATAAAGGATAATGAGAGAAACATACTCACAAGTGAGGAGAGTGTGTTGAGCAGATGGAAAGAGTACTTTGAGGGGCTGATGAATGAAGAGAATAAGAGGGAAAGAAGGTTGGATGATGTGCTGATAGTGAATCATGAAGTGCAGTGGATTAGCAAGGAGGAAGTAAGGATATCTATGAAGAGGATGAAGAACGGAAAGGCTGTTGGTCCATATGACATACCTGTGGAAGCATGGTGGTGTTTAGGTGAAATAGGTTTTTAACTAGATTGTTTAATGAAATCTTGGAAAGTGAGAGGATGCCTGAGGAATGGAGGAAAAAGTGTTTTGGTACCGATTTTTAAGAATAAGGGTGATGTGCAGAGCTGTAGTAACTACAGAGGGATTAAATTGATCAGTCACAGCATGAAGTTATGGGAAAGAGTAGTGGAAGCTAGGTTAAGAAGGGAGGTGATGATTAGTGATCAGCAGTATGGTTTCATGCCAGGAAAGAGCACTACAGATGCAATGTTTGCTTTGAGAGTGTTGATGAAGAAGTACAGAGAAGGTCAGAAGGCGTTGCATTGTGTCTTTGTGGATTTAGAGAAAGCATATGACAGGGTGCTTAGAGAGGAGTTGTGGTATTGTATGAGCAAGTCGGGAGCGTCAGAGAAGTATGTAAGAGTGGCACAGGATATGTACGAGGGTAGTGTGACAGCGGTGAGGTCTGCGATGGGAGTGACGGATGCGTTTAAGGTGGAGGTGGGATTACATCAAGGATCAGCTCTGAGCCCTTTCTTATTTGTAATGGTGATGGACAGGTTGACAGACGAGATCAGACAGGAGTCCCCGTGGACTATGATGTTTGCAGATGACATTGTGATCTGTAGTGAAAGTAGGGAACAGGTGGAGGAAACCTTGGAGAGATGGAGATATGCTCTAGTGAGAAGAGGAATGAAGGTCAGCAGGACTAAGACAGAATATGTGTGTGTAAATGAGAGGGAGGAAAGAGGAATGGTGAGGATGCAGGGAGTAGAGGTGGCGAAGGTGGATGAGTTTAAATACTTGGGATCAACAGTTCAGAGTAATGGTGAGTGTGGAAGAGAGGTGAAGAAGAGAGTACAGGCAGGATGGAGTGGGTGGAGAAGAGTGTCAGGAGTGATTTGTGACAGACGAGTACCAGTAAGAGTGAAAGGGAAGTTTCTACAAGAGGGTAGTGAGACCAGCTATGTTATATGGGTTGGAGACAGTGGCATTGACAAAAAGGCAGGAGTCAGAGCTTGACGTGGCAGAGATGAAGATGTTAAGATTTGCACTGGCTGTGACGAGGATTGACAGGATTAGGAATAAGTATATTAGAGGGTCAGCCCAGGTTGGAAGATTTGGAGACAAAGCCAGAGAGGCAAGATTACGTTGGTTTGGACATGCTGAGGAGGGATGCAGAATATATTGGGAAAAAGATGCTAAGGATGAAGCTGCCAGGTAACAGGAAAAGAGGAAGGCCTAAGATAAGGTTTATGGATGTGGTGAGAGAGGACATGCAGGTGATTGGTGTGACAGAGCAAGATGCAGAGGACAGGAAGAAATGGAAACAGTTGATCTGCTGTGGCGACCCTTGATGGGAGCAGCCGAAAGAAGATGATGTGTGTTATTTGCTGGTGTTGGTTTATTAGGTCTATGTGAGACTGGTGGTATGTTGCAAGTATTACCCTTCTTCTCTTGATTGTCAGTTCCAGCCTTGGGTTGAGAGAGCTTTGCCTCCAGTTTGGCTGTATAATTGCATCTCTTGCATATATTAGTGTTTGATGGTAGGAGGAGAGGGTTGTCTGTGTATATGAGGCAGTTGTAACATTGCCTCAGAATTACCAGATTCACCAGTTGGACTGGAGAGTACACCAGAAACTGCCCTTTGGACATGCCTGAATAGGTAGAGTAAGCTGTTTTTCTGACTGGCTGGTGGGGACGAATGGAGAGCCTTGTCCTTCTGGACAGTATAGGGGGGTCTAGTGCTAGGGTTAATTAGTGCTTGCTATGAGTTTTAAGCAAGTGCTTGACTGTGAAATGAATGGTTTGAGTGCCAAAGTTGAAGGTTTGTCGAGTTCCAAGGGAAAAATTGAAGGGTAGACTTCGTGGAGCCGAGAATAGTTTAACTCTAGCTAACGGGCACTGACTGCTGTGCAAAACTGCGCAAATGCGTTTTTTATAGCAGGGAAGTGAAAAAGATAGAAATTAGCCCAAAATGGCCGATAAACTACTAACTTCTGGGCTGAAACCACTCCACCAGGGACAGATAGGCTGCTCAAAGCTCCCCTCTCTCACAGGTGAACAGAGAAACTTCCTTCTATCCAAGTAAGGTATGGGCAACACAGAAACTTGTAACACAGCCCTGGATTCAGCACTAACCTGAAAACTGGACTATACTAGTTCAGAAAGGCGGGAAACAAGTATATAAATTTTTTCATTAACCTTTTGCAGTTTTTTGTATTTTTCTTGTGGGAAAGATAAGTCAGTTTTTTTTTTTTTGCATTGTTAGTAATTGACAGTCTTACACAGTTAGGAGTCGTTTTTTTCTACCACTTATTTTACTTTTCTAATCTCATGTTTCCATATTCTTTACTCATGCCCTCTCAGTCCCCTGTCAGCTTAAGAAAATCTCTTTCTCTACTCTGTTGCTGTCCTTGTTT
This sequence comes from Protopterus annectens, assembly GCF_019279795.1. NCBI lineage: Eukaryota > Metazoa > Chordata > Ceratodontiformes > Protopteridae > Protopterus > Protopterus annectens. The sequence goes on along the minus strand of NC_056745.1, from coordinate 768,580,104 downwards.
AGACAGTTTAGGAAATATTTCATATTTTAGAGTGTTTTCCTTCTGTAAGGTACAGCCTGTTAAAGTTTTGTAGTCATGGAGAGAGAGGTAATGCCTCTGGCTTTAAGAAATGCAAGCAGTGTGGACATAAGATTGTACTCTTTAAGTCCCACAAGAGCTTTGAGTTGTTTGTCTTTGGGTCAGTTGTGTTGATTCTTAGTGCTGCATAAGTAAAAAAAATCAGCTCAAGGACTCTTTTGGACAGGAGAAACAAATGAGTTCTTAAGGGATTACCGAAAGAAGCAGCCCTCAAAGAAAAGGACAGCAAAAAGGAAGAAGAGAAAGCAAACAAGGAATAAAATTTGATCAGGAAGTCCAGATGACAAAAACAATTGTGGAAACAAAATCTTCCATTTTAGAGAACTTGCCTCTGGTCAAAGTTCTCAAAGTGACCACTTCATTTTTTTCCACATCTGGGTCTTGTTTCATTTCCTTGGTAGGACACTTCCAAAGCTCATAGACTCTTATCTGAGAATGGGAAGTTTTACCTTGGAGTGGGAATTCTCATTTTTTGTCTGCCAGTCCTACATCAGCAGAAACATTTTGATCTGATGTTTCCCTCTTCATTTCATTAACCTGTGGATTTTGGTTCTGATCCTTGGAACCTACTGGCTGCATTTTCTTTAGCTTGAGCTTCCTAACTTGAGTTCCTATACCCACAATACCTCACTCCCCCAATGTACCTCAGATCCTGTTTGCCATGGTTAGCTTCAGCAACGTTAGCCTGTCTCTTGATCTTCTTCCTGTAGTAGTTGATTTATTGGGTTTTTTGGTAAGTGGTTTCCTCCTTTTTCTTTTTTTGCTGTTTAAAATCTGCAGTCGCACTTTAAGTTTAAACAAGAGAAGAGAGATTACACAGTTTTTTCTCCTTTAATCAGGTTTTTTCTGCACCTACTTCTCTCTCTTTCCCTGTCTTTTACAAAAAAAAGTAAAAACATTTTCTTTCTCTTTAACCTTTCTTTTAGGACGTCAGAGAAACTGCAGGATTTTAAAAAATACACTTCCTGTGGGTGGAAGATTCCCTTGTCTGGATGCCCACAAGGGAGTGTGTTTATTGCTTGGGGCCTACCCATCTTGAGGCCCCTTGCTCTATTTATCAGGCCTTCCACCCCTGAGCTTTGGCAGAGGAGAGGAACAAGCTAGTACTTAAAGGGTTGCTTCCTCCTTCCTCCACCTTGGGGGGTGGCTTCAACTTCAGGGGCTCAACCCTTCCCTAAGTGGCCTAAGGAGACCCAGGAGAGCAGGAAGCGCTCTCCCGCATGGTCTTCCTTGGAGCCTCCTAAGAAGGATCCAAAATTGTCTGAACCGACTTGGTCTTTTCCAAGATGGGTTCTAACTTCTTCCCCTCCACCCTGGTCATCCTCCATTGTTCTGAGGCCAAGTAGCTCCTCACTGGCTCCGACTGTGTCAGCTCCTAGTTTGGCACCAATGGAGCAGGTTCCTAGTTCCCGGTTTCCCTCCCCCAGGAGATTTTTGAGACCCACAACCCCCCCCCTGTCATCAGCTTCTTACAGGTCTTCCCAGAGCCTATCTGCTAAGGACTTTGGCAGACTGATGAGGCAATTCCTTGAGGCTCCGAATCAGAGGGGACTTGTGTCTGCTTCTTCCACATCTGCATCCATCAGGGTTTCAACTTTCTGACCTTTGGCTTCTTCTCAGATTCGCCCTTCAGTTTTGGAATCTTTGGTGCTGTTGATCTCCGGTGCCGAGATGTTGTGGTTGATAGAGATTCGTCTTCTCCCCCATCCTGCTCAGTTCCTTTGGCTTTGGTTCTGAGCATGTCTCTGACCTGTAGCATCGAGGTCTGTTCTGGGGGGAGGGAGTCAATTGTGAAACATTCTGAGCCTTTCCTTCCCCTCAGAGCTTTGGCTTTCAACATCTCGGCTCTGACTCCCCTCTTTGGAGCAGGAGGTTCAAGCTGTCCACGTGGTGTTGGCTCCGGTGGCTTTGGCTCTGGAAGGCAGCTTTTGGTGGTTCGGAGCCCTTCATCTTTTGAAGTGGTGGAGAAGGTTCTGTCCCAGCCAGGGAGACCCTTGGTGCTTTCTCCCATGGAACCTCGCCCTTCTGGTTTGGTGCCCGAGGCCTCCAGTCTGTTAGGTGAACAGCCGGTCCTCCAAAGCTTCCACACTGTCCCCACTGTGGAACCCTGGGCATCTTCCGATACCTCAATCGAGTATCCCACCAGTGAGGTCACCCAGAAGGAGACACATTGATTCCCCTGCAGAATCAGTTAACACGGACACAGATTTCGAGGAAACAGGTTGATCCTTTTACAGCACCAGTTGTACTTGATGTTTTGGCTTCCCTTTTCGGTGATGGAGCTAGTCATTCTACTGTCAAAGTCCAGTTAACAGCCATATCCAGTTTTTACTTTTGTTTTGATTCTTTATCTCTTGCCTCTTCTAAGTTTTGTAAAACTTTCCTCAGGGACACTTTCTTGCTACAGCCGCCAATGAAAGATTATACTCCTTCTTGGGATCTATCGATGATTTTACAAGCCCTGGTTTGCCTGCCCTTTGAGCCTGCAGCTACTGTGGATTTGAAATTCCTTTCTTGGAAAACACTTTTTCTGGTAGGTTTTATGTCCTCCAGAAGAGTGTCTGAACTCCAAGCCCTTTCTTCAAAATTTCCATATTTGCTTTTTCACAAGGATAGAGTTACCCTGCTTGCCAATCCTTCATTTTTACCCAAGGTGGCTAAGGAAAGGAATATTAGTCAGATCATCGACCTTCCAGTCTTTTTTTCCCCAATTATTCAGAACAAAGGTGAATATATTCTCCATTTGTTTGATGTTCATAGACAGCTTCATTTTTTATTTACACAGGGCCAAGCCTTTAGGAAGTTTGATCAGTTGTTTGCATCTTTTTCTGTGGCAAAAAGAGGTAATTCCATTACCAAAATCTTGCTATCAAGATGGTTGAAAGACTGCTTCATTTATTCTTCCAAAAATGTTCCCTTACCAGGACAAATTAAAGCCCTGTCCACAATATCCGTGGCTACTTCTCAGACCTTTTGGTCTACAGTTTCAGCTGATCACATTTGCGCAGGAGCTAATTAGTCTAATCCTCACACATTTATTACGCATTACAAATTGGACATCATATCCAGAAGTAGAATTACTTTTGGCTCTGCTGTTCTGCGGAATTCCTTTGATGAGGGCCATCCAGGATATTAGTAGCTGGGGACTCTGTCCCACAGGTTAATGAAATGAAGAGGACAACATTGGGTAAAGAAGTTGTGTTCTTAACATAACTTTCTATCTGTGTTGTCCATCTTCATTTCCATATTCCAGAATTTCCCACCCCACCCCACCCCACACCATCCCCTTGTACAAGTCTTTGGGAAGTCTGGTTGAATGTTCAAAGGAATTTTCCATTTCTTATGTTGAGCTCCTGATGATGATAGTTAGTAGAGTTTTTGTAATTCTATAGTGTAAATAGGTTTATGTGCTGTGCGTTTGCCATCAAACTCGATCTGAGGTACGTTGGGGGAACGAGGATTGTGGGTTTAGGGGAGGAGCTCAAGTCAAGAAGCTCAAGCTATAGTAAACATGTCTGGTCGGTTCCGGGGATCAAAACCGAAACCCACAGGTTAATGGAAGTGAAGATGGACAACACAGATGGAATGTTATGGTAAGAACATAACTTTCTTTTCCTCTAGGCCCCTCTAGAGTCCAATGCAGTTAGACTATGACATGATGACGTCTGCTTTTGTGAAAGCTTAATTTTGGTTTGATGTTCACTTGGCCCTGTGTGTGTCAAGGGCAGTGTGAGGAGTTCAGTTCCATTGATATTGCTGTTCCTACCCTAAACTCAGTTTAGGCACAGGAGTCCTGGAACCGAGAAAAGATCCCTTCCCGATGCTCTGTGTTGGACAGAATTCACTTTCCTCAAAGTCAATGCCCATGGCTGGCTTGTAACATGCACTTTAGCATGGGTAACCTTGATTTTAGGTTAGGTAATGCCTGTAAGTACAGCCATCAATTTAGGGTACGTGTTTCCTTCTGGGGGGGGGTGGTGGTTAAACTTCATGTTTTGATTATGTACATAGTTTTGTGCGTTTGTTCCATGTTAATAGGGGATAGTGGTGTTTTGCATTTAGTTTTTTGTTTGAGGGTTTTCATTAAAACAAAGTTTGAAAAATGTGAAGTAGTTTCAAATGGAGATGAGAAGAAGCAACTGTACAAAAGATTAGCCTGCCAAACATAATTATACGAGTGTTGACACAAAAGCTGGAAATAGACATTCAGAAGAACTATCATGTATAATAGGTGGCAACAGTAGCTTTTTGTCATGATGGTTGTGCTGTTCATATTATGTTGGAATGTGAATGGCCTTACATGTATAGATAAAAAGTAAAGGTTCTTGAATTATATTAAGAAATGCAGAGAGCAAATGGCAATGCTGCAGGAGACACATTTGGAAAGAAATTAAGTAAATTTGAAAAAGAGAGGATTTCAGAATGAATGTTCAGCAGAATATCAAGGACAGAAGAAAAGAGGAGTAATTATACTAACTGCTAGAGGTGCTCCAATAGTGATAAATGAGGGAAAAACATGGTAGATTTGTGGTAGCAAGGGACTCTTGACAAGGGAAGATGATTACAGTGGCATATATTTATATTCCACAAAAACTGTTTTTATGGAGTGTAAGAACATTTTGGAAGAAATAATCAGCATTCAGCAAAGAATATTATTTATAGATTGCGACTGGAATTTGATTTGCAACAGTGAAGATGTATTAGGGAGACCTAGAAGGAACACTATAACAAAAGAGAGTAGATTTCTGAAGACATTTATGAAAATATTTGGTATGGAAGATATGAATTCAGTAATAGAAACTCTGACAGAATGTATATAATATTCACCAAAGAACAATAACTGGGCTGGACTAGATAGAAATTATATTTTACAGGAACATGTGCATTTAATTAAAACCTTAAATACACATGTTCTGTACTGGCCTGTCTACCTCCTGGGTGACTCCACCCACCAATGACCTCATAGATTTCATCTCTAGGTGGGCATGGAACACCCTGGACACCATTGAGCCAATCCCCCAGAGACCAGAAAAATATTTTAACAGTACCAGAAGACAGACAGTTTTGGACAAAAGGGGTGCCTGTTGATGCCATGGTCATGGCGATGGCCATTAAAAAGGAACTATCCAAAGAGAGTTCCACTGTCCATCCACCAAACAAAGGAGTCTTGGTCGATGGACAGGTTTGGGAAACATGCCTTTGCTTCAGCGACCTTTGCCTTGAGGTCTCTGAACTATTTGGCACGTTTAATCAGCTTACAGAGAGACCTAATTAAGGAACTCTCTGATACCCTTTCAGGATCCATTTCTAATGAGATACAGGCATCTCTTACTTCTCAGTTGGCTAGCCTGCCATCGATTTCCAATTTTTCCATGAGTTTAATTTTGTATGAGGCTGTAGGAACCTCAAGGACAGCGGGTTTCGGCGTTTCCATAAGGAGGCACATCTGGATGTACTTATGTGATTTTGCAGAGCTCTTCAAGTCTTTGTTCTCAATGCTGCCTTTGACGGAATGTCTTTGTTTGGCCCCAAAGTTAAGGACACGTTATTCAGGTGTGAAAAGGATGGAATGACTCTGTCTGCCATGGGCTTACATTTTTCCATGCCTCAAAAATCCTTCTCCAGGAATCAACGAGGTGTTGGAAAAATGTGGTTCAAAAAGTCCCATAGTTGTTTCCAGGACACATGTGAAGGAGGTTCCCCCAGGGGTAGAGGGGGGAACTCCAGTGGTAGACGCTAACCTCATGGCAGAGGTGGCCAGCAAAACCAAGGGTCAAGGGATTCCTTTTTCGACAGACCCTTCCAAAGCTCTTGAAACGAGGCACAATTGTCCCCCTCTGGCAGTAATCAGGGGTCGAGTATCTTTGCACCAGATAGCCTAGCTAGAGAAAACAGAGATATGGGTGCAGAGGATCATTTCCAGAGGTTGTATGATGCCCTTTTCCCTTTCTCCTCCAATCTCAAGAAAAATACCTGATATTCCACCCAGTCAGAGGGAACAAGCAGCACTTCAAATACAAAAGCTGCTAGAAAAAAGCATCATCCAAGATGTCCCGCCAGACCAGACAGAATCCAGAACTTACTTGAGATTCTTTTTAGTGCCAAAGAAAACAAGGGACTGGAGACCAATCTTCAGTCTCAGAAACTTGGAACAAATCAGTTTGACGCACCAAGTTTTGGATGGTCACAGTTCAGTCCATTCTCTTATTTCTGGGCAAGGAAGACTGGATGTGCTGGACAGACCTTCAGGATGCATACTATCACGTAAAAATGAACAGGCGGTCCAGAAGGTACTTATGCTTCCGGCTGTGAACCTGTCATTACCCAATTCAGAGTTTTACCCTTTGGTCTCAACACAGCCCTCAGAGTGTTCACCAAATGTATGACAGTAGTAGCAGCTCACTTGAGACTGCAAGGATTTTAGGTGTTTCCACATTTAGACGACTGTCTCATTACCACCCCGACCAGGCATTAAGTAATAGAGGCAATAAATCAGGTTCTTCAGATATCCTCTTATCTGGGGATAACCATAAACTGCAAAAAGTCTCATTTGGAACCTCATTTGGAACCTGTTCAAAAGTTGGAGTTTATAGGAGCATTGTTCAACGCAAAGTTAATGTTAGCTTCATTGCCTCCTCTAAGGGTTCAGACCCTATGTCAACCCTGATATGTGTTACTCAGATTTGCAAAAGAGATCTCAGGTGGTGGATTCAATCGGAACAGGTTCTACAAGGCCGTCCGTTCATTCCCCCTCAGCCTAAGGTCATAGTGACCACAGATGCTTCCCAGTTGGGGAAGACCATCCAAGACACTTGGTCCCCTGAAGAGGCCAATTTGCATATCAGTGCCCTAGAGATGACAGTGGCATTTTTAGCATTCCAGCCCTTTCAAGAAAATCTCCTCTCTGGAACGATTGCAATTCAAGCAGACAACATGTTAGTACTTTGGTACATCAACAAGCAAGGAGGGACCAAATCTTACCCCTTGTGTCGGGAAGTGCTCAGACTGTGGCAGTGATCAGTCTCATCCAACCACTTTCTCATTGCAATGCACATTTCAGGGAAGTCCAGTGTGATAGCAGATAGACCAAAAGTGCAGCAGCTAATTTGCCGTGATCCCTTTCCAGGGGGGAGGGGGGGTCACCAAGGGACACACTACTTCACGATTGCCCTCGCCCTTCTTTGTGCTTACCTACCAATCCCACTAATTTCCAAGTTTCTGCAGAAAGCTACCATGTTGAAGAGCAAAGTCATCCTCCTTGCACCTTTTTGGCCTCAACAGATTTGGTTCCCCTTCCCATGGTCTCACTCCACCAACTGTGGATTCTAGATCTGACTCCAGACCTTCTGTCTCATCTAACAGGCATGATTCATCCAGACATACTGAACCTCAGGCTGACTGCCTGGCTTCTCCAATTCCAATAATAGCCACACAACCTATGCTGTCCTCTCCAGTCCATCAGATATTTTTGTCTTCACATAAACTATCTACATGTAAACTCTTCTCCAGTAAATGAAGATTTGCTTACTGGGCCCACAAAAATAACATCAATCCCTTTTCAGCCACTTTGCATAGTGTCCTTGAATTCTTAGCCTTACATTTTAAAGATGGATCTAGTGCCTCCACAGTGAAGATCCAGCTAGCAGCGATCTCAAATTTTGACATAGGATTCGAAGGTGCTTCTGTTGCTTTCCATAGACTATGCAAAACATTTTTGCAAGGTAATCTTTTTCTGAGGCCTCCTTTTAGAGACCCTACTCCCCCATGGGACCTTAATTTGGTTCAGTAGCAACTTACTTAACCCCTCCACCTTTGAACTTGCAGCTAAATGTGACCTCAGGTATCTCTCTTGGAAAACAATTTTTCTAGTAGCCATTACTTCTGCCAGAAGAATTTCAGAGATTCAGACCCTGTCTTCAAAACTGCCTTATCTGATCTTTCACAGACAGAGTCACTTTAAGAACTAATGCTTTCTTTCTCCCTAAAGTGGTTTCAGAGGCTGATATTAATCTATCAGTTTGCCAGTATTCTTCTACAGATTTTCTAACAAAGGTGAATGCACATTGCATTTATTGGATGTCCACAGGCAATTACACTTTTACCGGCACAGAAGAGAAGATATCAGGAAAACTGACTAGTCATTTATCTCTTTTTCTGACTTGAAACTAGGAAAGCCTGATGCCAAAATTACTCTGGACAGATGGTTTATGGATTATATTTCTTACATATGCAACAAATTGGACATTACTTTATCAAAACCATTAAAAGCTCATTTCACTAGAGCCGTGGCTACTTCATCAGTATTCCAATCTAGAGCTTCCATAGATGACATTTGTGCAGCAGCAACTTGGGCTGCTCCCCACACATTTATTATGTCAAAATGGATATGGTCTCCAGGGGTAGAGCATCATTTGATTCAATGGTGCTAAGGAATATCCTCCTTTGAGTCCACCTGGGGATTTAGGTAGCTGGGAATTCTGTTCCATAAGTTGAGGACAGAATGAAAATTTACAACATCAGATAAAGAAGTTATGTACTCCCCATAACGTTCCATCTGTGTTGTCCATTTTCATTCTTCCTCAACTACCCTCCCACCCTGCCTGTAGTCTCCTGGAACAGCAAGTATTTTTCTGAGTATGTCACTTCCTTGGAGCATGGCTCCAAATATAGTCTGCTCTGGCTGTAATTCAGTACTACTTTCTGCTGATATTAGCAAACCAGATCTGAGGTACTTGGGGTTGGTGCATTGTGAGAGTTTTTAGGTTGCCATAAGCTTTTGCAATGGTCAAGTCAGATCTGAGTGATCGGATCCGAACTCCTAAGTTGAGGAAGAATGAAAATAAATGACACAAATGGGACGTTATGGTGAGTACATAACTTATCTTTTCCCTTAAATGTTTCCAAAAAAAGAAAATGTAGACTTCACTGCTTGGATGTCTATTCAGCTCATAGTTTACTGTCAGAAAACTAAGGCATTCCAAAAGGACCACCAGCTGTTTGTCTCCTTTTCCAGAATGAAAAAAGTTTAAAAGGTTAACCAACTTTAGTTTTCAAAGTTGTTATCTGGTTAGTTTCTGATCTCCTAGCAGAAAACCCCAGCCAACAAAACCAAGAGTGCACTATGCCAGGATTCAGGCTGCCTTAGCAGCTTTCCTTCAAATCTTACTTTTAGATGATGTTTGTACAACAGCTCCCTTGGTCTGCTTATATAGTCTTGTTAAACAATCTAGTTTGGATAATCTTTCTAGGTCTAGAGCCCTTTTGGGGCTTCCTTCCTTAGGAGTATTTTTTCTTAGTAAATCACAAGGTCTGCTGGAGATTCTGTCCATAGATTTCCATTTTCTGGATAGGGCCAGCTTAAATGTTAAAGTTAAATACATAACAAGTACATAAGATGTAGTTAGTATGTTTTGCAGACATTGGAAATATCCCACCCATCTGCCCTCCCCACCAAATTGTCCTCTCCAGAAGAACATAGAGGAGCACCAGATGCCTATGATTGACATCTATCTGCTGAAGTGCCCAGGCCATCTATTTACCTTTTTTCTACTAGATTGGCTTCTCACAGTCTGGAGAGTTAGTTGAGGGAATTGCATTACTGGACAGTGGGAGGAGCTCAAGCTGGCGAAAGTTTTTGTTGTTGCTGTGGAATTTGCTGCTTTGGTGATTAGACCATAGGTTTCTAGTGTCCAGACAGATGCAACTAAATCTAATTTTCGGCTAAGTATATAACTTGCATATTTGTTATAAGTGCCAAGCTGTCTTTGAAGAACAGTAACTAAGAGCTTTCAAAAAGTGAAGCTTTTAGTTAAAAAAAATTCTCCTGGTTAAAGAAATGACTCCTTAGAAATATTGTCTTACAAGACAGATACTTTTACTCAGCAAAGGCAGCTAGTTCAAAGAGAGGGATGTAAACTTTGCCATTGTGAAGAAGATATCCTTTGGTAACCTATCTTGACTGTGGAGGTGTTATGAGGAAAATGCCTTATAAAAAGGCTTTGCCAACTTTAATGGAAGCAAAAGAAGAGTAAGCTGTGTTGGATTGGAAGTTAGAGGGGACAACCAAGTAAACTTTGTTGTAGAAAATAGCAGAGGCCATAATTATGTTTCAGAAAGGTTGCCCAGAATAGGGAGCAGAGCAACTTGAAATGGATATAAACTCTTGCTTTATTCCCAAATGGAAAAATCAGTCCGTTTTTCTTTGTAAGTGTTCTGAGTGGAAGTTTTTTTGTGAAGATTTGATGATTGACTGCATCTGCTGTGTCTCAAAATGCTGGATTACTTATAATCATTAGGACCAGAGAACCCACACTGTCAGTTTTAGAGTGTGCAGGTCTCAAGGATAGGACAGCAGTGTATTGAAAAAGTCCAGGCACAGTGGCTTCTGTATGAAGTAAGGTAAAAACTGAGGGAAACCATGTCTGGAGCGGTAAATACCAAACAGGGCATTATACTCATTTATTGGTCTAATGAGGGAGGAGTATAGAAAGGTAATAACCTCCTTTTTTTCTGGATGCAGTCCCTTTACTTATGAGATTAACCAAGTAAAAGGCTTTTCTGGCCACTGCCACTACATGATGGTCGAATGAGAGGTTGTTATCAACCTGAGTACCCAGGTCTCTCACCACAGGTTATGTGCTTAAGGGTTTGCCATTAATGTGGTAATCAGTAGGGGCCATGTTTTTGCCAAATGGTATGATACATTTTTTTGCGGTTAGCTATAGGCCATTTCTTTGGCACCAGTCATTAGTTGCTGTGAGACCCCCTTGCAGTATGTTAACATCATTTGGTGAGTCAGTGACAGCACCCAACTTACAGTCGTCCACAGACTTGGTCAGCCACAGGCCTTTTGTTTTTGTCTGGACCTCTGAGAAGTAGGTGCCAAATAGTAAGGGGTCCCAGGACAGATCCCTGGGGAACTCCACTAATGACAGGTCTGCTATTGGAGGTGGAGGCACCTGTTTTGACTTTGAGGGTCCTGTCGGTGAGCCAGTTGGCCACCCATCTGATGAGATAGAGATTTTTGCCAAGTTGTGCTAGCTTTTCGATGATGCCCAAGTGGGGAATTGTGTCAAAGGCCTTGGCTAAGTCAAGGTAAGCTATATGCACTGCCTTTCCCTCATCCAGGGCCTTGGTGACCATCTCAAAGAAGTCAACCGGGTTCACCAGGCAAGATCTGCCCTTGACTAATCCAAACTGGGTGGGGTCAAGTATTTGGAGATTGCCTGTGTCCTTGTTTATGAGATCCATAATGACATACTCCATGGCTTTACAGATCAGACTTGTCAAGCTAATGAGGCGATAGTTTCCAGGGTCAGTAGTGGCACCATCTTTGTGCAAGGGAGTGACAGTGGCAGTTCTTCACTCTGCTGGAATGAAGCCTGTACTTAGGCTGTGGGTTGAATAGGGTGCTGAATAGCAAAGCCAGTTCTTGTTGGAGATGGTGCAGAATACAGCCTGGGATACTATCAGGTCCCATGTAAGCTGTGTTTTTTTGCCTTGAGTAGGGCCTTTAGCACTTGACCTATGTAGATGTGAGGTGCAGGACAAGTATCAGGGATGTCGAAAGGGCCTGGGGGGGTTAAAGTTTGTGCTGAACATGTCTGCTAGCAGGTTGGCTAAGTCAACAGGATCAGTGTAAGTGATACTGTTAAGTACTACTTCAGAACAAACCTGGGCTTTGCCATGGAGGTTCCTGACGTAACTGAAGAAGGCTTTGTGGTTTCCCTTTGTTTCAGAGGCTAGTTTCAATTCATAATTGCCTTTGGAGTCTTTCACTGGTGATCTAATTTGCTTGTTCAGGCTAAGGATGAAGTTTTTCCAATTTGGAGTATGTTCCTTTTTACCCGTGGACAACAGTTTCTTCCTTTTGTTGTAAAGCCTGTTGATAGAGGATGTCCACCAAACAGGTTTGTGTTTCCTTGAGGAGCAGGGTTTAGTTCTATTAGGTATAGCTGAGTCCATGCAGTTGTACAGGTGCTTGTATGCTGCATTGGAGTGATGATATTCATCGTGTTATACTGCTGCAGTCATCACAGTCGGGTTATCTTGCCGTCAGGCGGTCCCGCAGTCGGCCGAATCCCAAAGTCTTGGTCCGGCGTCGGTTGTCGTCGCTTCTTCCCTGACGTCAGTGCGACAGGGGGATAAAAGAGGCAGCCGACGCCATTTTCCCCAGTCTTTCTTGCCGTGTGGTGCCCGAAGCAGAAGCAGTTCGCAAGTGCCGGACAGCTAGCTCCTGAGATTTTCGAAGCAAATTTCAGCCCAAAGTCTTCTCTAAAGCTAAGTACCCCATTGGGGAAACTTTTCTTGCCTCAGACCGATGTCAGACAAAGTTAATAATTGCATTTCTTGTGGGAAGCAAATACCTCATAAGGATTTTCATTCTTATTGTATTCTTTGCCTAGGCCCAGACCACGACGTCTCTGGTTGTCGGTTTTGTGCTAGGTTCAACAAACGTGCAATCAAGCGTCGGGCAGATTTTGCCCGACATTATTTTGGCAGAAAATTTAATTATAGCATGTTGGAGCAACCGACATCAGCAATGATTAAAAAACACAAGGATAAGGACAGGCAACCAGGGCCAAGACCAGATACCGAGGCCTCAGCAAGGCCTGCCGCCGGTTCTCCGGTTTTGTGCTGTTCAGCATAGTTGTCTGCAACTTCTGAGGGGGGGGGTGTGTGAAACTACAGATACCCCCCTTTAAGAGGTTGTAGTCAGCTTTTGCAAAGTTTTTTAGCTTGATTACGGTTGGGTGGGATCAAAACTTTGAATGAGACAGTCTGATCTAACCAGGGAAGAACCTACTATGGGAGTGGTGCAGCGGTCACCCATGTTGCTGAGAACCTAGTCAAGGATGTTATCTCTCCTTGTGGGGGATGAGATGAGCTGGTCTAATGCATTAGAACTGATGAAGTTAAGGAATCTTTGAGTAAGTGCATTAGTGCAGAAATAGTTCATCCAGACTAAGGTGGGGTAGTTGAACTCACCAAGGATCAGGGTGCTAGGGGGTACCTTAATGGAGTCAAGTAGATCCACGTAAGGGGAGTGGGTGTCCTGAGTCATGGAGGAGGGTCTATAGCTGGATACAACTTGGATGGGTGTTTTGCCAACTGTCAGTTGCACCTGGCGTAGTATCAGTGCATCATGCTGGCAAACCAGTCTGGAGGTGTGCCTGTCCTTAATGAAGATAGAAACTCCGCCACTCTTAGTCTTCTCAACTCATTTTGGAGTTGGAATGTGTGGAATGGGGTATAGCCTGGTAAGGCAAGGGTGCTGTCTGCAGCCCTGAACCAAGTTTCTGTGACTGCACAGACATCGGCATCTTCCAGTGCAAAGCGAGCCTCCAGTCAGTTCATCTTCAGGTTAAGGCTGTTAGTGTTAAGCAGCATGACCTTCAGTTTGCTTTTTGACAGATCTTTTATGTTGGAAAATTTGTCTTTAGGACATTGCCGAAAAAAGGCACAATGGGGGAGGCGAGAGCCTTGGCCAGGATCTGGAAACCCAGTGGTGACAGGTGGAGGCCATCTCTGGCAAAGCATCAAGGCAAACAGATACTGGATCCCCTTGGAATGACACAAGAAACTATGCCAGTTGGTGAAGTCAGTTATGTTTTGTTGGTATTGTGGCATCATTCTTGGTGAAGGTAGGATGCTGCTTAAGGCTAGGATCATACCTGCCGGGGACACACACTGTGAGAGTCCAATCATGTCTCTCTTCATATAGTCCAGAGAGGTGCGTCTCAAGTAATTCATACCAACATGGACAGTGACAGAGATGTACTTGTCCTTTCTGTGGAGAGATTTAAGTGCGTGCGTGATGTGGTGGATTCTGGCACCAGACAGATAACTCACCATGACCTTCTCCTTGTCGAGCCTGGTGAGGGGGGCATTGGTGTATCTCACAACTGAGTCACCAGTGACTAGTATGTTTGGTTTATTGTTATGTCTTGTAGGCTGTGATTGTTTATTGTTTTGCCTTATGGGCTGTGTTTGTGAAACACTGGTGTGGTGTCTGCTGTGTGCGATCTTATCTCTGAGCCAGTTTCTGCATCATCTTCATCCATTTGTTCTCGGTTAACTTTTTCAATTAGACAAGTGGAGGGAAATGTAACCCCTCACTGTCTGTAGAGTGGAACAGTCAGGCAAGTCCTCAGGATTGATGGTGTCTGCCTTTAGACTCATTGCTATCTCTTATAGAACACCAAAGACCCTTACCCCTGGGACCATGCATAGCTGCAATTCCTTTTGGTGGATTACTTCATCCCAGCAGCCTTTTTCTGGTTAATTGGCTGTATGGCTAGATCAGAAGCTTTTCCAGCACTGGGTCATCTGCATTTGATTAAAGGAACATTCTGGAATGTAGAGCTTTGCTTCTGTAGCTGTTGGGGTTTAGACTTGCTTTCTCATTATTCCATGTGCTGTTGGACTTTGAACAGAAAGGGTCTTGAAATATAGGGAAGTTTAAGTCGATTGCATGCATTTGTTCGGAGTCTTGTGAATATTTTGAGACATTCCAGGAACGTTATAGCAGACTTCTAGCTAGAGGATATAGGGGATATAGTTGAATCTATCATTAGTAAAGCTAAACAACAAATTGATACCATGCACTGAGTTATTTTGTTCATAAACAAAATGATCAAACTTCCTTTGTGACAACCTTTGGATTTAACATATTGAAACATAAATATTTTTTGTTTATAACATAATGAATTGATGAGCGGTTTGTGGACATGTTAATTGACATGTAAAATAATCTTATAAGGGCAAAGAAACTTTTGTAGTTTTTTAATGGACATAAGAAAACTCACAATTTTATGAGAAGTCAGGATTGATGATGGATTACCTAACTGGATGCAAACCATGTGGATATTGTTGCTTTTATAAATTCATCCTTAGAAATGCAGAATTTACATCAGCGAACACAACCAAAATACATTAAATTTGTAGTTACATCAGTTGCAGAATGGAGGGCATAATATATTTAGCCCTATGCTCCTGCTCAGCATTCTATATTAGCAAAACTAGTAGAATGTTTAAACATAAGGATTTCAAAACATGTCAGTGACATTAAATGTAAGAGGTGAGTAACTTTATATATAAATATACTTTAAAATATCCAAATGCCCCTTTTATATTGGAATTGACAAATCAAAGGGTTGAATGTTTCATTTAAATACTTTGGACCAAGCCTGTATTGTATGCTTAGGGGGGTTGTTTACCCCTGATTTATTCTATTTTTTTCCCTTTGTAATATGCACTGAATAAAATGACCAAAAAGTGTATATATCTTTTTTGGAAGCTCGAACTTTCAAAACTTCAAACTTTATATGGTCTAGACCATGATATCGAAGTTTTGAAAGTTCAAAACTTCAGTAAAATAAAATAAAAATAAATAAAAGCAAGCTACACCCCACCCCCACCCCCTGCTAATTAAATATACCACCTCTGAGACCACACTACAGTGAAGAGAACAGTAAATTTCCCATTCCATGCTGTACAGCGATCTCCATTTGAACCATTTGAAGTTTCAAAATTTCGATCTTGTGGTTTCTACCATATGAAGTTTGAGCTTCCAAAGTAGACCCATGTGTGTGTGTGTGTGTGTGTGTGTGTGTATTTATATATATATATATATATATATATATATATATATATATATATATATATATAAAATGAATATAATTTCTATGAGTAATCATTTTGTATAAATAAAATTGATGTCATCATTATGTTTATGTCTTCAGAATGTTAAAATATTTGATAAATTATTAATAATTTTTGGTTGCCTTTTAGCAAAGTTGGTCAGACAGAGCCAGAAGTGGTTGCCAATTCATTTGCCAGATTTTGCACCTCATACATTTCCTTTCCTCCATCATTTCTCATAGAAAGAGGTTACTCACATTTAAGGAGGTTGAGACCTGAGAAAGCTTTAATAAAAGTTGCAGTCAGGAGCAGAGAGGAGGGGAAAAAAACTGTAAAAAGCATTTCTACTCTGGTTGCAAGTCTTAATCTGCCAATTGGTCATAATGTCTGTGGGTCATCCCTGCTGCTTAGAGAGTCGATGGACCCCATTCCTACCGGATGTCTACTTCTCTATTAGATGCCATTTTTGTTGTTAGGTTTATAGCCCACTGTTTGGGCAGTGTACCTGGAAGAGATTTTTCATGAGCATTAATGACATCCAGCCAAGGGTTATTCACTACTTGTATTATTTATACAGTTGCAACCTAACCCTTTTAGGTCTGTGTGTACAACCTCCTGAAAAGCAGAAAGCAGTAGCATCTGTCATGGTTTGTTCACAGTTAGATTTATTATTTGTTATTCAAGTAATTTGTACATAGAAATCAAAATCTGTGGTTAGCAAATGTGTAGTTTTTAATTTTTTTATAGTCATTTAATAACTGCTAGAAATGAAGCTTGGTCAGTAGTACAGTTTACACTCTTAATGCCTGAAAGATTACACATTTTGTCAAACATTATTTTCAGACAGTGGATTTTACATGTTACAGATATGTCTGTATTTTTCTGGCTTTTACAGTTGCTGTATGTTGTTTGATGTACTTTCGTTGTATACTAATAAATTACATAAATTATTGTTACTGTCTGAAGCCTAGTTCTTGCTGTGCACATGAAAAAAGCTGCAGTCTCCAGACTGTGAGGGAAGTATGCTAGTAGTTTTTTTTTAAGCAGAATTTGTGTTAAAGAAAGTGGTTTCTTATCAGTCTATAACCAAATTGTTTTCTGGGCAGTGATCTCTTTTGTGATAGCCTACAGCTTAAAGATCAATTTATTGATGCTTGGTGAACTTTTGTAATGAAAAATAAGCTAAATCAAGGAAACTTAAGCTCACTGACCAGGAATCTTTCCTCACTGTTTCTGAATTTGTTGCTAAAGGGCAGTATCAACACAAATACAAAAGTGAATAGTACTCTGACTGCTGATGTTCATCATTCTAGCTGCTGTAGTATCCTATGGGTGTATCCTGCCAAGGGTACAGCAACTGTACAGATTCCAAAAGCTTTTGTTCCCTCTTTCCATGCTGTCTATATGCTACGTCCTATTACAGGAAACTATATAAGTAGCCAAAATAACAAAAATCTTGAGAACTTTATTCCTGTGTACTGCAGATACAGCTTTGAGGCTTCTCAGGAACAGCATTTAGCCTAAGGCTTCCTTTTGATAAGTTTCTAAGTAAGTAGGGTAGTTGCCCTTGTGGGACATTTTAAGCCTAGCCAGTTTCCCATTTGGTGCTTGAATTAACCAATCCCGTATGGTGTTAGACTGACCTTAGTCATCCCATGGTCAATAATTATATATTACCTCTAGAGGGTGTAATTGGGATCATACCATAGGTTATCTGAGGGGACTCATACAAGAGATAAAGCA
The DNA here is from genome assembly GCF_019279795.1 of Protopterus annectens. Lineage (NCBI taxonomy): Eukaryota > Metazoa > Chordata > Ceratodontiformes > Protopteridae > Protopterus > Protopterus annectens. The sequence goes on along the minus strand of NC_056745.1, from coordinate 768,562,641 downwards.
TTTAGGAATTGCCTTTGTCCATTAGTAGTGCCAAGATCAGTCCTGGGGTAAATTGTTTCCTATCCATAGATCCAAGTTGCTGTCTAATACGGATCAGTATGAGCTTTGTTTTACATGGATGGGGAGTCCATTCTAGAGAACCTTTCCCTCCAAACTGTTTTGTTGATGTTGCAGAATAGACTGAGTGTTTCTCATGACATTTGACTTGCTGATGTGCAGTAGGTCCAGCATCACTGTGTCATGGGGTGCCTTGTATGCCAGACACAGGTCACCTCTTAGCAGTCTGTAGGATGCAGAGTATAGTGATAGGGCTTTGAGCTGATCCATATAGGACATATTGTTTACGTCTTGTATTCTTTTAGTAGGGTATCTCTGTGGGCTTTCCAGTTATTGCATGTGTCTGGACAGGTAAATGCCTGGGGGTCATTATACTTAATGACTGGCCTAATGAGGGCTGAGTAAAGGGGAACAATGACATCCCTAAATCTAGACGCAGTCCCTTTGTTTATAACCTGTGCAGTGTAGAAGGACTTTCTTTGTACAGTGGACACATGTTGGTCAAAATTTAGGTCAGTCAATGTGGTAGTTTCCTGGGGTAAGTGACTTCTCAAAGGATGCGGTGATGCATTTTTTTGCATTTCGTCTCATTCAATGATTTTGGCACCAGATATTTATTCAAGACAAATCTTTCTGCAGGATGGCCACGTCATTTGGGGATTCATTGGCTGCTCTTAGCTCGTAGTTGTGTGCAAACTTAGTCAGCCACAGCCTTTTGGTATTCGCTGTTACTTGAGAGAAGTAAATGCCAAACAGGAAAGGTCCCAGTGGAGAACCATGGTGGATTGCACTGGTGACTGTTCTCTTTGTGGATTTGATTTCCCCTATTTCGTTTTCATGCTTCCTATCTGTGAGCCACTTGGCAGTCCACATGGAGGTATAGGGGTTTATTCCTAGTTTATTTAGCTTTTCTACTATGCCTGACTGGGAGATTATGACAAACACACTGTGAACTCAGAAAAGCCAATAAAACCTTTTAATCTTACAAAGCTTTCACGATTTCTTCCTTCATCGGTTTAAAAAAAAAAAAAAAACAATTAAAAAAAACATCAAATTTAATCACAAAACACAGCCTCCAATCAAAACACAGAATTAATTCAGTTTAGTAAAAGATTAAAAAAGTATTCACTACATAAGTTTAAAAAATTCAGCATTAGAAAACTTCATCACCTGATATTCTCAGGCGGTCTCCCATCCAAGTTCTAACCAAACCCAACTTATCTTCTAACATCAAACTGGATCAGGTTTATTCACTACGACTATCTAAGCAATTAATGACACTTAGTGTACAAGTTTATTTCCACTTATTTTGTTTCTGCTTCAAAATTGGTTTTAAACTAACAGCTGAATTAATACCAGGTTCTTAGTAGGCCAATAACCGTAAAATCCATTCATATTCATTGGTTTCTAGTTTATTAAAATTGCCACCTCTAGAGCTTTTAGCCAATACATAAATAGCCCTAAAGTTAAATATATGATCAGAACCATAGCCGGACACATGCTTAGCCAGGGAATTACTACTAACTTTTCTCCTCATGTCCAATTGATGTTCTGTAATATGTTCTTTTAGCTTCCTGGTACTTTTTCCTGCATAAAAATTACTACACTTTAAACAAGTAGCCAAATAGACTGTTACTAGTACTGCAAGTGGCAGTGCAGTTAAAATGATAGATATTTCCTGTAACAGGACGGATGGATTCATGTTTACTACATATTAATTTACAACAAATACAATTGTAACAGGGAAGAGTGCCAACCTTACTATTGGATTTATGTACGGCAATTTCTTTAACATCTTTGTAACAGAGACTTGTATGTAAAACTGGGTTTATTACCTGTAATCTATCTCAGTTCAGGTAGAGCTTGTAAAATTGTCCAAATATCTGAGACAATTTTCCTTACTCCATCTGTTTTTCTGTTAACGGTAGTAATCTACTTTATCCCTGTTTGTTCATTGTTCCTAGAAGGCATGAACTCTAGGTTGACATTGTCTGTAAAATAAGGCTTCACAGCTCCATGTCTGTCACTAATAACTCCACATTTTAATCCTTGTAACAATCCACTGTCATAGCCTCTCTTATCTTTAAATTCTTGTATCATGTTATCCATCTGTTCAATACAGACATTAATGTATGTGATCAGTCTACTGGCTCTTAATATTTGACTGTTTGTAGTGCGTTTAAAAATATGGTTTTGTATTAGCTGATCGAAGACGTATTCTTTTGAATGTGTTTTGATCAAACTTTATAGCATGGCATATAAGCAAATTCTTTCCCTGGGAAAGTGCTTGGCCGCCTTCGGTATTTTGCCTTCTTCGTTACTGTAGTGCGGTCTTAGAGTTGGTATATTTAAGTAGGGTGTGTGGGGGCAAAGCCCCCCACATTAGAAATAGTCTGTGGTGTGCGTGTGGGTTTCTTGGAACTGCAATTTTTTTTCCCTGGGAAAAAAATCGCTTTTCTGAGTGTTAGAGATTGTAAGCTTTCACTTACATGGGGTAGATGAATCAGCGTTCGCTTTTCTAAGTGTTCGGTGATTCAATATAGACCCAAAAATATGATCGGCATGCATACTTTTCTGACGAAGATATCTGTTACCTTGTACTATTTTGTTGTATATGCTGGTGGGACAGACTATCGTCATGCTTACCAATTTTAACTTCTAAAAAACAGATTTTTTGATGGGAGTAATTGAGTTTAAACTTGAGAAAGCTAGTAGTATTAAGTAACTGATGAAGTCAGTCAGTTCTTTCTTACCACCTTCCCAAATAATGAAGATATTGTCCGCAAAGTATTTAAAAAAGGAATACACTTTGAAAAACGAGAAGTAGGACTAAGAACTTATTCATCTTCCCATTGATTAAGAGCCAGATTAGCATATGTGTTTGCACTGGGAGTACCCAGCTCTAAACCAGATATCTGATGATAACCTTGATTTTCAAGTATGAAAATATTGATGGTCAATACATTTTCAAGCGCGTCACATATAGTTTCAGTGTTTCTTCCAATACTATCACCACATAGATAATCACAAACTGCATCATCTCCATACTTGTTTGGAGTAGCTGTCAACAGGGAATTGAAGTAGAGTTACTAAAATATAATTGGTATTTTGTATAGATTGAAACCGTTCATAACATTTGCACAAAAAATTCACCTGTGTCTTAAATATAACTCTGGACCTTAGACAAATATTGGCTAAGAATCTCTTCTAAACATATAGAAATAGGCTCAGTCACCCAGCCTCTTCCTGATACTGTGGGCATCATGGGTGGATATCTAAGGTCTTCATGGATTTTTGGGTAACCCATACAAAACAGATTACTTGATGGGAGTAATTGAGTTTAAACTTGAGAAAGCTTGTAGTATTATTTAAGTAACTGAGAAAGTCAGTCAGTTCTTGCTCCCCACCCTCCCAAATAAGGAAGATTTTGTCCACAGTGGCTGCATTACACTGAAATAGTTAAATAATTGAACAGAAATGTCTTTGGATGGCTGCAGATCCTAAACAGACATAGTCACTCTATGCACAATATTAAACAGACAAATATTATTAATTCCCTTAAAAGTTTATTCAGCTTTTAAAAAAATCATTCGTGAGCATTATATATCCTTTATCTAAAATAACAATGGCTCCACCTTTGTCTGCCTGTTTGATAACTGCATTCATATTGTTTTGCGACTTTATAAGAGCACATCATGCTCTTCTTTAGTTAAATTGTATAATTTCAATGTGTTCCTGTGTTCATGCAATTCTTATAACTGTAGCTCACAAACATTATGGAATACAGTAATTATTGGGGAGCTCACAGGGATAAATGTACTTGATTTTTTACATACCTGAATGTTGTTCGAGCTGTCCTTAAAGAGAAGTTTTAAATTTAAATTCCTCAGTTTAAAATCAGGGGATTATGCCAAAAGCTTTGTCCAGGTCAAAGTATGCAGTTTTTGCTATTTTAATTTTTCTATTACTTTAGTGACCTTTTCAAAAAAGTTCACCAGTTTGAGTAAGCAAAACCTGCCCCTAAAGAATCCATACTGAGAACAGTCCAGTATTTGGAGGTTCCATATGTCTTTTTTGATTAATTTCATGTTGTCTTTCCATAGCTTTGCAATTGAGACTGGTCAGAATTACAGGTGTGTAATTGCCTGGGTCGGTGGAAGGTCCTCCTTTATGCAGAAGAATGACTGGGGCTATTCTCCATTCACTTGGTACAAAACCTGTATGTAGGCTGAGGTTGACCAGTGGCTAAATTGTGCTTCATGCTATTTAAGATGCATCAAGGTGTATTGTTGGGACTCATTGATACAGTATTTTTAGATTTTGATGGCAGTTTTAGGACTAGGTCTTGTGTGATAGTTGGAGACAAGACAGTTTCAGGGATATCTTGTGGGACATGAGGGGAGAGAGGGGTAAAGTTAGACCTGAATTTATGAGCCAGCCTCAGTTTAGGTAACATCTTTCACAGTCAGCTCAGTGCATTAACTGCATTGTGCTTTTGAGATTACAAACATAAATAAAAAGTGCCTTATGATTGTTTTTGGCTTGGGTAACTATTGTACTTTCAAACTTGGCTTTGTTGGATTTTATTAAGCTCGTAAGTTTTTGTTTATTTCTTTGACAAAGGGCTCTAGTATTCTGGAAATTACTTTTCTTACATTTAGTCAAAATTCTCTTTTATAGTAAAGCTTGTTATTATGGTTCCACCAATGTTGGTTTGTTTTTGCGGTCTACCCTGTGCTTTGTTTCTACAGGTTACAGCTGTATCTATGCAGATGTTCATCGTGCATACAGCTGCAGTCATAATAGATGGGTTATCCTGCCATCAGGCGGGTCCTCGGTCGGCCGAATTCCAAAGTCTAGGTCCGGCGTTGGTTGTCGTCACTTCTTCCCTGATTTCATTATTTCATTTCCCCCTTTGCCCTTGCTCCCTGTTGAAATGTTGGCACTCGAAATGCTGACATGCCAAGAAAAAAAAAAAATGAAACTCCAGTTGAAGAGCAAATCTCAAACATCACTCTCCTCCTTTAAGCTTCTTTTTTGGATGGGGCAAGCCCCCCACACCCTCAAATGTGTGTGTGTATGTGTGTGTGTGTGTGTGTGTGTGTGTGTGTGTGTGTGTGTGTGTGTGTGTATATATATATATATATATATATATGTATGTATGTATGTATATATATACCAGGTCTGAGATTGCCAAACCTCATAGAAAATGGAATATTCTAGCATATGTAAGACTGCTTTTTTTGACCATTCAGTCTCCATGTTTTGGGACTCACTATAGCATGTCCTGACATATCAAAATTATTACCTTTTGCCCTATTACTCTATCTGCCTTTTGTACAGGATGTTTTCCCTTCCCCACTCAGGTCTGAGTTTCACCTTTGTGGTTCTGAACCTCGAATCTGGAGACCAAAGGTTTGTCTAAGCCTCTTTCTGTGACTAGTTTAAAGTCTACTAGATCAGTTTCAGCCTTAAATAATTGGATCTGGAACAGCTAATGCATTCCTTTCTTTGGGGCCAGATGGGCCTATGGATCAACCCTGCTTCATCGGTTCTGAGGCCCGAGTCTATGACTGTTTAGGTCCCAAGTCATCCTGGTCCCCATGGTTTTGGGGACATCAGGTCTTACTGCTCATCTGGCCCTCCATCCTAGCAATACCAATGGTCTGACTGCTTCTAATACCAACTCGGTCCTTGGCATTCCCCACTCAGGCATTGTTGGAACTAAATGGTCATGTCTGGTGCTCCAGGGTCGGGTTCAACTTGCCAGGTTTTGGAATCATCCTTTCTCCCTGGGTGGTTTGGTTCTTGATAGCTCAACTCTGATCTTGGCATCTGAGCTGGCTGAGTCAGTGGCAGGCACAGGCATCTCAGTCTGGTACTCAATTCCGCGGAGTCTTTGGTCCAGTTATCTGGTTTCTACTTCAGACACACCTGATTTTAGAAGTGTCGAAGGTCATGAAGAGTCACCAGCCCTCCAAGATGTTCAAAAAATCCTGGAAACTCCGTTGATGATGCAGTCTTTATCCATGAGGCTGTTGTCCAATTTGCAGATAGAATGTCCTGCACATCAGGCAGCTGTAATGCCATGCACCATCATGGCTGGTTGCACTTATGCCACTGTCAATTTGATAGTTCTTCCCTTTTTGCCCCTAAGATTAAATAGATGTTACTAGAAGCAAGCAAGAAGGAAAGACTCTACCAATAGAATCCATTTTATTTTTACCCCTCAGAGGTCCTTTTCTAGGAACCAGAAGGGTAGAAATTGTCTTTTATTTATTTATTTATTTTTTTTCGGCAAGTCACAGCAACCTTTCCAGAATGACCCTAGTGACATTTCTCCTAGGATCAGAGGGGTCAACTACATTGGACACTACCCACAGGGGTGGGGCAGTCTGCATAAACATGACTTCCATGGGTCATTCTTGGAGTGACCCTTCCAGCTCCCCTAAAGGGTTGCTCTGCTGCTACACTCTGGAGGCAGTCAGGAAACATCTGGCTCTCCACCCAAAAGCGTGGGAGGTCATCACTTTAGATGTGTGGATGTTGATAGCAAGTCCAGAGGTTATGCAGTTCCTTTTTGTTCATTCCAAACGATTCCCAAAAGTCCATTCCAATTGTGCCATCATCATCAGTGGAAATCCAATAAACTGCTTCCCATCCAAGTGGTTGTACCCACCCAACAAGGATCCAGGATTTATTCAAGTTTCTTTGTAGTATCAAAGAAAAACAAGACCCCTTTTGGATCTCAGAAAGTTAAACAGATTTGTCAAATAGACCAAGTTACAGATGGTCACTGTGCAAGCCATTCTCTTCCTTCTGAGGAAGGACAGCTGGATGTCCTCAGTTGACCTCAAGGATGTCTGCCATTACATAAAAATAGTGTGGCATTCCAGGAAGTTTCTGAAGTTTCAGCACAGAGTCCGTCATTTTCAGTTTCAGGTTCTGCTCTTTGGCCTCACTTCAGCTCCCCACTTGTTCACCAAATGCGTGGCAGCAGTAGCAGTTTTGCACAGGCTGCAGGGTTTCCAGGTCTTCTGCTACATTAACGACCTACTCCTGACTACTTCTACAAAGTGTCACTGATCAGGACACATAATTTCCCTGTTCCAGCTGTGTCTTTCCTTGGACATAACATATTTTGAGAAATTCTGCCTGCAACCAGTTCAAGTACTCAAACTTATGGACTACTAAACCCTAATCTTCAGCCTCTCAAATTAACTATGGTTCCCCCAGTTCCAGTGATGGCCAAGGATCTTGGGCTTTCCATGAGAGTTATGGGTTTAAATCCTTTTTAGCACCTTTAGATGTTATTCTGGAATTTTTTTCTTGGCTGGTCTTAGTTATTCTACCATTAAAGTGCAATTAGCTGCCATTTCCAACTTTCATATTGGCATAGATAGTACATGGGAAGCTTTCCCTGGCCTTTCTGAGAGGTACTTTTTATGTTCTCCAGTTCTTGACCTGGTTCCTCTTTGGCACGTCACCCTATTTTTTCACAGTGTCCTTAAAGCTTTTAAAATGGAAAATTCTTTTTCTGGTAGTTATTGCATCAGCCAGAAGGTCCTGCGAACTTCAAGCTCTTTCCTGTCTTTCTCCTTTCTGGGTTTTCACTAAAGATAGTTACTTTAAGGACCAGTCCTTTCTTTCCTTCTGCCAAAGATTGCATCCAAGTCTAATTTAAATCAGCCCATTCATTTACCTTTTTTTTCCCAAAAATTCAGTAACAAATGAGAGTATTTGCTCATTTTTAAGTTCATAGACAACTGATATTCTGTTTGAACAGAAACAAAAATTTCAGAAAGTCAAACCAACTTTTTATTTCCTTTTCCAAAACTTGGCGAGTGTGTCTGTATGGTGACTCTATCCAGATGTCTTTCCGATTGCATTACCTTTGCATACTCTCTGAAAAGAATTTCTTTGCCTCCTAAGCCTATGGCTCATTTTACTAGATCATTTGCTACTTCAGCTGTCGTTCTTGCTCAGGCATCTATTGATGACATTTGTACTGCAAACTGGTCTAGCACTCATACCTTTGTGTCCCATTACAAATTGATTATCTAGTCTAGTCCAGAGCTTCCTTTGGTTCCACCTTTTTGGGGAATTTTCTCTCTTAGGACTCCGTCCCACAGGTTGAGATGAATTGGAAAGACAGCATCAGATACAAAAGCTATGTACAACCATAACACTAGATTCATGTTGTCTTCTTCTGACCATCTTAGCCATCCCTCCCTCCATGCCCCTTCCAAATTGTCACATTTATTGGTTTCTTGCTCCTGATCAGTTGTGTGGATTAGCCTTAAAGCTTTGTGTGAGATGGTCCTTATGGTGTCCTTGGGCTATTTCCTGCATAATTTATTTTCGAAGAGCTATGCGGCATATTCTGTCCGAGGAGAGTCGGAGCAAGGAGTTATGGGTAGAGGAGGTGGTGTTCCAGAAGTGAAGATTCTGAGTGTGTCTGCATCAGATCCTATAACCTACAGATTGAGAAGGACGGCATTCGTGTTTTTCATATGCAGTATTTACATTAATTTCTTCAGAAACCTATCCTGTTATATCTTTCTTCTAGGCCTCATTGTTAAAATTGAATTCCAGTCCCCACCTGTAAGTAGTAATCAGTGCTAGCAGGTGAGTATTTCTTCCCTATTTTTAATCTCCATAATAGCAGTTTTAGGTGGAATGTAAATAGATTCCAGTGTGATTCTCTTCTCTTACCAGTAACCCCTTACTAAAAAAATCTACCTTTATCATTTGTTTTCATCTTCTGTCACTAATTGAGGTCCTCTAGCAATTGATACAAGTATTCTTCTTTTCCTTTGTCCTCGATATTGTAGAGATTATCCATCCTGAAATCATTTCCTTTATCAAATTCACGTGGTCAGGTCTTTCCAAATGTTTCAACTGTAGAGCTTACTGAATTTATAATAACGGATTGTTTCAACGGTTGTTTGACATATTTTGTGAGTTTCAGAAGTTTTCTGTGTCCTGTCTGTCTCAACTGTAGAGTTGCTGTTTGCACTCTGCAGTTCTTAATGTAAATTAGTATTTTTTCCTTCTTGCCTATATCTGTGAGGCCATTCACATTCTAGGATAATATTTAAAGTGTCACTATTATGGTAAAAAGCCATTATCCCCAACCATTACATATGGCAGAATTTTAAATGCCTGTTTTCAACTGTTGTGGTATATGCATGCATTAATGTTTGGCATGTTAATCCTTTGTAAGTTTTTTTTAATCATCAACATTGGAATCTGCAGTAGATATAAAAAGTTTACACACCCTTCTTAAAATGCCAAGTTTTGTGATGTAAAAAAATGAGACTGCAATAAATCATTTCAAAACTTGCCCCACCTTAAATTTGACATATAACCTGTACAATTCAGTTGAAAAACAAACAACTCTTTTAGGGGAAAAAATATAAAAAAATAAAAAATGTACAATAAGTTGGTTACGTAAGTGTGCACACCCTTAAACTAATACTTTGTTGAAGCATGTTTTGATTTAATTACAGCATTCAGTCTTCCTGGGTAGGAGTCTATCAGCATGGCATATCTTGACTTGGCAATATTTGCCCACTCTTCCTTGCAAAAGCACTCCATATCTGTCAGATTGAGAGGGGATCTCTTGTGCACAGCCCTCTTCAGGTCACCTCACAGATTTTGTATTGGATTTAGGTCTGGGCTCTGGCTGGGCCATTCCAAAACTTTAATTTTCTTCTGGTGAAGCCATTCTTTTGTTGATTTGGATGAATGCTTGGTGTAATTTTGGTATTGAAAGGAGAAATTCCTCCTCATCTTCAGCTTTCTAGCAGACGCCTGAAGGTTTTGGGCCAGAAGTGACTGGTATTTGGAACTGTTCATAATTCCCTCCACCTTGACTAAAGCCCCAGTTCCAGCTGAAGAAAAGCAACCCCAAAGCATGATACTGCCACCACCATGCTTTACCGTGGGGATGGTGTTCCTTTGGTATTGCGAAGTGTTGTTTTTGCGCCAAACGTACCTTTTGGAATTTATTTATTTTTATTTTTTTATTTTACATTTGTTGACTGGGATAGTCCGACTGGATGCATGTCCATTTTCAGCGGAGGCCCGGGGAGAAAAGCTCCAAGGGTAAGCAGATACAGCATTGCATAATACCAGCATTACATATTACAAACCGACTATTTACAGAGATTACATAAGTAAGCAAGTTAAACAAAGTTCCACAGGTTACAGTTAATCCTGAGCACAAGTCAGGATTAAATTAAATTCCACAGTAAACTGGTTAACAGATTTTTACACATTCTAGAGAGAGTTAGCCAGGCTTGATGCATTGACATAGCCAGTTAAGTGACAAATGTTGTTTGAGTCTAGTTTTAAATTGACCTAAGGTGGAAAGTAAGGTAATATCAGCTGGAAGAGAGTTCCAGGATCTACTTAAAGAGTTTGCAAAGAGAGAATCACCGGCTGTGTTATTAATTTTGCTAGTCTGAATTAGTAGTTTGTTAGAGGATCGAAGCGGTCTAGGATTGTTATAGGGGTGATAATATTTTTAAGTGCAGGAGTATTGTCCGGATTATAGAGGATTTTATAGGCCATAATCAGTTGGTTATACTGGATTAGGCTGGGTAGTTCAAGCCACTCAAGCTGATTTAGATTGATGCAATGATGTGTCCTAAAAGGCAGCCCAGTGGCAAACCTGGCAATGTGGTTGTAGCAAATTGAGAGTTTGTTAAGGACAGTCTTGTTTAAATTCGAGAGTAGAGGGGATGCATACAGAAGGGTTGAAAGAAGGTGGGAGCGAGCTATGGCAATTTTAGCTGGAGGGGTTTGGAAGGCTTTTATTCTGTAAAGTGACCCTAGTTTTTTATTGATGGTTTTGATAGTGTGGTTAACGTGTAGGTTAAATTTTAGATTATTGTCTATGATGACACCTAATAGTTTTGTAGATGGGTCAGGGGAGATTATTGTGCCATCATTTGATTTTATGGTAAAGGTGAAAGCGGTAGACCTATGTGTTGGTGAAAATAGCAGCATTTTAGTTTTTTTGGGATTTAGGATCAGACGATGTTCAGAAAGCCAGTTTTCTATTGTATTAAAGGCGGTCTGGGTAGCTGACCATAACTCTACTGGAGATGTGGCTGAGCAAATCAGAGTAGAGTCATCAGCATATTGGATACAGCTGACTTTTGGGATGACAGTATAAAGGTCGTTAATGAAGATGGAGAACAGCAAGGGCCCTAGTATAGAGCCTTGTGGTACTCCAAGGGTGTTGGGTAGAAGGTTAGAGAGTTTGTTCTGCCAGAGGACAGCCTGCTGTCGACCATTCAGTTAGGATTGAAACCACTAAATGGCTCCAGTATCTAGACAGAATGTTTGCAGGGTGTGGATTAAAAGTTGGTGATCAACCATATCGAATACCTTGGAAAGATCCAAAAAGAGGGCTGAGGATATATAATTATTGTTGCGATTATGGTTTATGGTGTTAGTAAAGGCTAGGAGGGCTGAAGTAGTGCTGTGATGAGGACGGAAGCCATGCTGAGTGTCTGCCATAAGGCAATTTTGGATTAGGTGGTGCATGAGTTGTCTATGAATACATTTTTCCATAATCTTTGCAAGTGGAGAGAGTATAGCTATTGGCCTATAATTGGAGAATTCAGTAGAGCTGCCCCCTTTGTGAAGTGGGATTGCACAGGATATTTTCCAGATGGTGGGAATTTTAGCTTCTTCTATGGTTCGATTGATTAGTATTGAGACGGGGTAAGCAATAGCATCAGCTGATTTTTGTAGGTACTCTGCAGGGAGTTGATCAGCAGAAAGTGTAGTGGGTTTTAATTTTTTGATCAAGGTATGGATAAGTGAAGTGGCGACTGGTTGGAAGCTGAACGCGAGTAGGTTTCTAGGGGTGCTACTTTCAGGACCAGGGGAGCTAGGAGGTAGTTGGCTAGCTAGGGCTTGAATTGTCTCAGTAAAGAATTGGTTAAAACTATCAGAAACATCTTCAAGGGTTTTATCAATAGTAGCAGCAGGGATTGGGGTTGAAGTTTGTCCATGATGTAGTAGATTATTTAAACCTGCCCAAAACTTCTGAGGGTTATTTTGATTTACTGTCTGTAAATTACAGTAGTATTGTTTTTTGTCTAGTAAAATTGATTTTTTGGTTTCGTTCCTGGATTGCTTGTATTTAATGTGATCTTGAGGGTCTTTAGAAGAACGCCATAAAGCCCATGCTTTGTTTCTAAAGGTAACTTTGAGTTTAGACTCTATAGAAAGCCATGGTGCAGTTTTTGCCTTGGTTCTCTTTGAACGAACAGGTGCATGCAAATCAAGGATCTCAAGGAATTTGTTGTTAAAGTATGCTACTGCTTCCTCTAAGGGGAGGTGCTTTAGAATAGACCAATTACATGAGTTTAGTTCTTGTTGGAATTTGGCAGGGTCAAAGTTTTTCTTGTTTCTAACCTTTCTGAGTAAGGGTTGTTGGGAGTTAATGGTTTTGTGCTTAATTACATATGTGAGAAGGTGATCGCTTAGGCCATTAAGGAGGGTACCAGAGGTGTACAGTTGGGGGTGACTGTTTATGAGTACCCAGTCAAGTATACTTTCTTTTTGGTTGGGTTTACCTATCCTGGTAGGGGTGGATATGATTTGTGTAAATGCATGCAGGTTAATATGGGTGGTTGGGGATTCTGAGGAACAGGTGCCCCAGTCTATGTTAAAGTCTCCAAGTAGTAGGGTTTCTTGGGGGTAGTGACATGATAGCCAGTGTAGGATATCTTCAAATGTAGATATATTGTTTCCTGGGGGAATGTACATACAGATGATATTAATGCATTTATTTTTATTAAGTTGCAATTTGGTGGCAAGAATCTCTGAGTTATTAATCTGAGGAGGTTGTATTACATCTATGGTGACATTCAACTCAGATTTATAGAGTACAGCTACCCCACCCCCCTTCCTCGAAGCACGATCCAGCCTGTGTATGTTGTACCCAGGTGGTAACACTTCATTGTCTGTATTGTGGCCAAAAAGTTCAACCTTGGTCTCATCAGACCATAACACATTTTCCCACATGCTTTTGGGAGACTTGATGTATTGATTTGCAAATTTTAGCCGGGCCTTCCATTTTCCATCCTTTTATTCGAGTTGATGTACTTCTTCAATGTTTAGCTTATTTTAATAAATTCTGAGCGCATTTTACTTATTTTTCCTCTAGATTACTAGAAGCCATATCTTGCACCAGAGTTGAGCTTTAACAACTTTTTGCTGAACAGCTGCAAGATTCTTCCCAGTCAGTGTTTTCTCTTCACCTTTTCTATTTGAGTCACCTTTGAAGGCCATTGCTCATCCACCTTTATGCCCATTGAAAGTCAACCTTGTAGTCTGTATTTGCAAAAATTCAAACAATGAAAAAAATAAGAGGAGCCATTTCATTCTTTTGACACTGAGGAATCATGTTACATAGTTACCTCCCGTCAGTACATGCAGTCTTACTTGAAAGCAGTTCTTGCTTCAGTCATGGTTCTCCATCACAAAGTATTATGTTTAGTGAAACTGTAAATACCATGGGAATAGTTGTGTGAGCTTGTTATTGAGCTTTCTTTTGTCCAAGAAAGAGTATATTAAAAATGCTCAAAATTTCAAGGTCTGCAGGTCAGTATTAAGTGTAGGTTTAAACTCTCTAAAGAGTTTTTCCTTTTTGAAACTTAATGGTATTCACCTGTTTTCATAGAGTCCATGTCACAAGTCTGCAGATTTAGTATTTAAACACTAAAAGCTGACTTCTGTATTGTAGTCCAGCTGTCAGCTGCTACAGGGAGCAGCACATTTACCTATTAGTACACTTCCTTTTGGGGAGAGACAAAATCCTCAGTTTTTGCCAAAAGGTATCAGTTACCTAGCCCATGTCATATCTTATATGTTTACAGTTTTGCAGCAGGTTGTAATTAATTTACTAAGAAAGACTGGTTACATCTAACAAAAATGCCGATGAAGTTGTCATACATTGAAATCCAGTGCGACTCTTCATAATACTATGTTTATGGGAGCAGTTATAGGTACAGTCATCAAAAGATATACTTAGGTTAGAGCTGAGAAATTACCTGAAGATGTTAAGACTCCGATATTATATGCATCCGTAAAGAGAACTTAATCATTTGACCCGACAGCTGATGATTTATTGAAAATATGAGAAAAGGGAAAATTTATTGAATGATAAGATGCGGCATACCTTTTTGCCAGGCTTTGGTGGTTCTTTTATGTATTTGTATAACTTTAAATGTGTCTGGCAGTTGGTGAAGAGGATTAAGTCAGCAAAGTTAATTCCTGTAGTTCAAGATTTCATTCTCTCAGCTTTCATGTTTGTAATATGTCCTTAAGCAAGTCATTTAACCATATAGTGATTTGTAGAAAGTGGGAATTTTTGCTAGGCTCATTAACGGGCTCCTGGACTGCGTGCCTGGTAACTACTTATGAACCTATTCAAGTGGGCTGGTCCAAAGGACCCTTTTCAGCTGCAGCCTTGGTCCAAGTCAGTTACAGATTGGTGTAAGATACAAAAGATGTTTTGCAAGGTAGACTGTTACCGCAGTGAAAACTAACAAAGTGCACAAGTTAAGTCAATGCTGGAGTTATATAAACCATAGAAGATGACTGTTTGACTAGTAAAGAATCAAGAATAATAGGTAGATAGCAACAAAGATAAACTATTGTAATATGCAAATATACTTTAGACAGATATGGGCTACAACTGTCTAAGCTGGTGGAAGCTAACACAGAATTGTACTGTCTCCAGAAAGAATTTTTTGTAACCACTATGCCAGTTAAAGGTTAGGGCTATGTCATTTTGGAGTAGTTCCTAAAGCACATTTTTAGTAGGATTGGATTGAAAAAGAAAAATATTGTCCACATAGAGAGTGCAGTTAAGGGAAGGAAGTTCATAAGAAAGATTGTTGATAAATAGAGAAAAAAATAGGAATGCCACAGACGGTGAATTCTTGTGGTTTTCCAGCACTGAAAAAGTGATGCTAGAGATTTTTTTTTCTAAACTGGACCTGAAAGGTCCTATCAAACAGGAACACATGGAACATTAGGTAGCTCCCTGACTGAATATGGATTTAGTAAACACTGAAAGCAGCTGGGAGGCTTGGCGCATTGACTCAGTTTTGTTATCTTTGCTGCCTCGCAGAACTTGGTTCTTCATTTCAGTTGCTATCTGTGGTGTTGCCTGAGGAAAGTCTGTTTATCTTTCCTGTGTCTGTGTACTGTTTTGCTGGACTGCATTTTCCCACATCCAGAAGATATGCTGTAGACAAACTGGCATTCCCCCAAATTTCCTGTAGGCATGAGTGCTGTGAGACCGAGTGAATGAGTTTGTGTATCTTGCAAAATGTTGGTGCCCCATTCAAGATTATTCCACTGCCTTGCACCCATTGAGAGCTAGGATACGTTCCTGCTCCTCACTTATTTTGAAATATATTGATCTTGTAATCAGAAAATGAATGAATGGATATATAAAGGAAGAGCTGTAGTAAACCATTTCAGATGCTGTTTTATGGTCACCAGAAATAAAACCATTGTATGTAATTATGTAGATTTTGAACTGTGATGTTGTATGATGGTAAGGTGGTACTGTAAGCAAACATAAAACCATAATGGCATGGGAGAAGATCAAGTACTTTTTGCTGTAATGCAAGATCTGAGTATACCACTTTTTACACTGTTATAGTTAGAGGACATATGTTGCTGATTGGAAAAAGGTATTTCAGGTCAGAGAAATTTGAAGTTCTGAGTAGTGGTACAGTGAGGGTATACTTAAAACTGTGTTTATAACAGTGGTAATGGTTCCAGAAGAGTTATGCTGCTACTTAAAGGCTTACATAGCTGTCAGCCTCATTTCCATAAACACAGCAGGTGAAATAAAACTTTATCTGCTCTACGCTTTGCTGAAATAGATGATTTGTAAGTTGAAAATGCTAATTAATTAGTGACCTAGATCATTTTCTTCTATTTTTTATCAACAGCTGGAAGCAGTAGATAGTATCTCTTAAGCACAGAGCTGACTGTACTTTTCCAAGTGTTATGCTTATTAAAAATTGTAAAATAGATTCCAAATAAAATAAAAAATGTTTACCAAGTGTGTATGAGAACCATGGTTTCATATGTGAAAAAAGTTATCTGAACCAAATCTTCCTAAAGTTTCCTTTCTGTGTCTGAATTGTGCATATGCTGAGGTTAAAAACTTTCTTCCTTGCCAGCAAACCTTGCTTGTGAAAAGTCATTGTGGTTTGTATGCCATTGTAAAGATGACTTGGGTTCAGTATACCACTTTAGGAGTTTGTTGTACTAGTAAGGACTAACACTTGCATATGTTAAAATTAATTTTGAAAAAGCACAAAACTTTTTATTTTGATGTAGAATTCCCCTTGCGTGGTTTACAAAAAGGCAAAATACTTTTTTAAGATTAGTTGTAAAATATAGTCCACGCTAACTCAGAATAGATGCATATACGTATATTAATTGAAAAGGGGGATGTTACATGTAGGGCGTAAAACTTTAAATGTTAATGAGGTTACTGCAGGAGGATGACAACCAAGCCACAGTGTGCTAGTTGAACAAACAGAGCAGCCCATGCCCACCCCCTTGTATGTAAGGAGGTTGGTCTCGTCATGGACTAAACCAGAACATCTGTCTTATAGCATTCACATTTGGAGAAAGTGACTGTGCATGTGGACTTTTTCAGTTATGGCTCCAGTTGTTTACTGCAATTTTGAATGAGAAAGTACTTCTGGTCAACATCTTTAGAGAATGGGACTTGTAGAAGAAGACCTGTTTGTCATGTGGTGAATGTGTACTCACTTTGATCAACTCAGGAAGTTGATGATATTTACACACACACACACACACACACACACACACACACGCACGCACGCACATTGTTCCTTCTGTGGGAGGTTAGATTTTTGTACCCCTTTCCACCTTTCCTTCTTATTCTTTGATTGCTAGTGAAATTCAGAGAAGAAAAATTCAGTACATATCCTCATTGTGTTATAGTGACTGAGAAGGGTAAGAGTTCAACCTTTCAGGTCCCTGAAAAGTGCAAACACCTGTTCAATCAAATGCCAGTTAATTGCCCCTCACCCAGGCTTGTGCAACATTACTTTATCCCCCTCTAGGTATGGCAGCTTTCTTAGATACTTGGTTTCTTCTCAGTTTTCTTTTGAGAATTCTAGAGATGACTGAAGCCACCAGAAAGCTTTCCAGCCGGCAGACTTACTCAGCCAAGTCCAAGAGGTTTTTCACTTCTACAAAAAGGTGCCCTGTACTCTGTCTCAGTTTATTTGCACGATTGTGATGCATAACCAGCATCTGATTGTCTTGACCTTGTTTATTCTGTTGTCAAGATGCATATTTCCTCTACTTGACTACATCCTCTACATGTGGAGCACCCAGCTTTGGCCTAGTTCTGGCTTCTCAAGCATTCCGTTTAAGGTATTCCCTTTGAGATTTGACTTTTATGAGTGGCCGTCTTGCCACCCCTCCCCCATTTTGACCTGTCTAATTTGGCATTAAATTTGTGTCTTTCGGCTTTTCTCGGTTAGGGGTCGCCACAGCAGAACTCCGGTCCGCTAATAAATTCGGTGACAGCGTGTGTACAAATTTGTGATTTATTTAATTTTTTTGTGTAGAAATTTGTGATTTAATTAATTTTTTATTTAGCCTGTAAGCCATTTTATGGAGGTGGGACTACCCAGGAATTAAAAGGATGTATGAACATAAATATGCTGTTCAGACGGGACGAAAAGAATGCCTTTGATCAAGGTGACCATTTTGTTACAGAACCTAAACCGGGACACTTAAGCTGCAGCCTATCTCTGCACCCTACATGTGGAACATGCCCTGCAACACTAAATTCAAAGATTCTAGGGGACGTCTTTACAAAAATAGGGACAGATTTTAAATATTGCTTTTCTAACCTTAGAAAGTTGCTAGAATAACAGGAGTTTGTGTAAGCATGCATTTTCTGAAGGATATGAAGCCTACAATTCAAAAGTATGACATTATTTAGTTGGTTCAGTCCTCACTGATTTACCAGAAAACCATAATTTGTATGAGGATCAGACGCAGACCAAACATATGAGGCAAAAATCTGGACATTCTAGACAGTTGAGAGGTATGCTGTGCACCGAGGGAATTGACTATATGGGTAATTTGCTGAGAAAATAATTTTCTTCTCTCTTCATTACCAGTGTCTCTGTTACACAGAGCACATTCCATGGAATCCACATGGTGTGAAATTGGGTGAGGAAGGATCACAGAGTAGTAAATAATAGGGGGCGGGGGGCAAAGGACCAAAAATAGGGACAGTTTTTAAGTATTGCTTTTACAGACTTAGAAAGTTGATAGAATAACAGGTTTTACATTAGCACAAATTTTCTGAAAGGTATTAAGCCTGAAACTCAATTGTCTGTCAGTATTTGTAACTTAAACACTCAGTAATTTGCCAACTATTTGCTAGAAAACCATAATTTTACGAGAAATTGGCCAAAAATATGAAGCGAAAATCTGTAAAGTTAAGAGCATACCTCTGAAGTTCCCAGCACAAGAAATCTGGACAAAGCCAAAACTAATGGGGGGGGGGGGGCGGCGGCAAAGGCCCAAAAGTATGGATACATTTTATATATTGCTAATATAAACTTAATATAAACTTAAAGTTACTAGAATAAAAGGTGCCGTGTTAACATTAATTACCTGAAGCATATGATGCTCAAATGTCTAATTATTTAGTGACTTCAACCCTTAATGATTTACAAGAAAACCACAAGTTTTATGAGGAACAGACTTAAAAGACTTAAAATATGAGTAAAACATCTGGACATTCTGTGAAAATCTGAGAAGTATGGTTAAGAGGTATGATCAAGAGAGAGTGAGAGACTGTGTGTGTGTGTGTGTGTGTGTGTGTGTGTGTGTGTGTGTGTGTGTGTGTGTGTGTGTGTGTGTGTGTGTATGTGGGAGATCGAGAAACAGTGAGAGCAATCGTGAGTTAATGCATGTATGAAGGAGGAAATGATTTTGTGTGTGTGTGTGTGTGTGTGTGTGTGTGTGTGTGTGTGAAATCAGAGAGAGCGAGAGAGAGAGCGATGTGTGAGTGATTTTATTTATGAATGAGGGAGTGACTGTGTGTGTGAGAGATCAGGAGAGTGAGAGCAAGCGAGTAAGATTGTGTGTGTGTGAGAGAGAGTGAAGAGTGACAGCGAGCATGCGATCCCCTAGCAGCGATTTAAGATGTTTGTGCATACTTCTCAACCTCTTACAGCAAGAAATACGGACAAAGCTATAAATAATATATATCAGTGTGCGTGTGACAGAGAGAGAGATGAGTGAGAGTGATCCCTGGCAGCAGCATCAAGAGGTTTGCATACCTAACAGTCTGCAACACTTGTAGTTCATTTAAATTTGTTTTGGGGGGGCAAGTAAACATTTGCTAAAGTAATCCGCTCTACCATCCAGTAGACAAGATCAATACGTACCTGCCCAGCTTATATTTTTTTTCTTGGACTAAAGGAGCACCTCTTCTTATCATGGTTGTAACTCTTCTATCACCTGCCTTGTCTATAATTCTCACTGTGGACCTAACAGAATCTTTTGTCGTCCACGAAACTGCCTGAAATTTTTGTTTTGGTTCACTCACTGAAGCAGCAGTATAAAAGCCAGAAACCATTCCGACTAAACCGGGACATTTCTGTCTCCCAAAGACAAGGTTTGGGATTCCAGGACAGAGATTTCCAAACCTGGACTGTCCCGGAAAAACCTGGGATGGTTGGTCACCTTGCCTTAGGTAAATATTATAAAAATGGTGTTTGTAAGGTTGATTTTAAGTTTGTTGTACTGGAAACTTTAGAAAATGTAGAGTGTTTTTAAACCCTGAAGAGGAGTTGGGGTGGCTTGAATATTCATGGCAGATTAAGTTAAATGCCTGTTTTCCACCTGGCCTGAATAACCGTGAGGATTTCATTATGTGTCTGAAAAGGAAAGGGTTAAAGAACTAAAAGGTTTCATAGTCATGTGACTATTATATTGTATAAATATGATGCGTGTTTAATTATTATTTAAAGTCTGAAGAAGTCTCAGAACATTGTTGGAGAGATGAAAACGCTTACTGGAATTTTATTAAAGTAGTGTTGATTCTTATCAGCTTTTTATTTAGTATTAATAATCATCTGTTGGAAGATGGTTTTCTTGATGGCTGTTATCTCTTGAGTATAGGTCTTTTTTTTTTTTTTTTTTTTTTTTTTTAACACTTTTATTAAATTCTCAAATTTTAAACAATGGCATAAGATTTCAGAGATGTAGACCCTTACCTTTATTAAACTCTCATATTTTAACAATAGCATATGTACACATACATTAATAGGAAACAAAGGCAACAGTTGCATTATTTTCACACATCATAAATTCATATATATTTTCTTATATCCGCGGTGGTGCAGCGGTAGCATTGTTGCCTAACAACAAGAGGTTCTCCTGTTCGATTCTTGGCTGGAGTGCCTTCTGTGTGGAGTCTGCATGTCCTCCCCACAGTCGAGTGGCCTCCGAAAGACATGCGTGAATGGATGTGCCTTCGCTGAAGGTTTGGGTGTCGAGCTGGCAACTCGGCACCATAAAAATCTACTGCCATCAGTAGCGGACCGGAGTTCCGCTGTGGCGACCCCTAACCGGGAAAAGCCAAAAAGACAAACAACAACATTAACAATGGTCATGTACTTCAACATGACATAAAAACTGCTCAATTCTTGTCTTCCTTTAAATCTCTCTCTTCCTACTCCTGAATAGTATTATGCGTGTATTGTTCCAATAAATTCTCTTTATTTCTATGTAATTTCCTCCTTCATTTTTCCAAAAATCCCAACTCCAGTTATTTTATCTCATTGCTATATACAGTAGTTCAATTACAGATGGTAGAGGTATTGATTTCCATTGTCTACTAATTGGTAGCATTTTTTAAACTTGGTAAGGCCTCAGAATGTTTGGGCAATTCTAATTGTGTTAGTTGCAGCCATTTCCTCCCCATCATTTCTGACAGAGTCCTCCGTAGGGAATTTTTAAAATCTGCCAACTTGTTACATTCCCATAAAATATGTTCTCAATTGCCTCTCTCTTTTACGACACACCTCCAACATTTGTTGTCCACCTGAGGAAAAAAATTCTCTTATGTTTACTTAGGGTATAAAAATACCTATGCAAACACTTCAGAGAAAAAATCCTAATCTTCTACACTTTGTTGCATACTTGGCAGCCGTACAGATGTTCTCCCATTGTTCCTTTATATATTGCCTTTCCTTTTTCTCTTCCCAACCTTTTCTAACCTTCCCTGACTGTTATAGTTATCATGCAGCGTTTTATATGCCTTACTAATTATTCTTTTTTTTTAATTTATTAATTCCATACAGTGTATTATATTTCTGTACAGTCCTCAAGTATGGTGCATCATATCACTTCAGCAATTGGCTGCTCCATTTCCACCCTAACTCTATTCTCCCCCACTTGGTTTCCATTTGGGTCACCCTCTTCCTCCTCCCAGTTATTATTTATACTCTTGTAGTATGCTAATACTTTTTTCCATTGTCCTTCCTCTCCTGTCTTCTTTGTCAGTTTCTTCCATCTTCTCTCCATGCCCTCCTGACCTACCATCTGAGCTGAATATTGTAATGTCTTTCCATATCACTGCTTCAGCATTCTTCACTTCTGGGATCTCCTGCCAAGGATAGCCCAGCATCCTGCCATATACCAAAGCCTTCAGCTTTTATAGGCACCGTACATCACACATATGCTCCCCATACAAGACATAGGGCATAAAGGTGACATATGGATGCAGATTCTTAGAACATTTTTGCCACCTATCCAAATACCATTATTGTCCATCAGTCTGAACACCCTTCTGTTGTTCTGGTTACCAAGCAGCATTTTCAGATAAGTGCCCCATTAGGGTTTATTCATTTCTGTTTCATATTATTGCCTGTTGTGTTTCCAACAGCAAGGTGCAGAAACGGAGATGATGTACAATCCACTATAGAGCTTTATTCAACCACCAAATCCACAAACAGTACGAAACAGAACGAAAAACGAACACTTGAAAATACATAAACACCTTAGATATTCCACCATGCGTTTTCGTCTCATACATAGACTTCATCAGATGACCAGCCTGTTTCAGGAGGACCAATATTTAAATACAACCAATTAATCAGTTTATTATACAATTAAGTAATCTACCAATAAGTTATAAAAGTACTTAAAACCATAATTATACCCATACTTCAAAAAAGCTTGCTAAAATTTATCAAATCAACATTATAGTTCTTTATTCTTCTCAAATTAAAACCCATTAAATAATATTATTATAAAATCTTCAAAAAAGTCATTATTTAAAAAAGTCATTTTTTTAAAAAAAGTAGTTTCTAATATAAAAGTTTAAATAAAATACAGTATATTCATTTTGTGCCGACCTGTGCCCTCAAGTGGCTATGTTTAGGTTATATTTCATATCTCTTTAGAGCTTAGCAGATCTTAGCTTTAACAAAGGTTTAATAGAGATATAGTCGTTTAAACCTGGGGGGTCACTTGCTTCTAGGGTTATCTGCCACCATAGCTCCCTGTATTCTATTTTATCTTCCCAAGGACCCCCCAATATCATTTTTAATTTGTTCTAAGACCATAAAACCAAAACTAGCATCTGAACAGGTCCTAGTATGTTTAAAAAGAGCATTAGTTTCCTTTCCCACTGAAATTTCATAACTATGTTCATAGATCCTTCTTTTTAATTTCCTTTCTGTCTTTCCCACATAGAAGGACCCACATGTCCTGCAAATAGCTAAATATATAATTACCTTAGTCTCACAGTTGTAATATTCAGAGGTATTTATCCACTTTTTTCTACTTTCCAGGTAGTAAATTTCTAAATTTAAAATATATATACATTGGGTACAATGGTCACATTTATATGTTCCCTTCTTACCCCTGTTATTACTACCTACTTGTTTGTTCTCTAAAATAGTTCTGATACAATGGGAATTCTTATAGATCACCTTTTGTGGTATATTGGACAAATCATCTATGTCCAAGAGGGAAACAAATCTCTCCCATTCCCTTAAAAAAAATCTGACAAAAGAACCTAGGTATTAGGAGCAAATAGAGAGGAGTCTAATTATGGTGGCTGCCAAAAAAATCACTTACTAGGAAATTGAAATCAAGGTGTAAGCCAACTGTACTAGTAGTAGTGAATATATAGAGATAAAACAACTGGAAATGGGATCTTTAGAAAAGGGTAGGAGCGAATTACAAAGAAAAAAATGGAAATTGTAAGAACAATACATGCAGACAAGTAATTAGGTTTAAAAGGCAGGGTTTGAATGAGCTATGTAATGTTTGACTGACAGTGAATAGATAGATTATAAGTGATGTATGATGTTTGCAACTAAAATTGTCGATATATATTTTTTTTCATTTGTATAAATGTATGATTTCCTATGTCATAAGTGATCATTTAATAAAGATGTTTCTCGTTTAATTAAAAAAAAAAAAAAAAAAGAAAGAAAAGGAAAATGTCAGTCTGGGAGTCGTATTCTCTCTAAAAACCATCACAACTAATGTATTTTTTGTTCGTGTGCTTCCCATGATTATATGCAGTGTTCTGTTTGTCAGGCATCCGTGCCTAAGACCCTACGTAGTCACCTCTCCTCTTTGTCCATGTACCTGGAGAAACAACGTCTTAAATTGTTGGCTGAGGGTGCTGTGGCAAAATCCTCCCATCCTGATGGCCAGCCATCCACCAAGAAAAAAGCTAAAAAATTCAGGCCTGATCCAGCTGCTGTCCAGCCTCCCTGGAACATCTTTGTAGAGGCTAGTGAATGATCCAGAGACCTTCTCATGCTTGCTTTGCATTCCTCTGTTGTGACTCCCTTGGAGGCCACCATAGACATGAATTCTTGCACATCCCCGGAGGCTTTTCATACGTCTGTACCTGATATTGAGGGGAGAACCTCAGCTGATAATATCTGAGGGGGATTCCTCAAATTTTAGTGAGGTAGGAGAATCCTACAACTATTATAGAACAACTTCAGGGGTCTGACCTTCCCAGGGTGTTTCGAGCGGACTTTCCACAGAAAAATAAACAGAAGACAAAGCATATTTCCCCTGTTATGAAGGATCCCCAGTGTGAATGGCAGAATTTCACTCAGGGTTTTTCAGTGCTTTGATGGCCTTGAAGCCACCTCAGGAGGTCTCTGTTCCTGCCCCCTCCCCCATTCTTCCACTCCAGTTAAGAGAAATTGGAATCCTTAGGTGAGTGTCAGCACTTGGGGGGAAGAAGTCCTAGCCTGTTCTTTGCAAATCCCTTCCTCCTTGGGCCACTGTTCAAAGGAAGAGGATTCCTGAAATCCAGACTCCCCTTTGGAAGAGCTCTTGTTTGGTTATATCATTGTGTGTGTGATGGACTGTTTTAAGTGGGATTGTTCCCAGGTCTCTGATATTTAAAAGAGGTACTGTGAGCTTTTACAGATTGAGTCTGCCAGACCATCTGCTGCTACTCCTGTTCAGGCTGCCCTTTTGGATGCCTTTTCTGCAGCCTGTGTAGTCCCTCTCAGTCTCCTGCACCAAAAAAGCCTTTTAGTTTTTACAAGGTGCCTGAGGAGTGCAGATTTCTATAGAAATGCCCTTCTGTAGTGTCATTCTCCTCTGACAAGCCATCCAAGTTGTTGCACTCAACCAAGCTGCTGCCTTCTGATAGGGATAAAAGGGCCATGGAATGGTTAGACAAGAAAGTTTACACTGTTGCCACTTTGCCCTTGTGGGCCATTAACTACCAGCCTCATATGACCGGGTATGTTTTGGCCTTCTTTCTCAGGTTTCTAAGGTGGTTTCTGACCTTTCTGACTCTGAGGGGAAAGCTTCTGCCCTTTCCCTGCTCGGCTCCAGTACTCAAGTTGCTGTCATTCAGTCAAATGCAGCTGATGCCTCCTCCAGGGCTGCTGCCTTTGGTTCAGTCATGAGGAGCTATTCTTGACCACCTTCAGTCATTGCCTGATGACATGAAGGCCAAACTTTTTATATGCCCTCTTTGCTATCAAACGTCATTTTGGAACTGCTACTGCTGCTGACCTATTCAAGTCCCTCCAGGATAAGGGAAAAGCCTTGCAAGAGTTGAAACATAGTTTTGTTTCTGCTGTTCCTAAGTTTCAGAGAAACTATCCTTCCAAGTCTGCCGTTGTTCGCAGACAGTGTCACCCTCCTCCTAAGAATAAGAAGGGTTCTATGCGTGTTCCTCCTACTAAGTCAACTCAGACTCTAGGCGTGTCCCTACTGCTAAGTCTACTCAGGCTCCTTGCTTCCAGAAACCAGCTTTTTTACGGCTAGCCTGCTTCTATTTGATGGATTGTTTCCCCCTCCCTCTGACAGGTTCCCTTGTCTCTCCATTTGTCCCTGTCTCTTCCAAATTGGCTATGAATCACCTCAGATTTTGGGTTCTGTCTAATATCAGTCAGTGATATTTCATGGTTTGGAAATCCTTTCTTCCCCTTTCAGTTATTCCTTAACCTTCTTGGGAACTCTTGGGAACAACTTTATTATTTCCCAGAGGTTTTTGAATCTATTTTTGGATCAGGGCATCATTCAAGCCATGCCCAGATAGGGGAAGGGATTTTATTCCAGAATGTTTTTGGTCCCACAAAAGCGAGGGTACATGGAGACCAGATCTGGATCTTTTCCTGTTCAACATCAACACTTTTCTCAAGATTCCTTCCTTCAGACATTGTTTCATCTTCTACTTCCTCAGGTGTTTTTGGTGTCTGTGCATCTCAAGGATGCATACTTTTGCATTCCCATCCATCCTCATTTCAGAATATTTTTACA
Organism: Protopterus annectens; assembly: GCF_019279795.1. NCBI lineage: Eukaryota > Metazoa > Chordata > Ceratodontiformes > Protopteridae > Protopterus > Protopterus annectens. The sequence continues at coordinate 768,536,703 of NC_056745.1, read as the reverse complement.
TTTTTCTGTCTCTTCCTTGCATTTTCAGTTATTTGCTTTGCCCTTTGGCATCTGTACTACCCCAAGGGTATTCGCCAAATGTCTCATGCTTGTTGTTGCTTTTTGCTGGCTTTGAGGTATTCAGATTTTTCCCTGTCTAGAAGATCAGCTTATTCAAGGCCCTTCTTCCAGCAGTCTGCTTCAGGATCTCCAGTTCACTGCTTGTCTGTTATGCAGTTTGGGGTTTACCATTCACCTCCAGAAATCAGTTCTGAAGCCTTGTTAGGGTCATGTTTTCCTTGGATGCAGACTTCATACTTTTGCCATGTTGGCATCTCTTCCTGTCCCCAAGGCTCTGTTTCTAATAACCTTTTTTTCAATCCCTTCTTCCTGTGTCTGTCATGACAGGGGAATTTGTCATGGTCCTCAGGTTCCGGGCTTCCACCATTCCCATTCTGCCTCTCACCAGGCTCCATATGAGGAAACTTTAGTTGTACCTCAAATCTATGTGGCTTCAGCATTGCCCTACCTCCCCCAGATTCTTTTCTTCCTTGTCTCAAGATTGAGCTTCATTAGTACATGCATTAACTCTCCCTCAATCTGGAGCTTCCTTTTCAAGCTCCATTTCCCACTCAGGGGCCTTTTACAGATGCCTCAGACAGGGGTTGGGATGTCTGTTGTGGTTCCCTAAAGGTCCAAGGTCTCTGCCCCCCCCCCCCCTTAGAGGTCAACCCTTCTCAACATAAAAGAGATTAGGGCTGTGCTTCTGGCTCTGTACGCCTTTCATTCTCTCCTTCATCTTGGGCTCCTCAAAGATTTCACAGACAATACCACAGTGATGTGGTATGCCAATAAACAGGGAGGCAAGAGGTCCTAACTTCTTTGCAGACTAACACTTCAGGTCTGGGAGTTATTCCAGTATAAAATGGCTTTTTGTATGGTTTACATTCCTTCAGAGTGTACAATCTAGTGGTAGACTGAGCAGGTCTAGAAAACAAGCTCATGAATGGATGCTTCACAGAGATGTGTTTCCTGGATATTGTCCATCGTTAGGGTATTCCTCAGGCAGACATTTTTGCCACCCCTTTGAACAAACAACTTCCTCTATTCTGTTCCAGAGTCCCAAGTCCTCAGACTTTGAAAATGGATAGCCCTGTCTTTTGATGTTTCTTTACGCTTTCCCACCCCTTCCTCAGTTATCTTGGGTTCTGCATAAGATCAGTCAGAACTCTCCCAAAATCTTGCTGTTGACTCCCTTTTAGCCGAGACAGCATTGGATCCCCCATCTTTGTCACTTGCTCAGGGGCAGTTACGACAAGTTTGTCTCATCAGGGAGATCTTCTCACAGAAGGCAAGGATCTGTTGTCCATCCTCACCTGTCCACTCTTCAAACTGACACTGTGGGTGATAGGGTAAAACCTTTCAGGCATCTCTTTTCTGAGGATGTGCTCCAGTTCTACAGGAGGCAGGCGCCCGACTTCCAGAAAATACTGCATGTCCAAATAGAAGTGATTGTCTGTCTGGTGCCTCTCTTGCCATCATCAGGATTTCCCATCTGTATGGATTCCTCTGATTCTCTCTTACTTGTATGATCTTCTCCATGCTGGGTTGGCATATTCCTCAGTTAAAGCTCACCTGTTAGCAATTTCTGCTTGTCTGCCCTTGAATCCTTCTCTGGCATCAAGATTCGAGGTCAAGCAGTTTCTTAAGGGCGTCCTTCATATCAGGTTTCCCAGGAAGCCTACTCCACCTTCTTGGGACTTCAGTTTTGTACTTGAGAAATTGACCCAGGCTAATTTTGAGCCTGCTTCTTCAGCTTCCTTGCAACATTGTACTTGGAAGGCCATTCTTCTGCTTTTGGCTCTTATATAATTCAAGACAGCATCTAAACTTCAGGCTTTCATGGCTATTCCTCCCTTTTTAGTTTTTCATAGAGACAGTGTGTCTGACCATACAAATCCAGTCTTACGCCCAAGGTGGTCAGTGAGTTGTCCTTTAATCAGTCTGTTCGTCTTACTTTCTTTTTCCTTCTCCACATTCTGCCAGTGAGAAGGTTCTTCACACCTTGGATCTGCATAGACAGCTCAGATATTTAGATAAAACTAAGGTTTTTCTCAAATCTGAGCAGTTTTTTTGTTTCTTTTCATTGGGGGAGTTTGGGTTTGGCTGTTTCTAATCAAACCGTCCTCTCGGGGATTTCTAAGGCCATTTCCTTTTGTTATTCTTTTCATGGCAAATGTCTTTCTGCCTCTGTAAAGGCTCATTCTACTAGGGCAGTTGCATCCTCTGGTGTCTTTTTCAAGAAGTCTGGATACCATTTCTGTCCTTGAGGCTGCTACTTGGTCTTCTGTTCATACGTTCAGTAAACATTACAAGTTGGATGCTGTTTCCAGGGCCAGACCAGTTTTTGCTAGGGTATCCTGCATAGGTTTGTGGTCTGTTCTTCTCTCTCTTCCTCCTGCCGGGTTTCCTCTTCAGCTCTTGTAATCTCCCTTAGGTGAATAGTACTGACTGCAACAGTAATATGGAAGGACATAGTCCAGTTGTGTAAAATCTTACTGTAACAGTATATGTCTTTATGTTCACTGTTGCAGCATTCAGCCCTTTCCTCCACCCCCTCTGTCCTGTCTCTTGCCTTGTGTTCTGGTTGTATTTCTGTCCAAGGAGCCTTTTTCCCTTCTTCCTTCTTTATTTTCCTTCTGGATGCACATATTCCTCTTTGTCCTGAGGGTGTTAATTTCCTTCTGGAGCTTTTTCAGTTCTGAGTATCTGCATCTGTTTATCATCTTTATGCCATACATCATACGCAGGAAGCATGTGTGTGACATACAGCACCTATAAGAGCTGGTGAATGGTATACTGGCCAGATGTTTGTCTGTCCTGGGCAGGAAGTCCCTTAGGTGAAAAATACTGCAACAGTGAAGAGATGGACATCTACTGTTATGGTAAGATTTTACACAGCTATACTTTCTTTGTCAGCTGCCTGTGTTTAGACCCCTACTTCCCATCTTCTGGCCTCTGGATTCCTGTCTTTTGGCTCTTGCATGTGTATGGATATGCCCTTGACATGGATCTTTTAAGACTTTCGTTTCCTTTCTATGTCCATCACATTAATACTTTGCATGACAACCTAATACTCCTGTTGCGATCTTTTTGCATTACAACATTCCTATTCATTAGTCTCCCCTCCCCATAGTTGTTCAGTGGTTTGGTGCGCAGCTTCGTTTGTGTGTTTATCTATTTTTCAACTCTTAACTGTGCAATTTTACACCACCGTTCCTTTATTTCATGTTTGACTGTATATTTTTTTAACCTTATTTTACCCTTGCATTCGATTTCATACTTCATAGTTTTTACATCAACAATTGTTAATTGTTTTTTTGTAAAAGAAGATGTTCTTCGTGTTTCACTGTTCAGTCATTACATTTGGGTAATCTGCTGGCAGGTTGCCCTCAGTCGGCCTGAATATCAAAGTATTGGGTCCTGCGTCGGTTGCTGTTTCCTCTTCCATGACGTCAGGTCATCAGGGGTATAAAACATGCAGCCGACGCCATTTTCTTCAGTCTTTCTTGCCACGCGGTGCCCAAAGCAGAAGCAGTTCGCAAGTGCCAGACGGCTGACTCCTGAAATTTTCGCATTCGAGTTTCAGAACCAAAGTCTTCAATTAAAGCTAAGTACCCTGTTGGGGAAACTTTTTCTTGCTCCTTACCGATGTCGGTAAAAGTTAATAATTGCATTACTTGTGGGAAGCAAATACCTCATAAGGATTTTCATTTGTACTGTATTCCTTGCCTAGGCCCAGATCATAACGTGCCTTGCTGTCGGTTTTGTGCTAGATTTAACCAACGCACTATTAAGCATCAGTATATCTTTGCTTCAAAATATTTTGGAAACAGATTTAATTACCCTGAAATGTCGTCTGATAGTAATCTGACTACCGGAGTTCAGAAAAAACGCAAAGAAAAGGACAGAGACAGACTGTCGAGGTCCAAAACCGATGACAAAGCTTCTCCTAAGCCAGTCGCCGGTACTCAGTGAGGCGCTTTTGCACCCCCTGATACCCGCTACTTTTGAGTCACACGCCTCTACTGAGACCCATGTGGAGTCCGGCATGCCGCAAAATTCTCAGAGTATAGTACCCGCGGATGTCTCTCCCTCGGATGGGTCCGGAGCCGCTGAGCAGGCACCGGCTTCTGAGGGTCTTTTCAGGCCTCAACATTTCTATATAAAACTGACGCCAGCTTCAAAAACAAAGACAAAAGCAACTTCTAAGGCTAAAAAAACGATGCATGAGCCACGTGTTCAGGCCTCTATGCCTAAAAAACAGATTATCAAAATGGCTGAAGACTTAATTACCTTGATCAGGGGTTCCCAACCCCCCCCCCCCCGATAAGAGGCCTAGGCAAGACACTGATTATGGATCTTAAGTTCAGATTTCTATTTCTTCTGATTCCTCTTCTGATCAGGATTTTTCTGTACCACCCTATAAGGATTAAGATGCAGAGGAATCCATCCCATCTGCATCTCCTCCTGAAGATTATTTTTTTGGAGAAACCTTGCATACTTTAAGGGAACATTTTCATTGGGAGAGTCAGGATTTCTCGGAATCAAAAAAGAGGCTTAGGGATTTCCTTCTGCTTCCTCAGCATAGGCCTTTGGCTATACCTCCTGTATTAGACATTGTTGATGATGTCTTTTTGAAATCAAGCATGGCTCACGATTCCCTACCTCCGGCTCCTAGTAAGCCAGACAGATATTACAGGGTTCCCGACTCCCACAAATTTTTATTCAAAAATCCTGCTGCTGACCCTGAAACTATCTCACAGGGTCCCAAAGGTGTAATGGCCTCAACTGCTAAGAATCCTACCACCTCTGGTACAGATTCCAGGGCACTGGATAGATGGGGAAAGAAGGTTTATGCATCTGCAACCTTGGCAATTGGGGCCTTAAACTGCCAGTTTCATATGCTTAAATATCAACAGCATGTTATGGGATTATTGAAACAGAAAATTATGTTGATTTCTGAATGTGTGGAAAATAAAGAATTGCAGGAATTATTGCATGCAGCAGAACAGGTTGGAAAGCATACTTTGCAATGTGGTTTTGATTCCTTGGAGGCCTCTTACAGGGCCGCAGTTACTGGATCTGTGATTAGAAGGCATGCCTGGCTCAAGGAGAAAAATCTGCCTCATCATGTTAAGGCTCAATTGTTGGATGCACCATTACAGCATGATACTCTGTTTGGTAATAAGGCAGAATCCTCCACTCCACTAACTACCTTGATTATAGTAAACTCAGATGCTCATAAGCCTAGTACTTATTATACAGCAGGAACTTCTTATTGTAACATTTGTTAATGTCTGTTATGTACTTCACAGATAAAGATTCTAGTTGTCTACTGATGTACTATGTTCTTCATCTGTAAGTATGTTGTAAGTAATTGCTATGTAAATTATTAATCGCTATGTGATCCATTGTCTGTTTATGTTTATTTTAACTGTGGAGCTTTTCTCCCAAGGCCTTCGCTGAAAATGGACCTACGTCCAGTCAGACACTCCCGGTCAACAAATATAAATAAATAAATAAATAAGAGGTTTTAAAGAAAATGGAAGACAAAGCTAAATCTATGCAAACTGTAAAAGATTTCTTACAAGTGCAGCCAACCAGATTCAGTAGACACTGGCTTACAAAAAACTGGTCCTTTCCTGTGTCTGACAGAGCCACAAGGGGCAGGCCCAGGCGCTCAAAAGGCTCTAGATACCAATCGCAGGGTTCTTACAGGTCAAAGCAATGGGATGCCTCTACCTCCAAATCTGGGGGAAACAAAGCACGACCCTACAGTAAACAGTCTCAGTGACTTCCCTCTGCCATCACCAAGCCCTTATCTTTTGGCGGCCCCCTTAGGGGGAAAATTAGCACTTCATGCTCAGAATTGGGTATTAAACATAGTATCCCAGGGATACAGATTTCATTTCCATACCTTGCCAATCCCAAACGGTTGGCCAGATCTGCCACAAAATCAATGGGCAGAGGCACAGAAACAAGTTACGTCCCTCATGGATATGGGGGCTATTCAACCAGCACCAGAACAGGAAAAAATGCAAGGGTTTTATTCAAGACTGTTCCTGGTACCTAGAAAAGACAATGCCTGGCGCCCAATACTGGATCTATCGATTTTGAACACATTCTGAGACATCCCAAAATTCAAAATGTTGACTTTGCAACAGCTTCTGCCCATGCTGGGCAAGAATGCTTGGTTAGTGACTCTAGATTTAAAAGAGGCATACCTGCATATCCCTATAAGGGAATTATGCAGAAGATACCTTCGCTTCAAGGTTGGTTTTATGCATTACCAATTCTCTGCTCTGCCCTTTGGCTTATCTACTGCACCCAGGGTCTTTACAAAGTGCCTGGCACCAGTAATTGCATTTTGCAGACAAAGAAGCATACAAATGTATCCTTACTTGGATGACTGTCTTATTCAAGCAGAGAACAAGGACATTCTTCTTCAACATGTGGCATTTGTAAAAACGCTTCTAACATGCCTAGGGTACACAATAAATGAAAAGAAATCACAACTGGTACCCTCTCAAAAAAATACATTCCTGGGTGCAAGCTTGAATACACCTGCCCAGATGGCTTACCTTACACCAGACAAACAAAGGCAACTGACTATATACTTCAAACAGATGGCAACAAAAACTCTGTTATCTGCAAGACAAATTCTGCAGGCTTTGGGTTTCATGGCATCCTGCATTCTACTGATTTCATATGCAAGACTGCATATGAGGAAACTTCAATGGTACCTAAAAAGTTTATGGAGTCAACATTGTCACAGTCTGGAAACAATGATTCCTCTCATTCCCTGCCTACAGCAGGAGTTTCTTTGGTGGGCAGAGACATGTCACCAAAACAAGGGACTGTCATTCACTCTACCCCCTGCCACCCAAACCCTAACTACAGACGCATCAGACTATGCTTGGGGGGCCCAGCTGGTGGGGAGATGCATTCAGGGCATATGGAACCCAAAACAAATGCATCTGCATATCAACCAGAAAGAGATGCTAGCTGTTCAGAATGCCCTGACAGCCTTCAAGGACTTGCTTCATCCAGGACAACTACTGATGAAGACGGACAACATCACGGTTACATAAACAAGCAGGGGGGTACACATTCCAACCCCCTTTGCAGACTAGCCATGGCATTGCGGAACACAGCCTTGACTTACAAGTACATCTTCAAGTTCAGTTCCTGCCAGGAAAACAAAATACTCTGGCAGACGACCTAAGCAGAAATCTTATGGCCCCGCACGAGTGGAAACTGGATCCACAAGTCTTCAGCATGGTAGCACAGAAATGGGGGAGCCCAGACATTTGCCTCTCCCCAAAATTATCAACTGGACAAATTCTGCACAAGGACTTATCACAGACAAGCATGGAAAGTGGATGCCCTATCCTTCAGTTGGAAAAACCTATCAGTCTACGCCTTTCCTCCTCTGCCTCTTCTTCCCGAGGTCTTACTAAAGGTCAGAAAGGAAAAACCAAAAATGATCCTAATTGCCCCGGACTGGCCTCACCAGCACTGGTACCCAATTCTAAGGAATATGTCTCAACTCCCTCCTTGGTACTTGCCTCAAATACCTCATCTACTGTTTCAGCAGAGCAATCAAATTCTGCACAATCAGCTCCAAACTCTGAACCTGGCAGCATGGCTGATCATGTAATTATTCAAACAATACCTCTCAGTAAATCTGTCATGGATGTCATTTTGGAAGCCAGAAGGCCTAGTACTAGGACTAGAAAATCTTATGCTGATAAATGGAAGAGATTCTGTGCTTGGAACCAAGCACAAGGAACAGACACAGCAAAGCCAAATATTCCTCAGATTTTACAATACTTGACTGAGATGCTCTAGAGGCCTCGTGTAGAGCTGCTGTTACAGGATCAGTCATACGTAGGCATGCCTGGCTCAAGGAACAAGCCTTGCCTGATCATGTCAAAGCTAAATTACTAGACGCCCCTCTTCAAAAGGATGTACTATTTGGTGCTAATGCTGAGGAGGTATTAAGGAAAATGGAGGAAAAGGCTAAATCAATGCAAACTGTGAAAGATTTTCTACAGGTACAACCCCCACGTTTTAGTAGAAATTGGCCTTCCAAAATCTGGTCCTTTCCTGCCACGGACAGACCCCAAAGAGGCAGATACAGGTGCCCGAGGGGCAGAGGGCAATCCCAAGGATCGTTTAGAGGCAGACAATGGCAAGCTCCTACACAAAGAGGTGGTGAGGATAACTCACAATCTTTCAGAAAGCAAACCCAATGACTTTCCCCTTTGCATGCCAAGCAAGTCTCAAATGGCAGCCCCCTTAGGAGGAAAGCTGGCATTATTTTCAAAAAATTGGCATATTGTCACAAAGGAAAAATGGATCCTGGACATTATAAACAGAGGCTACAAATTCCATTTTCACACCCTTCCAAAAATGAGAGGCATGCCAAACCTGCCACACAATCAAAGGGCAGAGGCACAAAGGCAAATTACAGATATCATAAACATGAAAGCTATTCAAGAGGTACCTACGCACGAACAAGGTCAAGGTTTTTATTCCAGGCTATTTCTGGTACCAAGGAAGGGAAAAGATTGGAGACCTATTTTGGACCTATCCATCCTAAACACATTTCTACTGCACCAAAATTCAAGATGCTCACTCTACAGCAACTTCTTCCCATGCTGGGCAAGGAGTCTTGGCTGGTAACATTGGACCTCAAGGAGGCATACCTGCATGTCCTAATCAGACAAAATTGCAGAAGGTACCTCAGATTTCTTGCAGGTTCAACCCATTATCAATTCTCTGCATTGCCCTTTGGCTTATCTACTGCGCCCAGAGCATTCATGAAATGCCTGGCATCAGTAATTGCCTACTGCAGACTTCAAGGGATACAAATATACCCCTATTTGGACGACTGCCTCATCCAAGCGGACAGCAAGCACATTCTTCTGAAACATCTGGCTTATGTAATAATATTGTTGAACTCTCTGGGATACATGGTCAACAAAAAGAAATCAAGGCTAATACCCTCTCGGAAGATAATTTTCCTGGGTGCCAATTTGGACACAAACACCCAGATGGCTTACCTCATGCCAGAGAAGCAGGGGCAACTAATTCAATACTTCAGAGCACTAGCAAATTGCACCAGGCTGACTGCAAGGAAAATCCTGCAGGCTCTGGGATTCATGGCATCTTGCATCTTACTAATCCCATGTGCAAAGCTGCATATGAGGAAACTACAATGGTACCTGAAAAACATATGGTCTCAACACAGCCACAGTTTGGAAACAATAATACCACTAATTCCATGTCTGCAAAAGGAATTTCTGTGGTGGGCTCAAGCATGTCAAACAAACACAGGTCTTCCATTCAGCAAGCCTCAAGCAAATCAAGTCATCACAACAGACGCCTCGGACTACGCCTGGGGGGCGCACATGACAGATCGGTGCATTCAGGGCAAATGGTCCCAAAAAGAAAAGCACCTTCACATCAATCAAAAGGAAATGCAAGCAGTAATAAATTATATTATAGCTTTCAAGGACCTTCTACAACCAGGTCAACTATTGATAAGAACGGACAACACCACAGTTATGTGGTACATAAACAGGGAGGAACACATTCTTACCCCCTATGCAGACTGGCCATGTCACTTTGGAACATGGCCATGGACTTACAAATGGAACTACAAGCACAGTACTTGCCAGGCAAGGAAAACATGCTGGCAGACAACCTAAGCAGGAATATGACAGATCCACACGAATGGAAATTGCATCCAAAAGTTTTTACAGAAATAATCCAAGAATGGGGAAGGCTAGACATAGATCTCTTTGCCTCCCACAAAAATCACCAATTGACAAAATTCTGCTCAAGGATTTTCCATCCAAAGGCCTGGAGAGTGGACGCTCTTTCTTTCAGTTGGACATCAATGACAGTTTATGCCTTCCCACCTCTTCCTCTGCTGCCCAAAGTTCTATTGAAAACCAGAGCAGACAGACCAGAGATGATTCTCATTGCTCCAGACTGGCCAAGGCAACACTGGTACCCACTCCTGAGGAGCCTGACGCATTCCCCACCATGGACCCTGCCTCGAATGCCTCTTCTTCTGACTCAGCACAGCTTCAAAACTCTTCACAGCCAGCTAAAAACACTCAATCTAGCCGCATGGAAGATTCCTTAGCATCACAACAGGCCCTACTCTCCAAGGAGGTGCAGGATGTCATTTTGGAGGCCAGAAGGCCATCAACTAGAAAAGCTTACTCCGCAAAATGGAAACAGTTTTGTGTCTGGAATGAGAAAAAGGGCCAGGATCCTGGAAAACTGAATTTACCTCAAATACTACAATATTTGGCTGAGCTGCTAAGCAGTGGACTTTCATTCTCCTCCATCAAAATCCATGCCTCAGCCATTTCTGCAGAATACAACACTGATCCACCTTTATTCTCTCACCCTCTCTTAAGACAGTTCCTAAGAGGGGCTAAGAATCTAAGACCTCCAAGGAAACAACCAATACCTGCTTGGGATCTTAATTTCATTCTGGAAAAACTGACCTTGCCTCCCTTTGAGCCAGCTGCCTCATCAGATTTGCAATATTTGTCCTGGAAAACAGCTTTCCTTCTGGCTATCACCTCAGCTCATAGAGTTTCAGAACTACAGGCTCTCATGGCTGTCCAGCCTTTTATCATCTTCCATCAGGACAGAGTTTCCTTAGGAACCAACCCGTCCTTTATGCCTAAAGTGGTATCCAGGGTAGCTTTAAATCAGACCATACATTTACCTACTTTTTATCCTAATCCTCAAAACAAAGGGGAGAGATTACTACATTCCTTGGACATCCACAGACAACTGCGTTATTATTTGGACAGAACAAAGCCTTTCAGAAAATCAGAACAGCTCTGTGTGTCCTATGCTGTAGAAGCTCAAGGAAAGCCAATTTCCAAACAGACAATCTCAAAATGGATAGCCCACTGCATACGCTTTTGCTATCCCTTTCATGGCAAAACTGTACCTACAGGCATTAGAACTCATTCCACCAGGGCCACAGCCACCTCTGCAGCTTTCCTCAGAGGAGTTCCTACCAAGGATATTTTGGAAGCAGCCACTTGGAGTTCTGTGCATACCTTCTCCAAGCACTACAACCTACCATTATACTCCAAATCTAGAGCAGGCTTTGCTACTGCAGTCTTGCAGGGCATTTTGGCTCCTCCTAGTTCCACCTAGTGCCTACCACCCCTTTCTTAGCTTTGGGATTCTACCCATCTGTTATGACTGCAGCTGTATGCACGATGAACATAGTACAGTTTTGTACCTACCATAAATGTAGATGTTCGAGTGCTAATACAGCTGCAGTCCAGGTTTCCCTCCCTCCTTCCCCTCTTGGGACAGGCCTATTGGCTAACACATCCTCATACAACCTGATTGGGGTATTCATTTATGATGTATTTGCTTGCAACTACTGTATTTTGATTATATTGCACTGCATTATTACACACATTTATGTATTGCCTTCCTTCTGGGGGCACCTGACATCTGGGGCAAGAAAAACTGAAGAAAATGGCGTCGGCTGGTTCCTATATACCCCTGTTGCACTGACGTCAGGGAAGAAGCGACGACAACTGACGCCGGACCTAGACTTTGGAATTCGGCCGACCGAGGACCTGCCTGACGGCAGGAGAACCCATCTGTTATGACTGCAGCTGTATTAGCACTCAAACATCTACATTTATGGTAGGTACAAAACTGTACTTTGTATACACTTACCATAATTGTAGATGTTAGAGTGTATTCACTGTTTTCTAGAGCTTCTCTTTCCTTCACTATATTCTACAGCCTTTGTGGTGTATTTGCTTTTAGATGAAGGTAAAGTTTATGTTGTTACAATTGCATTTATATATAGATATATATATTTTTGCTCCCCATTTGGGGGGCACCTGACATCTGGGGCAAGAAAAGCTGAAGAAAATGGCATCGGCTGCATGTTTTATACCCCTGACGACCTGACGTCATGAAAGAGGAGATAGCAACCAACGCAGGACCCAAGACTTTGATATTCAGGCGGACTGAGGGCAACCTGCCAGCAGATTACCCAAATGTAATGACTGCAACAGTGAATACACTCGAACATCTACATTTATGGTAAGTGTATTCAGCTGTACTTTTCTTTCTTCTAGTTGCTATTTATATGATTGGTGCTGGCCAATCAGCAGCCAGAGGGAATGTGTGGGAGGAGGCAGTGCTTTTGAAACAGGCTGGTTGCTACCGCCTATGCAGGAAACAACCCAGATAGCTAAAGGTTACTGCAGCAGTGTTAAATTCGAACATCTGCTATAATGGTAAGTTCTTACACACCTGTACTTTCATTATTGCTCACTCTTATGTTCCAGTTATCTTGCTGTTACTCCCCCTTAAGCAATTTTCCAGACCATATATCTTCTCTCACTGTCTTTTTATTATGTATTCTAGATGTTCATCGTATTTCACTGTTACAGTCATTACACTTGGGTTATCCTGCTGGCAGGCTACCCGCAGTCGGCCTGAATTCCAAAGTCCTGGTCAGGCATCGGTTGCTGTCGCCTCTTCCCTGATGTCAGTGCACCAGGGGTATAAAAGATACAGCCGACGCCATTTTCTTCAGTCTTTCTTGCTGCGCGGTGCCCGAAGCAAAAGCAGTTTGCAAGTGCCGGTCGGCCGTCTCCTGAGATTTTCGAAATTGAATTTCAATAAAGCTAAGTACCCCGTTGGGGAAACTTTTTTTCTTGCTCCAGACCAATGTCAGAAAAAGTTAACAATTGTATTTCTTGTGGGAAGCAAATACCTCATAAGGATTTTCATTCTTACTGTATTCCTTGCCTAGGCCCTGATCACGACGTTGCTAGTTGTCGGTTTTGTGCTAGATTTAACCAACGCACTATAAAGCGTCGGTACGATTTTGCTTTTCATTACTTTGACCAAAGGTTTAACTATATGATGCCGTCAGAACAGCCGACGCCCGGAATTCATAAAAAGCGCAAGCATAAAGAAAAGGACAGGCATCCGAGGTCCAAAACCGATGACGAAGCCTCTTCTAGGCCAGTCGCCGGTTCGCCGGTGCTCAGTGAGGCGCTTTCGCAGCCCTTGACTCCCGCTACCTCAGAGCCACAGGCCGCCTCCAACTCCCACGTGGAGACAACTAGGCCTCTGGATACTCAAGGTATTGGCCCTTTGGAAATCAGTCCCTCAGATGGGTCCTGAGCCGCTGAGCAGGCATCGGCTTCTGAGGGTGTTTTCAGACCTACACAACTTTATATAAAGCCTACTTCAGCATCCAAGACAAAGTCTAAAGCAGTTTTAAAGACAAGAAAACAATTACAGCATTCTCCAGGACAGACTTCTATGCCTAAGAAACAGATGCTCAAAATGGCCGAAGACCTAATTACTTTGATCAGGGGTTCCCATCCCCCTCCTGAAAAGAGGCCTAGGCAAGATACTTAATATGATTCCTCTGATCAGGTTTCCATTTCCTCTGATTCCTCTTCAGAACAGGGATATTCTATTCCTCCCTATGAAGATTCTGATGCTAAAGATTCTATTCCTTCAGCTTCTCCTCCTGAGGATTACTCATTTGGGGAAACCCTACATACCATGAGGGATCATTTCCACTGGGAGAGCCAAGATTATTCACATTCTAAGAAAAGGCTTAGAGACTTTCTGTTACTTTCCTCAGCACAGACCTCTTGCAATTCCTCCTGTTCTAGACATAGTAGATGATGTATTTTCAGAGTCCGGCCTGTCTCCAGACTCTCTACTTCCTGCACCTGTTAAGCCGGACAGATACTACAGGGTTCCAGATTCCCATAAATTTCTATATAAAAACCCTGCTGCTGACCCAGAAACTATCTCACAGGGTCCCAAAGGGGTCAAGGCTGCTACTGCTAAAAACCCTGTCCCCTCAGATAGAGATTCTAGGGCTCTGGACAGATGGGGGAAAAAGTCTACACTTCTGCTACCTTGGCTGTAAGGGCTTTAAATTGTCAGTTTAATATGCTCAAATATCAGCAATACTTAATGTCTTTGTTAAAACAAAAAAATGTTGACAAATTCTGAATGTTCTGAGAAAAAAGATTTGCAGGATTTATTGCATGCAGCTGAACAAGTGGGAAAACATACTTTGCAATGTGGTAATGATTCACTGGAGGCCTCGTGCAGGGCCGCTGTTACAGGTTCTGTTATTAGAAGGCATGCTTGGTTAAAGGAACAGAATCTGCCTGATCATGTTAAAGCAATTTTATTGGATGCTCCATTACAGCATGATACTTTGTTTGGTGTTAAGGCAGAATAGGTGTTGAAGAAAATGGAGGATAAAGCTAAATCTATACAGACAGTAAAGGATTTCTTACAGGTACAGCCACCCAGATTTATCAGGAACTGGCCTTCTAAGAATTGGTCCTTTCCATTGTCAGACAGGCCAATTCAGACGCCCTAGAGGCAGGCAACAGCCCCACGGCTCATACAGACCCAAACAATGGGGTGCTTCTACCTTCAGAAGCAGAGAAGACAAATCACAGCCTTATAGGAAACAGTCCCATTAACTTCCCTGTGCCAATGCCAAGCACTTATCTTTTGGCAGCTCCCTTAGGGGGAAAGCTAGCACTTTTTTCACAAAATTGGCACAGGATCACCCAAGACAAATGGGTCTTAAATATAGTCTCTCAGGGCTGCAGGTTCCACTTTCACACCCTTCCAAAGGCAAAAGGTATGCCAGACCTGCCACACAATCAATGGGCAGAGGCACAAAAACAAGTTTCATCTCTCATGGACATGAGGGCTATTCAGCCAGTGCCACAACAAGAGCAGGGACAAGGATTTTACTCAAGACTTTTCTTAGTACCAAGAAAGGACAAAGCTTGAAGACCAATTCTGGACCTGTCTATTCTAAATACTTTCATGGACGTTCCAAAATTCAAAATGTTGACTCTGCAGCAGCTTCTGCCCATGCTGGGCAAGAAGGCTTGGCTTGTAACTTTGGACCTCAAAGAGGCATACCTGCATGTCCCAATCAGACAATCTTGCTGAAGATACCTCAGATTCATAGCTGGCTCAATGCACTACCAATTCTCTGCACTGCCCTTTGGCTTATCTACTCCGCCCATGGTCTTCACAAAATGCCTGGCACCAGTAATTGCATTTTGCAGACAAAGAGGAATTCAAATATTTCCCTACTTGGACGACTGCCTTATTCAAGCAGAGACCAAAGACATTTTACAAAAGCATCTGGCGTTTGTAAAAAGATTACTAATTTGCCTAGGGTACACAGTAAACGAAAAGAAATCAAAACTAGTACCCTCTCAAGAGATAATATTCCTGGGTGCAAGCTTAAATACAACTGCCCAGATGGCTTATCTCACGCCAGACAAACAAAGGCAACTGATTTCTTACTTCGAAAACATGGCAACAAAGACCCAGTTATCTGCAAGATAAAGTTCTGTAGGCTCTGGGCTACTTGGCATCCTGCATTCTACTAATTCCATATGCAAAACTGCATATGAGGACACTACAATGGTATCTAAAAAATGTTTGGACTCAACATTGCCACAGCCTGGAAACATAAATTACTCTCATTCCCTGCCTGCAACAGGTGTTTTGATGGTGGGCACAGGCCTGTCACCACAACAAGGGACAGCCATTCGCTTTACCCACAGCCAGGCAGACACTAACAACAGATGCATCAGATTATGCCTGGGGGCCACACATGGTAGGAAAATGTATTCAGGGCACATGGCCCACAGGCCAAATACATTTTCATATCAATCAAAGAGATGTTAGCTGTACAGAATGCCCTGACAGCCTTCAAGGACCTACTTCATCCAGGACAACTGCTGATAGATGGACAATACTACAGTCATGTGGTACATAAACAAGCAAGGAGGCACACATTCCTACCCCCTCTGCAGACAAGCCATGACTTTGTGGAACACAGCATTGACTTATCAAGTACACCTGCAAACACAATTCCTGCCAGGAAAAACAAATGCCTTGGCAGATGAACTAAGCAGAAGCCTCATGGATCCTCATGAGTGGAAACTAGATCCACAAATCTTCAGACTGATAACAGGGAAATGGGGATGCCCAGACATAGGTCTATTTGCCTCCCCCTCACAACTGCCAGCTACAGAGATTCTGCACTCGGACTTATCACAAACAAGCATGGAAAGTGGACGCCCTTTTATTCAGCTGGAAAGCCCTTTCAGTACATGCCTTCAGAGAAGCCAAAAATGATCCTGATTGCCCCAGACTGGCCACGCCAGCACTGGTACCCAATCCTAAAGAGCTTGTCTCAAGGCCCAGCCTGGACATTACCTCAAATTCCTCATTTGCTGACCCACAAAACAATCAGATCCTACACAGCCAACTCAGAACCCTAAGCCTGGCTGCACGGCGGATAATGTAACCATTCAGAACACACCTCTCTCTAAAGCAGTTATGGATGTTATTTTGGAGACCCGGAGGCCCAGCACCAGAAAATCTTATGCAGAAAAATGGAAGAGATTCTGTGCTTGGAACCAGGCACAAGAAATTGACACGCTTGTTCCAAATATTCCTCAGATTTTACAATACCTAACTGAGATGCTGGACAAAGGCCTATCCTTCTCATCAATTAAGATCCATGCCTCTGCCATTTCAGCTCATTACAATACGGACCCACCTATTTTCTCTCATCCACTGCTAAGGCAGTACCTCAGAGGGGCCAAAAACATAAGACCTCCAAGGAGAGCTCCAATACCTGCATGGAACCTCAAGTTTGTCTTGGAAAAACTCACACTGCCTCCTTTTGAGCCAGCCAATACAGCTGAGATAAAATACTTATCATGGAAAACAGCTCTTCTCCTAGCAATAACTTCAGCAAGAAGAGTCTCAGGCACTAATGGCTGTGGAACCTTTTATTATTTTCCATCCTGACAGGGTTTCTCTAAGGACAAACCCAACATTTATGCCTAAGGTAGTGTCCAGTGTGGCTCTTAACCAAACTATACATTTGCCTACCTTTTTTCCAAACCTGCAGATTAAGGGGGAAAGACTTCTGCATTCTTTGGACATACACAGACAGCTACGCTTTTACTTGGACAAGACTAAAGCTTTCAGAAAGACTGAGCAACTCTTAGTGGCATATGCTGCAGGATCGCAAGGAAAAGCTATTTCAAAGCGGACTATTTCAAAATGGATAAGCCACTGCATTCGTTTCTGCTATTCACAACATGGCAAATCAGTGCCTAAGGGCATTAGGCCACATTCTACCAGAGCAGCAGCCACTTCAGCAGCCTTCCTCAGAGGAGTACCAACCAAGGACATTTTGGAGTCTGCAACCTGGACTTCAGTGCATAGTTTCATAAAGCACTACCACTTACCTCTTTACTCTAAATCCAGAGCAGGCTTTGCCACTGCAGTTCTGCAGGGCCTCATAGCCACTCCTAATTCTATTTAGGCCCAGCCACCCAGCCTCAGCTTTGGGATTCAACCCAAGTGTAATGACTGCAACAGTGAAACATGATGAACATAGTACAGTTGTGTACCTACCATAAATGTAGATGTCCGAGTGTATTCATTGTTGCAGTCCAGGTTATCCTCCCACCATCCCCCTTTCATTGCTGCTTTCATTGCTGGGACTTATCTGTACTTCTCTATTCTATACAACCTATATGGTGTATTTGCTTGTAGATGAAGGTTATGTGCATGCTTTTTTATGATCAGAATTTTTTAGCCTACCCTTTTGGGGGCACCTGACATCTGGGGCAAGAAAAACTGAAGAAAATGGTGTTGGCTGTATCTTTTATACCCCTGGCGCACTGACGTCAGGGAAGAGGCGACAGCAACCGACGCTGGACCAGGACTTTGGAATTCAGGCCGACTGCGGGTAGCCTGCCAGCAGGATAACCCAAGTGTAATGACTGCAACAGTGAATACACTCGAACATCTACATTTATGGTAGGTACACAACTGTACTTTCCTGCAGTCTGTAAATCTGTACATGGAGCTCAGCTTTAATTGTACTTTATCTTCCTCAAGATTATGCAGCCTTCCTTGTTGCCTTTCCAATTCTATTTGCTGCTGTTCTATTGTTTCTTCCGATGAGCTTGTGTCTTGCCCTACTGTGATTACCCTTTCAAGCAAAATGCACAATTGCTTTGCCTTATTTGCAGCTTTAAAAACAGCCATATGTTCCTCCTTTTGTTTCTGCTTGCTGTTCTTTCCTAGTGTTGTTTTTTTTCCTGCCTGGGAACACTGTTTTTATCCATATTTCTGCAGACCCTGTCCAGATATTTGGGCTTAGGCAGTCATCTTGGTCTGGCACCCTACCTCTAATTATCACTTTTTTAACCACAGTTTTTTTTTCTGCACTCAACTAAAACCTTGCTGGTGTTTCAGTTAGCATTTCCATATTACTTTCTCCTTTCCTAGTCTCTCATCAATTTCTGATAGGGAAGGCAGTTTCTAACCTGCAGTCCAAACTTCAGTTTGTATTCATTCTACTGTGTTACCTTTCCTTCTGTAGTTATTTGCTCCCATTATGTTGGGTCCTTTGCTAATTTTCTCCATAAATTTTAGCACCCTGTTGCCTGTTTTCTATACCTCTACTTGCAGTCATCCCCATTTCTTTTCTCCATTTACATGTTGGCTTACTTAGAATACTTTCTGCTACTTTATGCATACGGTATTCTGTATGGTGGTGGTTAGTCTTCTAAAATCCTACTCTATCCTTACTTCTATTCCCCCCTCCATTTAATCATAATCCCTTTCCACTTTAATTTATAACCTTCTACAGTAGGGAATCCTCTACAGTCTTCCACAGTGATGAGATGCTCTTTCAGACTAACCCATAGTGTCCTTTGAATTGTCTGCTGCATGCTTTTTACTGTATTTTATTGCTATTAACTAATCTGCATGGTTAAACTAAAATTGTCTGCCTTACAGGGCCTGATAAATAAGGTTTTTACGTGGTGGTGCAGCAGTAGCATTGTCGCCTCACAGCAGGGATGGTCTCCCGTTTGATTCTCGGCTGGAGCACCTTCTGTGTGGAGTCTGCATGTCCTCTCTGCGGTTGAGTGGTGTTTGAAAGACATGCGTGAATGGGTGTTGGGTGTCGGGCTGGCACCTTGGCACCATAAAAATCTACTGCCAATCATTAGCAGACCAGAGTTCCGCTGTGGCGACCCCCTAACTGGGAAAATCCAGAAGAACAGCAACTGTTACACTGTTTGTAAAGCTTTTTATCTAGTTTCACTGTGTGAAAGGTATTAATGGAAATTTTTCTCTACTTAAGCACCTATTTGTTTGTTCTGATTTCCTGCCAAAGAGCATATCATATAACTGATTTGTTTGCAGTTAAACGCATTCTGTAGAGTCTCCTTGCTCCTTTATCTGTTTTTAACTTTCATTTTGTGGCTCATTGCTGTTCTTCTGCTGTGATAAACATTTTTGTAGTGTTTACTGTCTAAAAGAGTGTAGGCTGGTAGCTTTAGTATTGTTCCCCACCTTCCCTGTCTGTTGGTGTCTTGGTGTTATACTTGGTGGCTTTGAAATTGCCCACCCCTACTGTAAATTTGATCTGGGACACTCTTCCCAGTCTAGTGTCATTAGCTCATTCTACCTAATACAGAGAGAACATTTGAGAAGGCCATCCCACTTAGTTTCCTAACGTTGAATTATCTTCTGCTTCTCCTTCCTGCCTTTCCTTCAACTAGTCTAGTCAAGATACAGATTTGCTATATCCAGGACTGTTTGTAAGCTTCTGAGCCCTCCAAGCCTGTCTGTGTTGGAGGGAAGCCTGCTAGCTTATCAGTGGGAGTGGTAAGCACTAGGTTACCTGTCTACCACATAAGGAGTGGCTTCTGGCCCAGAAATTGTAGTTATTGGCCGTTTTGGCAGTTTTTCCATCACTCTCAACTTCCTGATTTAAAAGCGCACATTTGCACTTGTTTCCCCCTTCCTGTAACTAGTCTAGTCCAGTTACAGATTTGCTGTATCCAGGACTGTTTGTAAGCTCCTGAGGCCCTCAAGCCTTTCTGTGTTGGAGGGAAGCCTTCTAGCTTATCAGTGGGAGTAGTAAGCACTAGGTAGCCTATCTACCACGAGTGGTTCTGGCCCAGAAATTGCAGTTATTGGCCATTTGAGCAGTTTTTCCATCTCTCTCAACTTTCTAATTTAAAAGCCCGCATTTGCACTTGTTTCTTTCCTGTAACTAGTCTAGTTCAGATACAGATTCTTAGTTTTAGCACTTGAATTTGCTTATTCGTGCTTACCTCTTGTTCAAAACTTGTTGTAAGCACTAGATAAGCTACAAATTACTACAGCACTCAACCTTCCTCATTACCTAAAGGAAAACAGTTTTTGTACTTACTTTCCTCACTTGCTTAGAGGAAAAACAGCTCTTGTACTCACTTTCCTCACTTGTCTAGAGGAATATACTCCCAGTGTTCTCTCTTGTCTATCTGATGAATCTGGGCATCTTGGGGCAATGTAGCAATTGCCTCATGTACTCGGACAACCCTCTCCTCCTACCACCCAACACTACAACCGGTGAGAGAGGCACTTATCTAGCCAAACTGGAGGTAAAGCTCTCTCCAACCAAGACTGAACTTGACAGTCAGGAGGGAGAAGGTAAACACTTGCACCACACCACACTCATCACATAGTCCCACTAAACCTACACCACCAAAATCCACACATAGAAACACAAAAACATTCGCAGAGGCTCTCAATAATATTCTGCTCAAGCAACAGAGACCTCCAAAGTAGAAATGCAAACAACCTCGACCCCCAACACAACCCAATGCCCACAGACTCGGTGTGCCACTCAGCCACAAGCCCATAAGGCAAAACACTGTACCCAACACACTAGTCATAGGTGACTCTATAGTCAGGCACACTGATGACCCGCTCATCAGGCCAAACAAGAAGAAAGTTACTGTCAGCTGCCTGTCAGGTGCCAGGATCCGCCACATTACCCACGCACTCAGGTTACTCCACAACAAGTACAAATATGACTCTCTCATTGTCCATGTTGGTGTGAATGACCTGAGACATACCTCCCAGGACTACATGAAAAGAGACGTGGAAGAGCTCGCCGATCTTGTAGCCCAGTATGACCCTAGTAAAAATAACAACAGGCACAGGGAACCCAGCTATAAAGACAAAACTTCTTTAATCCGAAACGAATACAGGCACAAGTAGTAACAGTGATAACGCTGTAATGTAAATTTCCTTTTACGTTTTCGTCAACGAACTTCATCAAATGGATCTGATGAAGTTAGTTGATGAAAACGTAAAAGGAAATTTACATTACAGCGTTATCACTGTTACTACTTGTGCCTGTATTCTTTTCGGATTAAAGAAGTTTTGTCTTTATAGCTGGGCTCCCTGTGCCTGTTATTTTTACTAGTTGTTTTTGGTCTGGAACGGAGATCACACTGTTATTAGTTTGTCAGGTATGACCCTAGCCCTGAGTAGTATCCTGCCATCGCTCAGAATGATACTGCAGTACAAGAACAAAATGATTGACTTCAACAATTGGCTAAGCTTCTGGTGTCATTCTAAGGAGATCCAGTATCTGTTTGCCTGGGATGACATGGTCACCACAGTGCTTTGCTAGAGATGGCCTGCACCTGTCACCCCTGGGATTCTGGATACTGGCTAAGGCTCTTGCTGCCCCTATAGTGCCCTGTTTTAGGCAAGGTTCAAATGACAAATTCACCACCGTAACATGAACAGGCAAGCAAAAACTGAGAGTAATGCTACTTGATACTAGAAGTCTAAATCTCAAAATGCACTCCCTTGAGGCACTCCTTAAAATGGAGAACATCGATATCTGTGCAGTGAGTGAGACCTGGTTCAAGGCTCCAAAGAGCACCCCTGCATTGCCAGGCTATAACTCATACCACACTTTTCGGCCATCTAACCTGGACTGTAACACCAAAGGCAGAGGTGTGTCCATATTCAGTAAGGATATCCACACCTCCAGGCTAGTTGTTCAACATAATGCAGCCGAGGTTATCCAAGTGCAATTAACTCTAGGCAAAACTGCAATCCAAATTGTAGCTTGCTACAGATTCCCCACCATGCCCCAGGATTCCCACTCCTCTTTTCTTGATATATTGGAAAATATTAGGGTTCAACCAAACACCCTAATAATGGGCGAGTTCATCTACCCCACCATTAACTGGGAAAACTACTCCTGTACCAACTCCTTCACTCAGCGCTTTCTGGAATTCATAAATTCCAATCCCCTGCATCAACCTATCCACGCCCCTACCAGGGGCAACAATATCCTAGACCTAGTCATTACCAACATGAGTTACTGGTGTTCCACACCTGAAGTCAATTCCTCGTTGGTCAGATCTGACCATAAGCTAATCACCTTAGATATCCACATTCCACCCCACCCCCCCATTAAGGAAACTATGGTAAAAAAATTTCTCCAAAGCCAACCTCATGCTTCTTAAGACAAAAGTGGTGAACTTCATGACACCCATGCAGATGGACAGTACAGTTATGACTGCTGAATCCTGCACAAATGCACTCTATAAGCACTTACATGAGCGCATGGATTGTGCTATCCCAAAGAGAAACAAGACGCTATCCTCCAAAAAATGGAAGCCAATCTGGTGGTCTCTTGCCATAAACAAACTCTATAATAGAAGGAAGAAACTGTTGCAAAAGAGAGTAAAATCCCATGAGTGGAGGAGCTCCCTGGTCAGCCTCAGTAAGAAGCTGAGATCCCTTATAGAGCTCCCTGGTCAGCCTCAGTAAGAAGCTGAGATCCCTTATAAAATCCTCCAAAGCTAGCTACAAAAACAAAATCACCACTGATTCTAAGGACAACCACAAAGCATTCTATAGCTATGTCAAGAATCTCAATGGCAACACCCAGATCTGCTCTGAGTTACAGCACAATGGCATGAAAATTACAGAACCAACTGATATTGCCAACATCCTGGCAGATTGGTTCAGCACTAACTTTAACCCTCTCTCACCCCCTAAAGGGCCCATATCTATACAGGAAGAATGCAGAGTCTCTGTAATCACAACTACGCAGGTAAAAGCTGCACCCTCTAAAGCCAAAAGCACAGCATCCATGGGACTGGACAACATCTCAGGCTGTGTTTTACACGAACTTCAGAGTGAACTGGCTCCCCACCTAAGCACCATGTTCAGTCATAGCCTCACGTCAGGCTTTGTGCCCACTGAATGGCGCACAGCAACAGTTATCCCACTCCACAAAGGGGGAACCACCACTGATCCCCGGAATTATCGCCCTATTAGCCTGATGAGCCTGATCTATAAGGCCATGGAACGTATCATCATGTAACTCATAAACAAAGACATTGGTAACCTCCAAACTCTGGACCCACCCAGTTCGGGTTTGTGAAAGGCAGATCATGCATCCTGAACCTGACTGACTTCTTTGAGGCAGTCACCAAAGCTGTCGACAAGGGTAAAGTGGTTCACACAGCCTATCTTGACTTCGCCAAGGCTTTCCACACCATCACCCATTATGGAATTATAGCTAAACTCACTAAACTAGGTATAAATCCCCACATCACAAGATGAGTTGCAAACTGGCTCACTGGCAGAACCCACATTATAAAAGTTGCAGACTCCAAATCTGACTTCAAACAAGTGACAAGTGGAGTATCACAGGGTTCCGTCTTGGGACCTCTCCTGTTTGGTATCTACTTCTCTGAAGTACAGGCTAACACAGAAGGCATTTGGCTAACGAAGTTCACAGATGACTGCAAACTAGGAGCCATAGTCGAATCGTCAAATGATGTGGACATCCTACAGAAGGGCCTCACTGAGATAGATACCTGGTGTCAGAGCCATGGCCTCAAGCTCAATGTTAAAAAGTGTATTGTCATCCCCTTTGGTAAAAAAACTATACCCATGAATTACCACATAGGCAATGGTCTACTTAACGCCAAATGTGTGATGAGACCTTGGGACCCAAGTGGACAGTAGTCTCTCCTTTGATAATCACATTGCCACAGTAGTCAAGAAATCATTCTAAATGGCACACTTCATCACAAAAGGGTTCTCATCCAGGAAAAAAGAGGTCATTGTTCCCCTCTACTTGACACTCATTAGACCCATTATAGAGTACAGTGCTGCTTTTGGAATGTACCTCACAAGACATCTGCACCAGCTGGAAAAAGAGGATTACTGGCCTTAAACAGATGCCCTACACTGACAGTCTCAAAAAACCCCAGCTTTACTCTATAGCATATCACCTACTCCAAGGTGATCTCTGCCTAACATATAAAGCTATGTCAAACTCAGAGCTGTTGGACATGCTACACCTGAAGAAATCCCAATCCCTCCGAGCTACACGCTCTAGGGACCTAAACCTTGTCACCACAATAAACAGGACATGATGGAGGTATAGATTCCTATCCCAGAGACTTCCCATACTCTGGAACAAGCTACCCATTTATGTCAAGCAAAGTTCCTCATTAGCACTCTTCAAGAAAAATCTTGATGAGTGTATGGGAAATA
This sequence comes from Protopterus annectens, assembly GCF_019279795.1. Lineage (NCBI taxonomy): Eukaryota > Metazoa > Chordata > Ceratodontiformes > Protopteridae > Protopterus > Protopterus annectens. The sequence continues at coordinate 768,512,160 of NC_056745.1, read as the reverse complement.
GGAAATACACACCGGGGATCAGTTCTGTGGCTCTGCTCAACAGGGGCACAGGAAAATAACTTTCTTGGGTGGCATAAGCCAGGGAACCTTGTTGGCTAGGCTTACTTAGGTCCTTGGGCCAATAGCCTAGTACCTACCTATGAACCTATTAACTAATCTGTTAATCTTTTCATTTACTTTCTGTGCATCTTCAACTACAGCTCTGCTTGTGATGGATGAATTGTCATTTGTCTTATTTGCTATGGCTTAAAAAGAATTCCAGCAGCTTATATGAACCAATCACAACAGTAGCTAAAGATATATATGATTTTCTCCCTTTGACTTGTACATCCAAGCAGCTGAATTTGTCAAGTAGTGGATCCTCCTATATGAGCTGTCTAGAAATGCAGTCTACGTAGACACACCTCAGAAAGATGGAAGTTTTTCTGTCTGTCTACTCCCCTCCCCCAAGAAGAGTCTCAGGCAGTATTTTCTCAGTTTGAATGTAGGTTGGGGTGGGGGTTCCTTTACTCCACACAAAGCATAGCGGTAGTATTAGACCCACAGTCATATATTACCGCTCAGGACCTAAGACAGTCCATTTTTCTCACACTGTGCACAGCCTCACCACCCACAACCAAGCCAGTTCTAATATACCTGCCCTTCCCATAAGGACACCTGGTAGACTATCACTGGTACACTATTGTAGATAAAGTACGCAATGCATGAATCTGACTACTCTTGCAATTCCTCTAGTCTGTTCCCTATAGCCTTTTTTTATCTCCCCGATCTAATAACACGCATAACACATGCTGTCGCCACAAGATGGTGGACTTTCGTCTGTAAAGAATTTACTTCTCTAAAGGACTTTCATACAGTTACATATAGCTGGTACTCATGCCCTATACCCTTCCAAGTCCTTTCTTTCTTTTTTTTTTTTTACCAAAATCTCTTTATTTGAATTTTCAGATGTTAACAGTGATACATCCAATCAAACACACAAAACAAACAGTACATACAAAAAGGAAACATTCAAAAAACTAATAACACAAGAAATATATATACACTATATACAATAGGTTCATAGGTTCATACTAGGCTATCTGCCCTGGGGCAATTATAAGCCTAGTCCGATTCTGTATGGTTTACGCCACCCCTTGATTTGAGTATACTGTGCCCTTTTTAAGGTTTAGTTTACTGTGCCTTTGTCTAATAGTGGCACGGGAGTAATCCCTGGGACAAACCTACGATCCCCCATCCACCTATCGAAATTCTTCTTGAAGAGATTCAGTGAGGTGCTCTGCCTCACATGAACTGGAATTCTATTCCAGAGCAAAGGGAGCCTCTGGGTTATGAACCTGTCCATCCAGCAAGTTCTATTTATTTCTGTGCTGAGGTTCAAGTCCCTCGAGTGTGTGGCTGTAAGGGATTTAGATTTACTGAGGTGGAGCATGTCCATTAATTCTGGATTTGACATAGCTTTGTATGTCAGGCATAGATCGCCTCGAAGTAGGCGGTATGCAACTGAGTAGAGCTGGAGATTTTTTAACCAAGCAGCATATGGCATCTGTTTGAGACCCTTGATCCTCTTGGTGAGATACTTTTGGGGTCTTCCTAATTGCTGCAGGTGTCAGGTAAGGTACATCCCAAAAGGGGCATTGTATTCTATGATGGGCCTGATGAGGGATGAATAAAGGGGCACGATTACCTCTCTTGATCTAGATGTGAAACCCTTCATGATGAGGTGGGCTATGTAGAAGGTCTTTCTAACCACTTTGGCAGTGTGGTTTTCAAAGGAGAGATTGCTATCAACTTGGGTCCCCAGGTCCCTAATAACTTTCTCTGTACTTAATGGGTTTCCACCTATGTGGTAATTTGTGGGCACATTGTTTTTGCCAAAGGGTATGACTATACATTTTTTGGCATTTAGCTTTAAACCATGGTGCTGGCACCAGTTATCTGTCTCTGTGAGACCTTTTTGAAGGATGTTTGTGTCAGCTGGAGAGTCGATTATGGCGCCCAGTTTGCAGTCGTCTGCGAACTTGGTGAGCCATATTCCTCCCACGTTTGCCTGTACCTCGGAAAAGTATATACCGAACAAGAGTGGTCCCAGGACAGAACCCTGTGGGACGCCACTTGTGACCGGTTTCGAGTCTGACATGGCTCCACCAACTCTCACTCTGTGGGTTCTGTCTTTGAGCCAGTTTGTGACCCATCTTGTGACATAGGGGTTTATATTTAAGCTGGATAACTTATCTATGATGCCCGAGTGGGGTATTGTGTCAAATGCCTTTGCAAGGTCCAGATAGGCTGTGTGGACTACCTTCCCTTCATCTATGGCTTTGGTGACTGTTTCGAAGAAGTCAACCAGGTTCAAAAGGCAGGATCTGCCCTTGGCAAAGCCGAACTGGGTAAGATCTAGTGTCTGTAGGTCCCCAATGTCTTTGTTTATGAGCTCCATGATGATCTTCTCTCTTAGCCTTGCAGACTAAGCTAGTCAGGCTTATGGGGCAATAGTTTCCAGGGTCCGTAGAGGCTCCACCTTTGTGGAGTGGGACCACTGTTGCTGTACGCCATTCTGTGGGCACATATCCTGTAGTAAGGCTGAGATTGTATAGCTGTTTTATTTGAGGGATTAGTTCCTCTTGGAGTTCATGTAGGACGCAACCTGGGACGCCATCTGGTCCCATGGCAGCAGTGTTTTTTGCTTTGGAGAGGACAGCCTTCACCTGAGCATCAGAGATGTTTGGGAGGCAGCCCTCTGCCGGGATAGATACTTGCTCTTTTGGGGGGGGGGAGAAGTTTGCACTGAACCTGTCTGCCAGGATATTGGCGATGTCTGTGGGTTCAGTGTATTTTTTGTCGCTTAGAATCAACTCAGAACAAGTCTGGGAGTTGCATCCCAGGTTCCTAACATAACTGAAAAAAGCCTTATGATTGTCTTTGGTGTCCTGTGCAATTTTTCTCTCGAAGCTGGCTTTGGAGGATTTTATGAGGGATCGTAATTTTTTGCTAGTACTGATCAGAGATGCCTTCCCTATTAGGGATTTTGCTCTATCATGTAGTAGCTTCCTCCTTCTGTTGTACAGTTTATTTATGGCAGGGGTCCACCAGACTGGACGCCTGCCTTTGGATGATTGGGTCTTGGTTTTGTTTGGGATAGCATGATCCATGCATTCCTGGAGAAGTCAGAAAAAGACTGCTGAAACGCCAATAACAAGTCACCCGATATCCACAGAAAATTTATTGTAGCAAACACAAGAGATAAGCGCTTTCGTCACTAGGACTTCAACAGATCTAAACCTTGCTTTGTCCTAATGCTCCTGAAACGGGACGTTAATTTATCACAGTGACAAGTACTGTGAAATCTTGTCACTGTGATAAATTAACGTCCCGTTTCAGGAGCATTAGGACAAAGCAAGGTTTAGATCTGTTGAAGTCCTAGTGACGAAAGCACTTATCTCTTGTGTTTGCTACAGTAAATTTTCTGTGGATATCGGGTGGACTTGTTATTGGTGCTTCAGCAGTCTTTTTCTGTTTTATTGTGTATTTCTGCTGGAGGCGAGTTTGGTTATTCCTGGAGAAGTCACTAGATCATCAAATGGAGTATAAAAGGTTTTTAACATCGCATAAGAAAGTGAGAGATAGAGTAAGGGACAAATTTTATGAAGAAGATAAATATAGAAATTCAACCACTTAATTATACTTATCTAATTGTAGTCCTTCCCAGTCCTTTCTATCATTTTTGAACTCACTTGTCAAGTCTGTGTCTCGTGGTGTAGTATCTGCACTCCTCATTACCTTGTTTAACAAATGTTACAAGCAAAGTGAGGCTTGTATCAAGTAAATGTGATATCATTGTCCACAATAAGATATTGGTTGACCGTATTTCTACTTGTTTTGTATAATCTTGGGTGCCATTTAAGCTGTGCATGCATTATGTTTTCAGATACATCCCTTAGTCTTTTCTAAGCATCCACTTTGACACTTTACCAGCATTTGTCACAATCAATAGTATGTATTACTTGGTTTTTCTTCATCTCTCTTAACAAGCACTCTGTCTACTCTTAATAGCTGACACTCCCATCATTTTTGCTCTTCCCTCACACTGGTGAATACTGTGAACCCCAAGCAGAATCTAGTCCTCGAGACCCTAGCCTTTCGGTTGAAGACTGAATCTGTGCCTGCAGCCTGTCCTCGAACAGTGAATGTCTGTGCACTAGTTTTTAATATAGCTTATCAACTTGTATCTCAGTCTCTTAGTCTAGTTTCCCTGTCGTACATCACCCCTCCTGTCTCCCAAACACCCCCTGTCTATATTGCTCTATTCCCCCTGACTCTCATTCCAATACTTCCTACTCTCTCTAACTGACAGCCTTAGTCCACAGCTGAAGTACCATCCCTTACAGTACTACCCTGCCACTTCTAGCTGTTCTATCCATCCACTCCCCTACTCAAAGCTGCATCCCCCTCCGTACAGGACATACCTGACTTTAATTAGCTTCTCTCTCTGCATCTAAACCTAATCTATCAGCCCCTCTGCCTCTTTCCTGGTAACATCCATAAAATAACTGTCTCTTACCCACTTACACCTGTAACACAAACTGATACAACCTCCCTTTTCTCTCCTTTCTGCCACTCCGAGCTGTAATCTCAACTTCAGCCTACCTTACTTGATTGTTTTTCTTGTTCTAGTGCTTTGCAAATTGACTGGGCCATCCCGCTCCATTCCACTACCCTGCCCCTATTCCCATCTCCTTCTCCAAATGTTGCCATTAACCTCTATTATGTTTCTTGTTCTAATGGTTTGCAAATCGACTGGGCCATCCCACTCCATTCCCAAATCCTTTTCCTAATTTTTCCATTAACCTCTATAACTTCACTGCTTATTATTAGTATAACCTGGCCTAGCAACAGCAACAACAGTGGTACCATACTTGACTGGATTGTAGTGTCAGACCCCAACAAAATTGCAGCAGTAGGAACTCTAAGCTGCAGTATCAGTGGCCACCTCCTCAGCCTTACACCATCACCAATACAAATCCTCCAGAATGCTAACTAATTTCAACCCAACAAATTTCAATGAAACACTAAGTAAAATTAATTGGAGTACTCTTAAATATTTACCTCTAGATGAAGCATTTGAATTTTTCAACATTTCTCAGTGTACTCACTAGAATGCCCCCCCCCCCCGAACAAGAGAATAAAAACAAATCATGCAATCTGGCTTTGTAGAGACACCAAAAAACGTATGAATACTAGAGACCGTGTATGGAAAAAATGGCAGAAAATTAAAAACCCCATTAATCTCTAGCTATTCAAACAGCTCCACAATCAAGCAAAGCATCTAGTTATTAAAGACAAAAAATAATTCTACCTCCATCTCCAAAATGACTACAACCACAACCCAAAAATGTTTCTGGAATTCATTCTGTACTCTATTAAACCTTGGCACCAAAAGCAAACCCTGACAAAAAATGTGCTGACCCTCTTCAATTCCTACTTTATAGACACTGTATCCAAACTTGCTTCCACCTTTCCTCAAACTACCCATAACAGCAGCCCTATAACAGCACACTACTCCTCAGAAAATCCTTCTCCCCAGACTTTCTCTTTCTCTCCTATTCCCACTCCCACTATTACTAAACTCCTGCTAAAACTTAAACCTGGTAGCACTGCTCCAGACAGTTTACCCCCAGAATACCTGCAGATGTCAGCCAAATCCATCAGTTACCCCAAAAGTATTCTCATAAACAGATCTATCCAAGAATCCTATGTACCATCCATCTGGAAGAAAGTCTACATCATACCCTTACACAAAGGCGGCAGTAATTCAAAAATCTCAAGTTTCCACCCCATAGCCATATCCCCTATTTCTAAAATAATGGAAAAATGTATTCAAATTCAACTTATGAATTATCTTTTCCAAAACCAACTACTTTCCCCCACTCAGCATGGCTTTTGTCTTGGCCACAGCACTATAACTGCTCTCATATCCTTCCTAGACACTGTTAAACACAATTGCAATGATGGTAAACTTGTCTCTGCACTTTTACTTGATCTCTGTAAGGCTTTTGACACTATCTCCCATACTCTCCTTTCCAAGCTCTCACACCTAGGCTTGTCCACTCCCATCCTTAACTGGTTTACCGGTTACCTCAAAAACAGACAACAATCCACCAAGTGGTTATACTCCTTCTCACTACTTCCACCGGAGTTCCTCAAGTGTCCACTTTAGGACCCCTTCTGTTCAGTGTTTTTATTAATGACTTTCACTCTGCTCTCATTCGTGGATCTGTAGTTCGGTACGCAGATGACTCAACAATTATCTGCTCTGGTACCTCTGAAAGTGAATGTCTGACCACCACCCAGAATGCTTTCTCTGTTACCAAAACCTGGATGACAAATAACCACCTCGTCCTTAACCCAAATAAAACCAAACTCTTGCTCTTTGTGCCCAAAATAACTGCCACTATTTAATAAATCAGAATTTATCAGTTACTCCTGTAACAAGACTGCCTTAGAGGTAGTTTATCATACCAAGTTACTTGGAGTTACCATAGATGACAACTTAACCTTTGGCCAACACATCCACAACAACATTAAAAAAAACACCAAAAACTCTGTACCCTTTACTGACATAAACACTTTTTAAACTACTCTACTAGAAAAACACTCGCCCTAACTTTTCTCCTACCTTCTCTCCTCTCTGGTGCCCCCCCCCCCCATTCTAACAAACACTCAGTCCTCATTAAAAACTAAAATGGATAGTTGCTATAACAAAATCGCTAAGTTTGTGAGTAGTGCAAATATTCTTCCCATCACTGCCACTCATTACAATCCCTGAACTGGCTAGAACTTCCACAACACATCACATACATACATCTATCTACAGCACACAAACATATCTATAAATCCTTCAAATGCCCACCCCCTGCCTCACTTCTGACTCTTTATCAACCAAACCGACCTCTAAGATCTGAAAATCAATCTCTTATCCAAGTAAAGAGACTAAAACTCCCTGCAGGCCAGTACCTCTACTCTTTCACTGTAGCTAAACTCTGGAATGCCCTGCCACCTCCTCTTCGGACCATTAATAGTGCCCCCTCATTCAAAAAATCACCTCACCAATATCTCTCTTCTCAATGGCTCTGCCCATGCACCATCCCCAATTCCCCTTGAAAAGCACAGTGTACCCAATCTTGCTTCACGTGATATAAGAAAAATTTGTGTAGTTATCTCCTCCTAGCTTATGAATATTGTATAGTTAATCCCATGGTCTTTTATGTACAACAAAACTGTGAATGTGTAAATTATTTGTCTTCTGTTAAACTCTGCATATACTGAATACCTTGCTGTGTATCTAAGTCTACTTTCATAACTTATAGCCATATAATTGTTCAGTGTTACTTCAGATTCTCATGTTGTTACTCCTGTAAATTTATATGCTGTAATTAACTTTCTAAACAAGTTATATTACCATGTATATTGTTTTCGAGCTTTTCTCCCCAGGCCTGCACTGAAAATGGGCTGACACCAGCCCAGTGGACTTTCCTGGTTAACAAAAGTAAATAAAATAAATAAATGAATAAAACAAATAAATAAATAAAATTTCAGTGAGCACTATATTTCAAGAACTGCAAAGATGAGAATATTTCAGAAGGCACTTTTCACTCTTTCAACAGTTATGCTTCAGTTTCATAGAAGCAACAACTAGATTTTTTTTAAATAATTATGTACATCTCAACTTAATAGTTTTCAGTAGGTTTTCCTGAAAGACAACTGCAAATGTTATTCAGCGTTACACGTTTTTCCTCAAAAAACTATTGCATTTACTTTAGCATACTGCTGCTACATTTACTTATTTTGAAGAAGTTTCAGTACCATGTTACCTCAAGGTCTTAACACAGACAGAATAATGAATGGTGAGGATACCTCCACATATGAAAAATAATGCTAACTATATTAATATACAGTTTTTAATCACATTTCCTGTTGATATGGAATTTATTCATTTTGAATGTCATTTATGTCTTAAATTTGTTAAACTACCTGAATTTGAACATTTTTGTGGTTTGTAGTATGTTCATCATCTTTTAAACTGACATTCGATATGGTCAATCACCAGATTCTAATAAATTTACTGAAAACATTAGCCTTAGACTCTGGTGCTATAAATTGGTTCCACTCCTACCTTCAAAATAGACAACAGGCAGTACTCTGGCATAATAACTTATCCAACCACCTCCCCATTTTCCTAGGAGTTCCCCAAGGCTCTATTCTTGGCCCCTTCTTTTTTCTATTTTTATTAATGATCTGCAAACTAGTATTCCCTTAGCTACATGTAATACAATACGCTGATGATTGTACTCTGATCTGTTTTGCCTCATCATCCTCTGAACTACACTCTATCACCCAGCAGACATTTCTAACTGCAGAAACTTGGTTCCATAAACGATGTCTAATCTTAAACCCTAAAAAAAAACAAATTATTACACTTCTCCCCCACCCGCAAGTCCCCTCCTCTCAACTTCTCAGTCCTCTCTAATAATGGCACCAGTATATCTCCAGACCCCTCCACTAGGCTCCTGGGAGTTGAAATAGATAACAACCTAGCCTTTGATTCTCACATAAATAACACTATTAAACAAGTCAACAGAAAAGTAGGCTCACTTTATAGAATCAATCCATTCCTTACTCCACTGGCCCAGAACCTCCATTGCCTACTCACATCTGGTTTCTACCCTCCTTTATGCCTCACCTATTTATACTAACATCTCCAAATCTAACCTCAAGAAACTGTCTACTGCCTACTATAGTATCGCCAGATTTGCCTCTGGTTCTACTTACAGAACCCACCATTGCAATAACTTAGGATGGCTAGAATTGCAAAATCTGATCTTGTTCTATCAATTCTCCTTAGCCCAAAAAATTCTGTACAAGCCCACTAATACCCCTTATACTCACTTCCCTTATAACTCCATACTGCAACCTCAAAAGCCTACGTTCCTCTAACAAACACTTCATAGCAACTTGTAAAGCCAACAGCTTGGCAGGTAACTCCTTGAACTCTAACACTGTTGGAAAATCTTGGAACTCTCTTCCTGAAAAATCTCTCTTCCATCTCCTCTCCTCACTGCTTTAAAACCCAGCTCAAAACTTTCCTTAGAACCCGCTGGCTCTGCCCCTGCATAAACCTTGACTAAAATTTCCATCTATTTCTACCACTTCCACCTTTTCTGCCTACTAATTTTTTTTTAGTCCACAAGTAAATTGACTGCTAGTATGTTAATGTCCTAACTTTTGCTCCTGACAGAACTTGACACTTTAAATGTTCATTAAAATGTTATTCTCTTTAATTCTGTTTATAAATGAAAGTATTTTTGGAACTTTCCTCCCCCGGGCCTCCACTGAAAATGGACTCAATATCCAGCTGGACCAGCCCGGTCAATAAATGTAAAATAAAAATAAAATAAAATAAATTTTGTGTTTATACATTTATAGGTTCATAGGTAGGTACTAGGCTATCTGCCCGAGGGCATTTATAATCCTAGCCAGAGTGTATCGGCTTTCGCCGCCCCATTGATTAATTAACTGAGCATCTGTGAAGCAGAGCCAATGAAGTGATCCCAGGGGTGTATTTTCTGTTACCCATCCACTCGTCAAGGTTTCTCTTGAAGAGTGTTAGTGAGGGGCTTTGCCTAATGTAGATAGGAATTTTGTTCCTAAGCATGGGGAGTCTCTGTGACAGAAATCTATCCCTCCAGCATGTTCTTATTTATTGTTGTGGCGAGATTCAGCTCACTAGAGCGTGTGCCACGCAGTGACTTGGATTTCTTTAGGTGGAGCATGTCCATCAATTCTGAGTTGGACATGGCTTAGTAAGTCAGGCAGAGATCACCTCTGATTAAGCAATATGTCACTGAGTACAGCCAGAGTTTTTTCAGTTGGTCTGCATAGGACATATGTTTGAGGCCAGTAATCCTCTTGGTGAGGTACTTTTGTGGTCTTTCCAGCTGTTGGAAGTGTCTTGTGAGGTACATCCCAAATGGGGCATTGTACTCTATGATGAATCTGATGAGTGACGAGTAGAGGGGCACTGTAACCTCTTTATTTCTAGATGCGAACCCTTTAGTAATTAGATGGGCCACATAGAAGGATTTCTTAACTACTTTGGCAATATGATTGTCAAAGGAGAGATTACTATCTACCTGGGTCTCCAGATCTCTTATTACCTCTTCTGTATTAAGGGGGCTGCCACCTATGTTGCAATTCGTGGGTGTTTTGTTTTTCACAAATGGGATGACTATGCATTTTTTGGCATTTAGCTTGAGACCATGACTTTGACACCAGGTGTCCATCTCAGTAAGGCCTTTTTGGAGGATGTCCATGTCAACCAGAGAGTCAGTTATGGCTCCCAGTTTGCAGTTATTGGCGAACTTGGTTAGCCATAGTCTTCCTGTGTTTGCCTGTACTTCTGAGAAGTATATGCCGAACAGTAGGAGTCCCAGGACCGAGCCTTGTGGGACATCACTTGTGACTGGTTTAGAGCTGGACCTGGAGCCTGCTATTCTTACCGCGTGAGTTCTGTCTGTAAGCCAGTTCGCAACCCATCTTGTGACGTAGGGGTTTATGTTCAGGCTGGTGAGTTTTTCTATAATACCTGAGTGAGGAATGGTGTTGAATGCCTTGGGGAGGTCAAGGTAGGCTGTGTGAACCACCTTTCCCTCGTCTATGGCCTTGGTGACTGTCTCAAAGAAGTCAACCAGGTTTAGTAGGCATGATCTGCCTTTAACAAAACCTAACAGGGTCGGGTCAAGTGTCTGGAGGTTCCCAATGTCTTTGTTAACGAGTTCCATGATGATGTGCTCCATAGCCTTGAAGACCAGGCTAGTCAGGCTTGTGGGGCGATAGTTACCAGGGTAATTTGTGGCCCCTTCTTTGTGGAGCGGAATAACTGTTGCTGTGCACCATTCTATGGGCACGTAGCCTGTGGAGAGGCTGAGGTTGAGCAGCGTGTTTAGGTGGGGGGTTAATTCGTTCTGTAGTTCGTGCAAGATGCATCCTGGGACAGCATCTGGCCCCATTGACACTGTGTTTTTGGCTTTTGAAAGGGCTGTTTTCACCTGTGCATCTGTGATTTCTGGGACACTACACTTTTCCAGTATTGTTGTGGGCCCTTTTGGAGGTGAGAGGGGGTGGAGTTTGCACTGAATCTATCTGCCAGGATGTTGGCAATATCAGTAGGTTCATTATATTTTGTGTTATTTTGCACTAGCTCAGAGCATATCTGTGAGTTGCCACTTAGATTCTTGACATAGCTAAAGAAGGCTTTGGTTATCTTTCAAAGTTAGCCTTAGATGATTTTATGAGGGACCTTAGTTTCTTACTGATACTGATCAGGGATGTCTTTCCATCTTGGGATTTGCTTTTTTTCTGAACTAGTTTCCTCCTTTTATTATATAACCTGTTTATGGCAGGGGTCCACCAGACTGGTTTCCTTCTCTTAGGGGTGTGAGTCTTGGTTTTGCTCGGGATGGCATGATCCATGCATCCTTGTAGGTGCTCATAGAGTGCATTTGTAAAGGATTGTGCATCTTGGGCAGTGTTATCCTTTAGCGTGGGGGCTGTGAAACTTACCACCTCTGTCTTAAGTAAGGTGAAGTTTGCTTTAGAGAAGTTTTTCACTGTGGTTTCCTTGGTTGGCGGTGGTGGTGGGGTGTGGACATCCAGAGTGATTAGTTTATGATCTGATCTAACCAGTGACAGGTTGACCTCTGGTGCAGAGCACCTGCTGCCCATGTTGGTGATGACCAGGTCCAGTATGTTTTCATCTCTGGTAGGGGTGTTTACCAGCTGATCCAGGGCATTTGAGTTGATAAATTCCAGGAAGCGCTGAGCCTGGGAATTTGTACTCAAGTAGTTTTCCCAGTTAATGGTAGGGTAATTGAAATCACCCAATATCAGGGTGTTTGGCAGGACCTTCATGTTTTCCACTACCTCCAGAAAGGCAGAGTGGTGGTCCTGGGTCATGGAGGGTGATCTGTAGGAGGCCACAATTTGCATTGCAGATTTGCCCAATGTTAGTTGCACATGGATGATCTCAGAGATATCATGCTCCGCCACTAACCTGGAGGTGTAGGTATCCTTGATGAATATGGATACACCCCCCCCCTTTTGTGTTTCGGTCCGTGTTCTGTGGATGAAGTGTGTGGTATGAGTTGTATCCCGGTAGTGCTGGAGTGCTCTCTGGAGCCTTGAACCAGGTTTCAGTTACTGCACAGATGTCGACATTCTCCATACTGAGGACTGCTTCCAGCACATGCATTTTGAGATTTAAATTCCTGACGTTGAGTAGCGTAACCCTCATTTTTTTATTTGTGCTGTTTATGGAGGTGGGTTTGACTTTTGAGCCTTGCCTAAAAAAGGCACTATGGGGGCAGCAAGAGCCTTGGCCAGTATTCGAAAGCCTAGGGGTGACAGGTGCAAGCAGTCTCTTGCAAAGCAACACGGCTTGTCGAGCATGTCGTCCCAGGCTGACAGACACTGGATCCCCTTTGAATGACACCAGAAGCTTAGCCAATTGTTGAAATTGATATTTTTTTCTTTATACTGAGGTATCATTCTTGGTGAGGGCAGGATGCTACTCAGGGTCAGGGTCATACCCGCCTGGGCTACATGATCAGAGAGCTCTTCCATGTCTCTTTTCATGTAGTCCAGGGAGGTACATCGCAGGTCATTCACACCAACATGAACAATGACAGAGTCATATTTGTACTTGTTCTGGAGTGACCTGAGTGCTTGTGTTATGTGGCGGATTCTGGCTCCCGACAGGCAGCTAACCGTAACCTTCTCCTTGTCCAGCCTAGCGAGTGGGACGTCTGTGTGCCTGACTGTAGAGTCACCTGTTACTAGTGTGTTAGGTATGTTATTTCGCCTTAAGGGCTGTGATTGTTCGGCACATTGATTTTGTGTTTTATGTGTTGTCTGGTTTGTGAAGGGAGGTGCAGGTTTTTTGGGTGTCTGCTTTGGAGCTCTCGAATGCTTTTGCAGGTTTTTATTTAGAGCTTCCAAGTATGATTTAGTGTATTTATGTGTATTTTTTGCCAGTGCTGGTTTAGTAGGTCTGTGTGAGGCTGGAGGTGTGGTGCAAGTGTTAACCTTCTCCTCACGACTGTCTGTTCCAATCTTGAGTGGAGAGACCTTAGCCTCCAGTTTGGCTGTATAATTGCATCTCTCACATATGTTAGTGTTTTGTGGTAGGAGGAGAGGATTGTCTGTGTACATGAGGCAGTTGTAACATTGCCTCAGGATACCCAGGTTCACCAGCTGGACTGGAGAGTACACCTGAAGTTGCCCCTTGGTCATGCCTGAATAGTAGGGTGAGCTAAGGATGGCTGGTGAACAAATAAACATCTTTCGGAAAAGATGGCATATTTGTAACTGCTGACTGCTAGTAAATGTCTGGGTCTGTTCACTGACAGGTACAAGATAATAACTGGTAGAATCTGTTTTGGGTTATTGATGTTTGACAGTTGAGCTTACTATGGGTTTGTTACATAATCTGCCATATCCTTATAATAACTTGCTTGTAACTTTTAAACATAGACATATGCAGTGTTAATACTAGCTGGTTGACACTGGATTTAGCTATGCTGAGATGTAAGAAAAAAACTTAAGTTGAATGTGACTTGTTTTTCTTTTGCAGATAACGCAGCAGCTGGAGGGAATTTGTTTACATGTCATTGGCCTCGTTGTAGAGAAACATGTGATGGGTATGGTCATTATTTTGCTATTCCTTCTCATGGCCTATAGTAATACAGTAATGCATTTTTTTCTCTCTCTTTGATACTTTTTTCTTTGTGACTTTCTTCATTTTGCGTCCCATAGTTACTGAACAAAGGCATCTATTTGCTTTATATTAATTTTTGGAGAGGTTGGAAATGTCCTGTCACCAAATTTTAACACAGAAAACACTTGCATGCACAAAGGACAGGTAGATTTTTTTACCCATTTCTTTGGTATAACCTCAAAAGTGAGTATATTATGGTCAGTGACATGGAGCATTTCATATTTGCATGAAATATTTTTAGTTCTGCTGCTAGGGAGTCATAATTTTTGTGTTTGTATTCACTACTGGGGCATTTTGTAATTCACCATTTTCCTTTTGGATATTTATGTTGCCTTCTCACATGTAAGGCAAGTAAAATGTGTTTCACTTCACAAGTTTTATAACATGGGCGTTTCCTAGGCAGAGGTTGCATTATGTCAAAGTCAAGGTCTCCAGCTGAGTTTCTCATTTTAGTTTGTGCAAATCTTGAGTGGGTCGGGTGGCACAGAAACCTTATGAGGTGAAGTGTTATTATTACATGAGCATATTGTATTTGGTCATCTTTTTTCCATTTCACTTATCACTCTTTAGTGACAGTGGTGCAGTGGTTAGTGTTGTTGCCTCACAGCAAGAGGTTCTCCCGTTTGATTCTCAGCTGGAACGCCTTCTGTGTGGAGTCTGCATGCCCTCCCCATGGTCGACTGACATTCAAGACGTGCAGGTAGGTGCAAGCGTGAATGGGTGTTCCTTCCTTGAAGGTTGGGTGTCGGGCTGGCAACTCAGCACCATAAAAATCCACTGCCAATCATTAGCGGACCGGAGTTCCACTGTGGCGACCCCTAACCGGGGAAAACCAGAAAAGCCGAAAGACATTACTAATGATTCTATAAAATACTGCCTGTATTTGTTGTATAAAGACTGCTATGGAATCATGCTTCTATTTCTCTTAAATTGTTTGGTATACTGTAGTACTACTAGAAATCAATGAAAATATTTTCTGTTTCTTGGGGGATAACATTTTCATACAAAGTTTAGTTGAAGTGATTGGCATTTTTTGCAGCATCCAGAGGATGGAATGCCAGTGTAGGAAGGTGCGCTGTGGCATGTAGTACCCCTGTTGACAAACTAACAACCTACTTTTTTGTCATACTTCCAGTTCTTAGTACAAATGCATTTATAGAAAAATCTTTATAAAGTTCAAAATCTTAGACCAGTTTTTCTTTCTTTAATCATAGGAAGATTACAGGCTTTTTCTTGGTTTGTAGAGTTGATGTATAGAGAAATAAAAAACAAATTGGATATTTAGCTTTCCCTATACCTAACTAAACATGATGAATAAGATTTCCCAACCTAGTTTGCATGAGAGCATAGTGTCAGGAAAGTGAAACTTTTATAGACTTCTGCAGTTATAGTGTGGGTTATCCTGCCAGGGTAACCCTCACTCGGCCCGAATACCAGAGGCTTAGTATTTCTGCATCGGTTGCTGTCACTAAAGGACTGACGTCAGGTCATCAGTGGTATAAAAAACAGGCAGCCGATGCCATTACATCGGTCTTTCTTGCCGAGGAGCCCGAAGCAGAAGCAGTTCGCACGAGTGCTGGTTGCCCTCTACCTGAGTTTTCATTTCTGACATTGAAGTTGAAGTCTTCTAAAGCTAAGCACCCTGTTGGGGATCCTTTTTTCTTGCTCTAACCAATGTCAGAAAATGTTAACAATTGTCTCACCTGTGGAAAGGAAATACCACACCAAGATTTCCATTCTTACTGTCACCTGTTTAGGCCCAGACCATTGTGCTTTGTTCAACACTCAAATTATTTGTCGTCAGGCCCTTATTGTAACTAAATACTTTCATTCTCGATCTCCATATTCTGAAATGGCTTCGGTAAGCCATCCGACTACTGATCTTCTGAAAAAACATAAGGATAAAGACGGAGACAGACTGCACAGGTCCAAAACTGCTGACGACGCTTCCATTAATCTAGTCGCCAGTTCGCCGGTACACAGTGAGGCGCTTTCACAGCCCCTGATGTCCATTTCGATGGATTTGCAGGCCGCTACCAAGACCCGTCCGGAGTCCGGTATGCCGCGAGACTCTTCTTTGACTATGAAACCTGCAGATGTCTCTACCTTGGATGGGTTCGGAGCTGCTGTGCAGGCTCCAGCTTCTGAGGAAGTTCTTTGCACTACCGATATTCGACACAAAAAGATGACTTCTTTTGCGTCTTCAGTTCTTTCTAAAACTACCGAGTTTCTAAGGCCAAGAGTACAAGCTAGCCTAAAAAAACGACTACTCTAAGTCAAGTGCCTGCTTCCTTGCCACAATCACAGATGCTTAAAATGGCGGAAGACCTTATTATGCTGATTAGGGGAAGCCAGCCTTCCACTGCTAAAAGAAAAATAGACTTGTCCCCAGCAGCATTATCTGACCAAGAGTCCGACTCTGAGGTTTCTGATTATGAAGACATGCCCTTATCTGCCTATGAGGATTCAGATGCAGAGGACTCCATTCCTTCTGCCTCCCCTCTAGAGGATTTTTCTTTTGATGAAACCTTACATACTTTGAGAGAGCGTTTCCATTGGGAATGTCAGGATTATCCTCAGTACAAAAAGAGACTCGGAATTTTTAGATTTACCAAAGCACTTAGCTATCCCTCCTGTTCTGGATATTGTGGAAAATGTCTTTATTTAATCCAGTCTAACTCATGATACTTTACCCCCTGCTCCCAGTAAACCTGACAGGTACTACAGAGTCCCTGACTCTCATAAATTTATTTTCAAAAATCCTACTGTTGACCCAGAGGTCATCTCCCAAGGATCTAAAGGAATAAAAGCAACTACAGCTAAGAATCCCACCCCCTCGGACAGGGATTCTCGAGGTTTAGATAGATGGGGTAAAAAAGTATACACCTCTGCATCTCTTGCCATCAGAGCATTAAATTGTCAGTTCCACATTCTGAAATACCAGCAACATACTATGGAACTTGTTAATCAAAAATTATCTACCTTCCCTGACTGTGCAGAAAATAAAGAATTACAGGAGCTTATGCATTCTGCAAGCCAAGTCAACAAGCATACCCTGCAATGTGGGTTTGACACCCTAGAAGCATCTTGCAGGGCAGCAGTCACAGGTTCTGTACTTAGAAGGCATGCCTGACATAAGGAGCAGACCTTGCCAGACCATGTCAAATCAAAATTATTGGACGCACCTCTGAACAAGGACAATCTGTTTGGCACCAAAGCAGAAGAGGTTTTAAAAAAGATGGAATAAAAAGCTAAGTTTATGCAGACAGTCAAAGATTTTTTGCAAGTGTAACCTCCAAGAGTCAGGAGGCATTGCCCCTCAAAACGTTGGTCTTTTCCAGCCTCCTAAAGGCCACCTCAAACTAGACCTAGGGGAAACAGACCCCCAGACTACAGTCTCAGGGTATGCAGAGATCTAAACAATGGAGTACCTCCACTTCTAAAACAGGGAGTGCTAAGCCACCCCCTTATGGAAAGAATTCAGAATGACTTCTCAACTCCTTCCATCACCTCTGCCCAGTTGGTTGTGCCCCTAGGAGGAAAACTTGCCCACCATGCAAAAAACTGGACCTCCATCACCAACGATCGATGGGTCCTCAACATAGTATCCCAGGGGTACAAATTTTATTTCCACAAGCTGCCAACCCCAAAAGGGTTCCCAGACCTTCCTCCAAACCAGTAGGCAGAGGCACAAAACCAAGTTCAGTCCCTGCTCTCCATAAGGGCAATTCAGCCTGTTCCTGCAGAACAGATAGGCCAAGGTTTTTATTCCAGACTTTTTCCTGGTACCCAAATAAGTTGGCACCTGGCCCCCCAATCTTAGATCTAGGCCAAGGTTTTTATTCCAGACTTTTTCCTGGTACCCAAATAAGTGGGCACCTGGCCCCCAATCTTAGATCTATCCATTCTAAGCACCTTCCTGGTGGTACCAAAATTCAAAATGCTCACCCTACAGCAGCTTCTTCCTATGCTGTCCAAAGATGCCTGGTTAGCCACCTTAGACCTAAAGGAGGCCTATCTGCACATCCCAATCAGGGACTCCTGCAGGAAATATCTATGTCTCAGGGCAGGATCAATGCGTTATCAGTTCTCTGCACTTCCCTTTGGCTTATCCACTGCTCCCAGAATTTTCATAACATTCCTGGCCCCAGCCATTGCCTATTGCAGACAGAGAAATATTCAAATTTACTCCTACTTGGACGATTGCCTGATTCAGGCAGACAGTCAGGAAAAGCTGTTGCAGCACTTGACATTTGTAAAGGACCTTCTAACCTCCCTGGGGTACACTATCAACGAAAAGAAATCCAAACTAGTTCCCAGTCAAAAAAATGTATTCCTGGGAGCAAGCTCGGACATAGCATCCCAGATGGCATTCCTTACTCCAGAAAAACAAGCCTATCTGACAGGCTACTTCTCTCAAATGGCCACCAGAACCCAGTTATCCACAAGGAAAATCCTGCAAGCTCTAGGGTTCATGGCCGCCTGCATTCTACTAATTCCATATGCCAAACTGCATATGAGGAAACTTCAGTGGTCCTTAAAAAGTCTTTGGTGCCAACATTCTCAGGACATGGAACCTATCATACCCATGATACCTTGTCTAAGGAAAGAGTTCCTTTGGTGGACAGCAGCATGCAACCACAACAAGATGCTTCCCTTTACACAGCCCCACGCCGCCCAGACCCTAACCATAGACGCATCAGGCTATGCCTGGGGTGCACATCTGGATGGCAGGTGCATTCAGGGCCGCTGGAGCCCAAATCAAATTCATCTGCACATTAACCAAAAAGAGATACCAGCTGTTCAGTATGGTCTGACAGCTTTCAGATCCCTACTCTCTCCGGGGCCTCTACTAATCAAAACCGACAACATCACATTGATGTGGTATATCAACAAGCAGGGGGAACCCACTCTTACCCACTCTGCAGGATAGCCATGACCCTTTGAAACACAGCCTCATCCATGCATATTCACTTGCAAGCTCAATTCCTGCCAGGCAACCAAAACTCTCTGGCAGACAACTTAAGCAAAAATCTCCTAGACCCACACGAGTGGCAATTAAACCACAACACCTTCAGCCTTGTGACCCAGAAATGGGGTACCCCGAAGATGGACCTTTTTGCCTCCCCTTACAACCACCAGCTCAGCAAATTCTGCACCAGGGAACCTCACAGCAAGGCCTGGAAAGTGGGTGCCCTATTCTTCCAATGGGCAAACCTCTCAATCTATGCAATTTCCCCTCTACCTCTTCTTACAAGGATGTTAATCAAGATAAGGGAGGAAAGACCAAGGGCAGTCCTGATTGCCTCAGACTGGCTATGCCAACACTGGTACCCACTACTATGCAGTCTGTCACCATTGCCTCCATGGCACCTCCCCCAGATCCCAAATCTCCTGGTTCAGCAAAAGGGACTGTTCTTGCATCTGCAATTACAAACCCTGAACCTTGCAGCCTGGCTTATTAATTGACCTCCTCCAGTGGTCAGCCTAAGCAAGCAGGTACTGGATGTCATATGTGAAGCCAGATGACCCAGTTCTAGAAAATCTTATGCTGACAAGTGGAAAAGGTATTGTTCCTAAAGGAGTGGATCCAGCACAGCCCTTCTTACCTCTCATCCTGGATTACCTAGCAGACCTACTCCACAGGGGCCTATCCTTCTCTTCCATTAAGATCTATGCCTCTGCCATCTGTGCTCATTACAGCACTGAGCCACCTCTCTTCTCACACCCTCTCATCAAGCAGTTTCTGAGAGGGGCTAACAACTTAAGGCCACCAAGAAGAGCCCCTACCCCCTGCTTGAGACCCTAACTTTGTGTTGGAAAAGCTCACGCCACCCCCCCCCTTTTTGAGCCTGCATGGTCAACAGAGTTGAAGCCTTGCTTCTGGCCATCACTTCAGCTAGAAGTGTGTCTGAGCTACAAACACTTATGGCTGTGGAACCCTTCATAATTTTTCATGCTGACCCAACTTTCATGCCTAAAGTGGTGTCCAGTGTGGCTCTCGACCAATCTATCCATTTGCCCACCTTTTTCCCCTAATCCTCAAAATAAGGGGGAAAGGATCCTGCACTCTTAAGATGTGCACAGACAGCTCAGATTCTGCCTTGATAGGTCTAAGCCCTTTAGGAAATCTGACCAGTTACTAGTCAGCTTTGCACCAGGGCAGAGGGTAAGGCCATATCAAAACAAACCATCTCCAAATGGATAGCATAATGTATCCATTTCTGTTACAAACACAATGGGAAACCACCCCCTCAGTGGCTCAGAACGTATTCCAGTAGGGCAACTTCAGCCTCTACAGCCTTTCTCAGAGGAGTCCCTACCAGGGACATTCTGGAAGCTGCAACTTGGAGTTCT
Source organism: Protopterus annectens (assembly GCF_019279795.1). NCBI lineage: Eukaryota > Metazoa > Chordata > Ceratodontiformes > Protopteridae > Protopterus > Protopterus annectens. Next base: position 768,491,972 of record NC_056745.1, on the reverse strand, counting down.
GTTCATACCTTCACCAAGCATTACCACCTGCCCATCTTTTCCAAATCCAGGGCGAGCTTTGCAACCGCAGTCCTGCAGAGCATACTAGCCAGCCCCAACTGTTCTTGACTGCTTCCTCCCATTCTTCAGCTTTGTGAATCAAGCCAAGTGTGATGACTGCAACAGTGAAACACGAAGAACGTAGTACAGTTGTGTTCACTTACCATAAGTGTATTCCCTGTTGAAGTCCTGGTTTCCCACCCTCCAGCCCCCTTGTCTCTCTCTCTTCCTCACTCCTTACAGGGCTATTGGTATTTACTTTTTACTGGTGGTGGTTTTCCACCATAACTTAGCTCCCGATTTGGGGGCTCCTTACATTTGGGGCAAGAAAAACTGATGTAATGGCATTGGCTGCCTGTTTTTTATACCACTGACGACCTGACGTCAGTCCTGAAGCGACAGCAATTGACGCAGAAATAATAAGCCTCTGGTATTCGGGCCGACAGAGGACTACCCCTGGCAAGATAACCCATGTGTGATGACTGCAACAGTGAATACACTCAAACATCTACATTTATGGTAAGTGTACACAACTGTACTTACTGTTTATTACGGAACCGAAATCAGATTAGAAATTATTATTTGATATTTCTTCGTGATGCATATTAAGCAGGTTTAATCAACAAGTGATTGCATTCTGCAGTCATGTATAAAATTTCATTTGCTACAGGGCAGTACAGGTAAGGCTCAAGACTGAGTCAGTTAATATTAAGGTATATGTAGAAAATGTAGGTTTAAAGTGGTCAGGTTGTCTATCCCAGTCTTGGGTTTGCTCCTTTCACTTGCGATTTTCATTTCCTTCCCAAACTTCTGGTGCCTTTTCTATGGACTTTACATCCACTACTCCTCACGATCAGATTTTGTTCTGTCATTAATTTCTTGATACTTGTCTCCCTTCACCATCTTTCCTGAACAGTGTCTATATGCAATGTATTTTTTCCTTCCTACCTTCCTTTCCTTTGCTTCCCTAACTTTATCTAACTACGTCGTAGGCATCCACTTGGTTAATCCCTTGACTGTCTCTTACATTATATCCTTTTCCTCTACATTTTTTCCACTGAACTGTATTTTGTTTTTTAACTAAACATTTGGATTTATCTCCCACTTGTGTGATATTTATTGTACATTTTCAGTTTATTATTTTATACTTTTGCTCTGAATATGTCCAGGACATATCTATGTGATGAACTGCATGGCTGCTAGTGCTTGTCAAAATGCAGTGTTGTGATTTGCGAATGCAGTATGTGAAATGCAGCTTAAATTCCAGAAGTATACTAAGTACTGAATTACTTAAGTCACATACACAACCACACAGGTAACAGGTGATAAACCACCCGGTTTGATCACATGTATTCTTCACTTGTTTGTTATGCCATTTAGTGATGGCACCCCTAGGAAAGCTCTTAATAACTGAAAACAGGACTATAAGTTATTAGCATTTGCATCTGAATAAGCATGTTTTTTGCATCGTAATGCATACCACAGTTTTCTTTTGGAATACCCTTCAATTTTGTACATATTTTTTCTATTGTAAGTTATGATCCTTGGCATGTATTCTGTTCTGATTTTATTCTTTTTAATGGTAAACATGTAGAGTTTCTTGCTGGCCTTAAAAGTAGTATTGATTATTCTCTTAATTGTAACTTTTCCCAGAGGTAAATATGTGATTAAAACAACTGTTTGACACATTATAAACCTATTTTTTAGTGTTCCATGCAAGGAAAACTGTTGACATTAGGCCACTAAAATGTGATCCAGTCACATCTGGACATGTCCTCTGACTTTTTATTATCAGTATTTTTGTACTTGTTACACATGACTGGCAAGCAGGAATGGGCCATTAAAAACAGCTGGGCCAATATACAGTCTGTAACAGTAATAGTCAAATTCAAATGGAAGATGAGTTCATGTCCACTAAGATCCTTCAGACTTAGAAGAGCCTTATTCTGCGTATGCCAGTCTCTTGCAGCATTTGTAGGAAGCCTGGCTGTAGGCCCCATTTGTTTACATCAGTTAGCTCATTAAGCTGTTAAGCTGATCTGATGTTGTCTCCTTCATTCACCCTCATGACAGGGTCTCAGATCCGACTGTCTGATCCAGCTCGGCCACTTCCATAGACTTGGATCTGACTCTCAAGCTCCTCCCTCATACCCACAATCCCCTGCATCCACCGAACTACCTCGGATCTCATTTGCCACTCCTGCGAGTCAGACATGGATTCCTTCTCTCAAGCATTGGGTAGAGTTTTGTCGTATTGTAAGTGCCTTTGGCAGTTTTTTTCTTTCCTCCCTCTTTCTAGTGTGTGTGTGTGTGTGTGTGTGTGTGTGTGTGTGTGTGTGTGTGAGAGAGAGAGAGAGAGAGAGCTTTGCTCTGTTCTCCGTTTCTCTGTAGTAAAAAAAAAAAAAAAAAAAAAAAAAGTTAAGCTTAGATGTTTAATCTTGGCAGTAGTTACAGTTTTTGTTGCAGGCAGATGGAACAAATTTATTCTCAGGAGCCATCTTCCTTCCTCAGCTAAGGCTCAGACCCCTAGCTTGGCTTCATCGTCTTCTCCTTCATCTAAGGAGTCAAACAGGAGGTCCTGCCCTGCCTGCCTGAGGGACACACTCTGCTAAAAAGCTGAAGAAGTCTATGCATCTGACTCCTTCATATCTACAGCAGTCTGCTTCTAATTCGGTCTCTTCAGATCCGGGGGAGATTATTTCCATTTCCCCGACTCCGAGGTTTGTTCCTGCTGTGGATCCTAGGCCCTTGGATCTCTTGCCCTTGACTCAGTCTCTGGCCCCATCCTCTCAATCCAAGCACTCCTGGCCACCCTCTGCAGCTTATTCCAGGTGCTCAAGAAGCTTGTCTGAAGCGGACATGGACAGGATAGTAAGGAGGTTACTTAAGGCCCGGATCCAGATTGGGGTATTTCCCCCTCCATCCTCTGTCAGATCCATGAGCTACCCAGATCATTCTATCCAGACTCCTCCGATCTGTCTCCTGGCTTTGGAGTGTAGAGACTCAGGACTACTGTATGCATTAGACGTGGCATGGAGGAAGCTTTCTTCTTCGATGCCAGGTATGTCCTTAACTAGCCCTGTTCTGGCCTTGTTGGAGCAAAGTGAATCTCTAGCCATGGCACTGGTGACTGGTCTGGGGAATTGGGATCTTCGCCCTGCTTTTCGGAGCTGTCCCTTCCCTTGGGGGCTTCGGCAGTTGATAGTTCAGGGTCGATCCCTTCAGGAAGCTGTGGATCCTGCACAAGTCCTGTCCATCTCTTATTGGTAGCTTTGGGTCCGGGGATTAGGATGGGGCTTCACCTGGCCCTTTGGCCTTTCATGTGGTGGAGAGGGTTTTCTCTCGAGTTGGAGATTTAACTGTGCAAGTTTCAAAATCCACCCCCTTTACCTCCATTGTATCCGGGTCTTTCTCTCTCTTGTCCTACCATGAGTCTTCCCGTCCCAAGCAGCCTCTAAGACTTCCCTGCTCAGGAGTGATCCCCCTCTTATGATACCCCCCCAGACTACTCCACTAAGAAGGTTCCTCAGAAGATGTGTAAAAGGAGGCACGTGGACTTGCTTTTGGAGTCCTTAACTGAAGATACTGAGTTTGATGAGGGGGAAGGATCCCCCTGATCCCAACTTGAGGATGTCTCCTTCTAAGACATCTTGGAAATTTTGAAGCAGAAAAGTGAGTGGTCTGCCCAACCTCCTTCCTCTGAGGAGTCAGTTGTCTTGGAGGTGCCCCCCTCCCAGCGGATCCCCTGGTGGATTTAATATCTCGCCACACGTGGAAGGAGCTGGATGCCATCAAGCTTATACCCAAGCTGCCCGATAGGTGTTTAGTGCCCCCTACTAACAGGAAGCACTGGAGTAAGGTCCTGTAGTCGTTGTTATCGTGGTGGCAGTGGCCACCAAGAAAGAACTGACAGAGGAGAATGCCAATGTTCATCCGCCAAACAGAGTCCAGAGTGTTGGAAAAATTGGGAAGCATGTTTACACCTCTGCAACTTTTGCGCTGAAGTTGTTAAACTATATAGTTCATTTCACTCATCTACAGAGGGACCTGGTCAAAGAACTGACAGCTTCCCTCTTGGAGTCCATGCCTGTGGAGGAATTTAAGAAAGTTTCTCCCAAGCTGGTCACTCTTTCATCCATCGCCAATTCTTCAATGAGGTTAATCTCCCATACCATAGAGGGTACCTCACGAGTAGCCAGTTCAGGACTTTCCCCAAGGAGGCATGCCTGGGTGAGGCTAAGTGATTTTGCAGAGCCTTTCAAAACATTGTTTGTAAGTGCCCCTTACAATGGCGCCTCCTTTTTTGAGCCTTTGGTTAGAGACACCCTCACACGCAGCGAAAAGGACGGAAAGACACTTTCTGCTGTTGGAATCAAATTTTCCACCCCCAAAAGTCCTTTTCCAGAAACCAGCATGGGGGCAAGAAAATATGGTTCCACAAATCCCAAGGGCCTTTCCAGGACCTGCATGGAGAACCCTCCTCTAGAGGCAGAGGAGGAGGGTTTGATGGCAGGCACCGCTCCAGATGCAGAGGGGGTCCACAGAACCATGGGTTTAGAACCCCCTTCCGATAAGCCCTGTCAGTGCTTCAGAGGTGCTGCCCAACTGTCTCTGGATTCAGTCGGGGGACTATTAGCTTTGCATCCCGAAGCCTGGACCCAGTTAACTCAAAACCATTGGATGCTGAGCATAATATCCAGAGGCTATTATATTCCCTTTCCCTTTACCCCTCCAAACTCAAGAAACCTCCCAGACTTGCCACCTGGTCAGTGGAAGCAGACAGCACAGGAAATTCAGGAGCTGCTGCAAAAAAGAGTCAAGCAGCAGGTCCCAACCAAACAGAGAGGATTCAGAACCTACTCCTGTTTCTTTTTAGTACTGAAGAAGACAGGGGACCTAAGACCTATCCTGGATCTTAGCAAGTTAAAGGAGTGCATAAAGAAAGCAAGATTCCAAATGGTTGCAGTTCAGTCCATTTTGCCATTGTTGCACAAGGACTACTAGATGTGCTCAATAGATCTCAAGGATGTGATGTTCTTTGTGTTTCACTGCTGCAGTCATCACATTTGGGTTATCTGCTTACAGTAGCCCTCAGTCGGCCTAATTATCAAAGTCTTGGGTACTGCGTTGGTTGCTGTCTCATCTTCCATGACGTCAGGTAGTCAGGGGTATAAAGCATGCAGCCGACGCCATAACATTAGTCTTTCTTGCCTTGCAGTGCCCGAAGCAGAAGCAGTTCGCAAGTGCCGGTCGGCTGACTCCTGAAATTTTAGTTTTCGAGTTTCAGAACCGAAGTCTTCAACTAAAGCTAAGTACCCCATTGGGGAAACTTTTTCTTGCTCTAAACTGATGTCAGTAAAAGTCAATCATTGTATTTCTTGTGGAAAGCAAATACCTCATAAAGATTTCCATTCGTGCTGTATTCCTTGCCTAGGCCCTGACCACGACATACCTTGCTGTCAGTTTTGTGCCTTATTTAAGCAGCGAACTATTTGTCATTGGTATATTTATGCTTCTAAATATTTTGGTACTCTGTTCATTTATCCAGATATGTCTTCGGTAAGCCATTCAACTACCGACATTCCAAAAAAATGCAAATATAAAGACAGAGACAGGCCGCCTAGGTCCAAAGCTGCCGACTACACTTCTCCTAAGTCAGTCGCCAGTTCACCGGTACTCAGTGAAGTGCTTTCTCAGCCCCTGATACCCGCCATTTCAGATTTGCAAGCCTCTACTGAGACCCATTCGGAGTCCGGTATGCCGCGAGATGCTTCAACTGTGGAACCTGCAGATGTCTCTACCTTGGATTGGTCCAGACCGCTGTGCAGGCATCGGCTTTTGAGGGTGTATTCAGGCCTACTGACTTGCATACTAAACCGACGCCATCTTCTTCAAGGCCTAAAACTCGAACCATGCCTAGAAAACCGACGCCCAGACCACATGGACAGGCCTCTATGCCTCAAAAACAAATGATAAAAATGGCTGAAGACCTTATTACTTTAATCAGGGGAAGACAACCTTCCCCCTGTAAGAGACCTAGTACTGAATTTGCTTGTGATACTTCTGACCAGGATTCTGAAATTTTTGTTTCCTCTGATGACCAGGATTTACCCTTATCTACCTATGAGTATTCTGATGCAGAGGATTTTATTCCCTCTGCTTCCTCCTCAGAGGATTTCTCTTTTGGTGAAACCTTGCATACTCTTAGGGAACATTTTCATTGGGAAAGCCAGGATTATTCTGACTCTAAAACGAGGCTTAGGGATTTCTTACTCCTGCACCAGCACAGGCCTTTAGCTGTCCCTCCTGTACTAGACATTGTTGATGATGCCTTTTTGGAATCTAGCTTGGCCCCTGACTCCTTACCTCCGGCTCCCAGAAAACCTGATAGATATTACAGGGTTCCTGACTCTCACAAGTTCCTTTTTAAAAATCCTACTGCAGATCCTGAGACAATTTCACAGGGACCCAAGGGCATTAAGGCTACTACTGACAAAAATCCTACCCCCTGTGATAGAGACTCAAGGGCGCTGGATAGATGGGGGTAAGAAGGTATACACTTCTGCAACCTTGGCCAATAGGGCCTTAAACTGCCAGTTTCATATGTTAAAGTATCAGCAGCATATTATTGGATTGCTTAAACAGAAAATGATGTTGATTCCTGACTCTGCTGAAAATAAGGATTTACAGGATTTAATGCATTCTGCTGAACTGGTTGGAAAACATACTTTGCAATGTGGGTTTGATTCACTAGAGGCATCTTGCCAGGGCTGCTGTCACTGGGTCTGTACTTAGAAGGCATGCTTGGCTTAAAGTGCAATCTTTGCCAGATCATGTTAAAGCTAAATTACTGGATGCTCCCTTAAATCAGGACCACCTGTTTGGCAACAAAGCAAAAGTAGTTCTTAAAAAGATGGAGGAAAAAGCAAAATGTATGCAAACTTTTAAAGATTTCCTACAAGTACAGCCTCCAAGATTTAGTAGGCATTGGCCCACTAAGAATTGGTCCTTTCCTGCCTCTTCCAGACCTTCCCAGTCCAAACCCAGACCCAGCAGAACATCCAGGCTTCAGTTCCAGGGTATGCACAGGACTAAGCAGTGGGGGGCTCCCACTTCCAAATCAGGGAGTAGTAAGACTTCCCCCTATGGTAAACTGTCTCAATGACTTAACTTTAAAACTTCCAAGCACATCTCAACTGACTGCTCCTTTGGGGGGAAAGATTGCTCTGCAGGCAAAAAACTGGGAACTCATTACCCAGGACAAATGGGTTTTAAATATAGTTTCCCAAGGATACAGATTTCACTTCCACACGTTACCAACCCCAAACGGTTGGCCAGATCTACCCCCAAATCAGTAGGCAGAGGCTCAACAGCAAGTATTCTCTCTTTAGCATAAAGGCTATTTAAACTTTACCAGAAGAGGAAAAGGGACAAGGTTTCTACTCACGACTTTTCCTGGTACCCAGAAAAGACAACTCATGGCGTCCTATCCTGGACCTGTCTATCTTAAACACATTTTGGTGATTCCAAAATTCAAGATGCTAACTCTTAACCAGTTGCTTCCTATGCTAGGCAAAGATCCGTGATTGGCAACACTTGATTTAAAGGAAGCCTACCTGCACATCCCAATCAGGGTATCTTGAGGAAGATACCTACTCTTCAAAGCAGGCTACATGCACTATCAGTTCTCTGCACTGCTTTTTGGCTTATCTACTGCGCCCAGGGTATTCACAAAGTTCCTAGCTCCAGTCCTTGCATTTTGCAGGGAAATAAATATTCAAATATAACCATACCTGGACGATTGTCTAATTCAGGCAGAAAGCCAGGACATACTTTTGAATCATCTGGCATTTGTACAAAAGGTGCTAACTTGTCTGGGGTACACCATAAATGAAAAGAAATCACATCTGGTACCCTGTCAACAAATTATATTCCTGGGAGCAAGCTTGAACACAACTTCCCAGATGGCTTTCCTCACGCCAGAGTAACAAATTCATTTGACAACTTACTTCAAACTAATGGCCACAAAAACCCTGCTATCTGCAAGGCAAATACTGCAAGCCTTGGGGTTCATGGCCTTCTGCTTCCTACTAATTCCATATGCAAGTCTGCATATGAGGAAACTACAGTGGTATCTAAAAAGTCTATGGTGTCAACATTCTTAGGATCTAGAAGCAATGATTCCTATCATACCTTGCCTACAGTTGGAGTTCCTTTGGTGGGCAGAGGCCTGCCGCCACAACAAGGGGCTACCATTCACTCTACCCCCTGCCGCCCAAACCATAACAACTGACCCATCAGACTATGCATGGGGGGGCTTACCTGGCAGGGGAGTGGCATTCAGGGCAAATGGAACCCAAGTTAAATGCACCTGTATGTCAGTCAAAAAGAAATGTTAGCTGTACAGAATGCTCTGACAGCCTTCAAGGACCACATTCTTCCAGGACAATTAATGGTAAAGATGTACAACACCACTGTTATGTGGTACATAAACAAGCAGAGGGGTACCCATTCTTACCCTCTCTGCAGACTATCCATGGCTCTGTGGAACACAGCCTTGAGCTACCAAGTGCATCTACAGGCTCAGTTCCTGCCAGGAAAACTAAATACACTGGCAGACGAACTAAGCAGAAATCTCATGGACCCACACAAGTGGAAACTGGAACCAAAGACTTATGTTGATAAATAAATGAAGGAGCCCAGATATAGACCTGTTTGCCTCCCCCCAGAACTACCAATTGGACAAATTCTGCACAAGGACTCCCCACAAACAAGCTTGGAAAGTGGATGCTCTGTCCTTCAGCTGGAAAAATCTATCAGTTTATGCCTTTCCTCTTCTGCCTCTCCTCTTCAAAGCACTACTAAAGATCAAACAGGACAAACCAAGGACAATATTGATTGCACCAGACTGGCCACACCAACACTGGGTACCCCCTCTTGCGCAGTGTGTCGCTGCTGACTCCATGGCACTTGCCTCAGACCCCTACCCTGTTGTCACAGCAGGAGAACCAGATTCTGCACCCTCAGCTTCAAACCCTGAACCTGGCAGCCTGGCTAATTACCTAATCTCTCCGTTACTATCCCTCAGTAAACAAGTGCTGGATATCATTTTGGAGACAAGGAGGCCTAGTACTAGAAAATCCTATGCTGAAAAATGAAAAAGATTCTGTGCCTGGAACCACACTCAAGGGATGGGCACAGTAGCGCCCAATTTACCTCAGATTATTCAATACTTAACTGAGATGCTTCACAAGGGCCTTTCTTTTTCCTCCATCAAAAGTCACACCTCAGCCATTTCATTTCATTATAACACAGAACCACCCCTCATCTCTCATCCACTGCTCAAGCAGTTCCTCAGAGGGGCCAAAAACTTAAGACCACCCAGGAGAGTCCCTACTTCAGCCTGGGACCTTAACTTTGTATTGGAAAAACTCACTCTCCCTCCTTTTGAGCCAGCAGCAAGTGCAGATTTAAAATTCCTTTCCTGGAAAACAGCCTTCCTTTTAGCAATCACTTCAGCAAGAAGGGTATCTGAATTACAGGCCCTTATGGCAGTGGAACCTTTCATCATCTTTCATGTGGACAGAGTGTCCCTTAGGACCAATCCCTTCTTCATGCCCAAGGTGGTATCCAGTGTGGCTTTTAATCAGTCCATTAATTTGTCAACCTTCTTTTCTAATCCACAGAACACAGGGGAACGGATACTGCACTCCTTAGATGTGCACAAATAACTTAGATTTTACTGGGACAGGACTAAACCTCAAAGGAAATCTGAACAACTGCTGGTGGCATTTGCTGCAGAGGCAGAGGTGAAGGCTATTTCAAAACAAACCATTTCTAAATGGATAGGCCATTGCATTCATTTTGGCTATAAGCACCATGGAAAACCTATCCCACAAGGGAGTAGACCCCATTCAACCAGGGATGCATCTACCTCTACAGCCTTTCTCACAGGTGTCCCTACCAGGGACATCCTAGAAGCTGCTACCTGGAGTTCTGTACATACTTTCACCAAGCATTGTCATTTGCCAATTTTCTCTAAATCCAGAGCTGGCTTTGCCACTGCAGTCTTGCAGGGCCTTGTAGCTGGTCCTAATGCTATCTAAATTCCTCCTCCCATCCTTAGCTTTGGGAATCTACCAAAATGTGATGACTGGAACAGTGAAACACCAAGAACATAGTACAGTTGTGTACATTTACCATAAATGTAGTCCTGGTTACCCTCCCTCCAGCCCCCTGACATCTCTTGGCTGTACCTCTACTCTCCTTTACTATGCTTAAAAGCTTTTTGGCGTATTTGCTTTTTTGTTGGAGGTATAACCTTGTATGTATGTATATATATCTGTATGTATATATATCTATATATATATCTATATATATCTATATATATATATATATATATATATATATATATATATATACACACACGCACGCACACACACACACACACACATATATATATATATATATATATATATATATATATATATATATATATATATATATATATATATATATAATTGTTTCCCATTAGGGGGGCACCTGACATTTGGGGACAAGAAAAACTGATGTAATGGCGTCGGCTGCATGCTTTATAGCCCTGACTACCTGACGTCACGGAAGATGAGACAGCAACCGATGCAGGACCCAAGACTTTGATAATCAGACCTACTGAGGGCTACTGCAAGCAGATAACCCAAATGTGATGACTGCAACAGTGAATACACTCTAACATCTACATTTATGGTAAGTGTACACAACTGTACTTTCTGTCGCATCAAAATTAATAGATGCTCCAGGAGATTTCTGCACTTCTGGGTGGAAGCCAGTGCCCTTTGGACTCACCACAGCCCCCCCCCCCCCGGTGTTTACCAAATGCATGGCGGTGGTAGCTGCTTACCTGAGGCACAAGGGATTCCAGGTATTTCCATATTTAGACTATTAGCTCCTAACCACCCCTGCAAAGCATCAGTTGATTCAGGCCAGGGACTACTTACTCCAGTTAGCACAATCCCTGGGCATCACTGTAAATGTGAACAAGTCCAACCTGACTCCACTTCTGAACATAGAGTTCATAGGTACACAGCTCGATACCAGACAGCAGATAGCTTCTCTTCCCCTACACTGTGTAACCGTTCTTGGAAATCAAGTCCAGCAGTTATTAGTCAATCAAGCACCTCCTCTCATCTGATCTTGCAGGTCTTGGGGTCCATGTCTGCAGCCATCCTATTAGTGCCCCTGACCAGGTACTTCATGCGGGATCTACTGTGGACTCCAGCCAGTCAATGGTCCATTGTGTCTCAGCCCTTGTCTCTTCTCCTGAAATTGACACCCATCTGCAAACATCATGTTAGTTGGTGGATTAATTCCGACAATGTTCTCCTCAGCAGACTCTCTGTCAACGATTCTCCTATAGCCACTTTTGACCATGGATACTTCTTAGTTCGGGTGGTGGAGCATTACAATAAGAAGATGGTCCAAGGCACGTGGTCTCCTCCTGATACCAGTTTGCATATCATTGTCCTAGAGATGAGAGCTGTCCATCTGACGTTGGATGCCTTTCAGGATGTTCACCCTCTAGGGTCTATTGCAGTACACACCGGCAACATGTCAGTTTTCTTGGTACATCAGCAAGCAAGGAGCAACCCAGTCTTACCTTCTGTGCAGGGTGGCCATGAGAGTGTTGGAGTGGGCGATCTCTTTAGACCGCTTTCTGATTGCAGTGCACATCCTGGGGAAAACCAGTGATCTAGAGGACACTCAACTGGTCGCTTCTGATTCTGCATGAGTGGTCCCTCAGCCAATCGGCAGCAAACATGATCTTCAAAAGTTGGGGTAAACCTTGCTGCGACCTCGTTGCCTCTTCCCTCAACAACAAATGCAGCAAGTTCTTCACTCTGATCCCTCCTTTGGGGGAGTTCCCTAGGGATGCTGTAGTCCCAGATTGGCCCCCGGGTCTCCTGTATGCTTACCCTCCTCTTCAGCTTATTTCTTCAGAAGGCAAGCAGGTTGAAGAGCTCACTCATCCTCATTGCCCCCTTCTGGCCTAGCCAAGTAGGTTCCCCTTCCTATGGTCTCACCTGAAGTATCCTCCCTGGGTACTTGCATAGTCTGAACATGAACAAGGAATGAGATTGACTAGTGGTGTGGAAATTAGAAATAGCAGCTAATTGTAGCTTAATAGTGGAAAAGTTAGCACCCTTATAGAAAAGGGTAGAAAGGAACAACAGCACTATATCCGTGACAGGTGCTGAGAACGGATCAGTGTTTACCATTCCTTGCATAGTCTGAACATGAACAACAAATGAGAACATTGATTCGTTCATATGTTCAGTCTATGCAAATCCTTCATGAAGGGCATTTTCTTATTGAGGCCCCCAGTTAGGGATCATGCTCCTACTTGGGACCTTACTCTGGTGCTGCAGGCATTGACTCAGGGCCCATTTGAACCTGCAGCTACTTGTGACATCAAGGTTTTATTCTGGAAAACAGCTTTCTTGGTGACTGTCACTTCCTCTAAGAGGATGTCTGAGCTTCAAGCTTTGTCTTCTAAGACTCCTTACATACTTTCATAGGGATAGAATGTCTTTTACACACTAATCCTTCTTTTATTCCTGAAGTGGCTTTAGAAAGCAATATTAATCAGTCCGTTCAACTTCCAGTGGTCTTTCCCAAATTTTCAAACAAAGGGAGTATGTTCTTCACCTTTTAGATGTTCATAGACAGCTGTTTTTATTTACACAGGACCAAGAAACACAGGAAGTCTGACCAACTTTTTATAGCCTTTTCTTCAGACAGACTTAGACAAGCAGTGTCGAAAGTTACCTTGGCAAAATGGATCTCTGATTGCATCTCCTTCATTTATTCTTCCAGGGAGTTGCAGTTACCTAAACTATCTGCAGCACATTCTACCAGAGCCATGGCTACTTTGTCAGCTTTTTATGCCAGGAATTCTGTTGTTGATGTTTGTGCGGCAGCTACATGGTCCAATAATCCCACTTTTGTGTCTCATTACAAGTTGGATGTTATTTCCTGGAACAGGGCTTCCTTTGGCTCAATGGTGCTTCGGCATGTCCTTCCATGAGGGCCACCCAAGGCTCTCATATCTGTGGACTCCCTGCTGTGAGGGTGAATGAAGAAGACAACATCAGATTAAAAAGTTATGTCTTACCATAACATGACATCTGTGTTGTCTTCCTTCATTCATCCTCACTTTCCCACCCAACCATCCCTCTGCTTTTTTGAGGAATCTGGATTAGCTCAGGACTGTTAGTCCTGTGTCTGAGCCTCTTCAGCCGATCTTTTGTGTCTGAGTGTGACATTGACTGTTTTTTGACAAACTTGATCTGAGGTAGTTGGGTGAATGCAGGGGATTATTGGTATGAGGGAGGAGCTTGAGAGTCAGATCCAAGTATGTGGAAGTGGCCAAGCCGGATCTGAGACCCTGTCTTGAGGATGAATGAATGAAGACCACACAGATGCCACAATGTGGTAAGACATAATTTTTTATTTCCTCAGCCTCCATTGCTTAACTGTGCGACTCAGTGCAAGTCACAGAGAACTGCTGTCAGGCTTAGTATGATAAAGGTCTGTGGAGATCAGTGCTGTACCCCAGAAATCAAATACAGATAACTAAATAAATAAACTTCCCCGTATCAGCAGTAAGGGTTTGTGTTAGAGGACTTCTTGTGTAGGTCATTGTAATCTGTGATTTATCTTCATTGAATGTCTTCTTCCTAGTAAAAATCTTCATACCAGCACATGTGTGGAGCACTGCCCTCAGTGACCCATGCCATACCCTTGTGCTAGAATAAAGGGATATGCTCTCAACTAATGCATTCAATTTTTCCTTGATGGTTCTGTTTAGTCTCACCAGAGCTGTCATCGCATAAGATTGTGATGTGCATTTGATACCTGAAGTAAAAAAAAATGACCCCTAAACCTTCCAAATGTCCATGTGCCATCACTGTTCCCTTTTTTGCACTGAAAAAAAAAAGGAGAGTGGGTGTTAACTACTTTAACCTAAAAATTAAATTAAGTGCAGTCATTAATCATCCTTTTTGGACTTTACTAGTGAAAACTGTGGTGCATTTAATTGCATGTTTACAAAAACAGTCTGGGATAATGTCTTCAGTGGACCAGAAAAGGTCTGCTTTGGATGCTGTCATTGAAGTCTATTTTTTATTTAAATTCTGTATTCATGAGCACATGTGTAAGACAGAAATTTGCAGGCAAATTGAAAAGAAGAATTGATGAAAGCATCGATATACTAAAATATACAATATAAAAAAGGGGTGCTAGTTAATTTAAAAAAAATGCAATATTTATAAAAACAAGTCTAGATGTAAGAAAGTACAGAAACCACTTTTCTTGTATCGTACATCTCTAAGTAGGAACTCTGCTGGAGTTTGGTTGCTGAAAGCACTAATAAGGTATGTTGTGTTGTCCTTTCTCACCTTCATTCTTGATGGTTGGGTTCGGAAACGAGCATGGGTTCTGACTCGGCAGCATACTAAAGCTGGAGAGCTTTCATTGGCTCGAGGCTACACCCTATCTCAAGATGCCTAGCGACTGTTACCCAGATCTCATTTGCCACTTGAAGCTTCAGGATTGCTTTTTTTACTGGCTCAGGCTAAGTGTTATCTTTTACTATTATATTAAGATATTTTTTGTCAAACTCTTAATACTTTAACCTTTTTGTGGTAGCTTAATCTTCTGGTGTGTCTTTTGAGTGTTGTTGGTTTTCCTCTGTTTTTTTCTGCTGCTTCTGTGTGGGCCGTTGTACCCTCTCAGGCCTTTCTCCCTTTCCCGGCTGAATTTTACTTCCCCTTTTTTCTTCACATCTGATGTTCTTCATCTCACATTGCTGCAGTCCTTACACTTGGGTAGTCCGCTGTCCTCGGTCGGCCCGAATATCAAAGTATAAGGCTGACGTCGGTCAAGGCGCATTTGACTGACATCAGGACGTCAGGGTACAAATGCACATGACCGACGTCATATCCTCAGTCTTTTTTGCCGCATGGTCCGATACAGAAGCAGCATTGCAAGTGCCGGTTGGCGTTCTGAAATTTTTCGATTTCGGAGTTTCAGACCGAGTCAAAGTTGGCTAAGTACCCCGTTGGGGAATATTTTAGTTTTTTCTTGCCTCAGTGGTTTACCAGATGTCAGAAAAAGTGAATAATTGTATTTCTTGTGGGAAACAGATACCGCATAGAGACTATCATACTTTGTGTATTCCTTGTTTAGGGCCTGAGCACGACGTTGTTGGGTGTCGCTCTTGTGCTAGATTCACCGGAGGTTTCTTTGGGATCCCAGGGAGAGACTTTGTTATTGCAGGATGTGGCCTCTCAGGAGGCAGGTCAGGCTGATGGGGCTTCTCAGGTTACTATACTCCCCTCCCTGCCTAGGGTGGTTAGGCCCTCTTCTTCTGTTTCCAAGGCTTCTCCCAGAGGCAGGCCAGGTTTAGCTTCAGTTGGTGTCACCCCTAGTTCTTCAGGAACTGTGCCCAAGAAGCATATGCTTAAAATGGCAGAAGATTTGATTACTTTGATTAGGGGTTCTTTGCCCCCTCCTGATAAGAGACCTAGGGTGGAGCCTGAGCTAGGGAGTTTTGAGCAGGCTTCGGATGTTTCAGAGTCTTCGGCTGAAGACTTGCAGGAGTATTCCCCTTATTCTGATTCTGATGAGAATGATTCTACTCCTTCTGCTTCTCCTCCTGAGGATTTTTCTTTTTCAGAAACTCTTCATTCCATGAGGGAGCATTTTAAGTGGAAGGTCAGGACTTCTCTGATTCCAGGAAAAGGCTTAGGGAATTTTTGTTTTTACCCCAGCATAGGCCTTTGGCTATACCTCCTGTTTTGGATGTGGTGGAAGATGTTTTTACAGAGGCTTCTCTTAATCCTGATTCTTTGCCTCCTGCTCCTGTTAAACCGGATAGGTATTACAGGGTGCCTGAGGCTCATAAGTATCTTTTTAAGAGTCCTAGGGCGGACCCAGAAACTGTTAGTCAGGGGCCTAAAGGTGTTAAGGCTTCTGTTGTCAAGAATCCGGTTCCTACAGATAAAGAGGCCAGGGCCTTGGATAGATGGGGAAAGAAAGTTTATACTTCTTCCACTCTAGCTATGAGGGCTTTGAATTGCCAGTTTCACATGTTGAAATACCAAAACTATCTCCTTTCACAATTGAAGTCTAAGGTTGATGCTCTGGCGGAAGGTATTGATTGTAAAGAGTTACAAGATTTAGTACATGTTTCTGAACAGGTGGGTAAGCATTCTTTGCAATGTGGTTTTGATGCTGTACAGGCCTCATCTAGGGTGGCTGCCACTGGGTCAGTTCTTCGCAGGCACGCCTGGCTGAGGGATCAGAATTTATCTGACCATGTTAAAACAAGGATTTTAGATGCTCCTTTACAATCTGATGTGTTGTTTGGTTCTCCTGTTGAGGCAGTTTTAAAGAAAATGGAAGACAAGGCTAAGTCTATGCAGACTGTTAAAGATTTTTTGCAGGTTCAGCCTCCAAAGTTTAGTAGAAATTGGCCTACTAAAGGGTGGACGTATCCTTCTTATGATTCCCAGTCTAGGGGTAGATCTAGACGTGGTAGGGGCAGAGCTCAGGGCTCTTTCAGGCCTAGAACAGGGAGTTCTCCTGCACAGTCTTCGGGTGAGGGCAGGGGTCAGTCCTTTCGAAAACAGACCCAATGACCTACCTTTTCAGCTGCCAGAGCCTTCTCGTCTGGCAGCACCTTTGGGAGGAAGGTTGGCACTTTTCAAAGAAAATTGGAGTTTAATTACCCAAGACAGATGGGTATTGGATATCATACACCACGGTTACAGGTTTTATTTCCATACCTTGCCTCCTTTCAAAGGCATGCCAGACGTTCCTCCTCAACAAAGAATAGAGGCTCACAAGCAAATTTCTCTGTTACTCCAAATAGGGGCCATACAGCCGGTCCCTATGCCAGAAGTGGGCCTAGGATTTTATTCTCGCCTGTTCCTAGTACCAAAGAAAGGGAACACGTGGAGACCAATTTTGGACTTATCTATCCTCAACACTTATCTGGACATTCCCAAGTTCAAAATGTTGACGTTACAGCAGCTTTTACCTCTGCTGGGCAAAGATCATTGGATGGTAACTTTGGATCTCAAGGAGGCTTATCTTCATGTTCCTATCAGACTGAGTTGCAGGAAGCATCTGCGTTTTCGAGCTGGGACTTTTCATTATCAGTTCTCTGCATTGCCCTTTGGCTTATCTACTGCGCCCAGAGTGTTCACGAAAGTTCTGGCTCCAGTGATAGCTTTCCTCAGGTTAAAAGGAATACAGATCTATCCTTATTTGGACGATTGCCTGATTCTGGCTCAAGGAAGGGACGAGCTTCTTCATCATTTGGATTATGTGATAGCAGTGCTAAGATGCCTGGGGTATTCTGTGAACGAAATAAAGTCCAGTCTAGTACCCTCTCAGGACATGTGCTTTCTAGGTGTGAGACTGAATACAGCATCCCAGATGGCCTTTTTGACCCCGGACAAACAAAAGAATCTTTCCCTTTACTTTCATCAGTTGTCTCATCAGTCCAGGCTGACTGCAAGGACAGTCCTTCAAGCCTTGGGGTTCATGGCATCTTGTATTCTGGTGCTTCCCAATGCCAAACTGCATATGAGGAAGCTACAATGGTATCTCAAAAATGTATGGACACAGCACTGCCAGGATTTGGACACTGTCATTCAAATAATACCTTGCATTCAAAAGGAATTGTTGTGGTGGGCTCAGGAATGTCACCTAAACAAGGGACTCTCTGTGACCCGGCCAGCGAGTCAGATTCTAACGACAGATGCCTCAGACAAAGCTTGGGAGCTCATCTGAATGGAAAGTGGATACAAGACAAGTGGCCTGCCAGACTACAACATCTACATATCAACTTGAAAGAGATGTTAGCAGTCCAGTTTGCATTAATAGCTTTCAAGGATTTACTTCTTCCAGGACAGGTGTTGATTCTAACAGACAACACAACTGTCATGTGGTACATCAACAAGCAAGGCGGAACACATTCTTATCCTCTATGCAGGCAAGCAATGATTTTGTGGGAGACTGCTCTCAGTTTACAGCTAAATCTTCAGGCAAGGTTTCTGCCGGGAGCACAGAACTCCTTAGCAGATGTGTTGAGCAGACAAATTATGGATCCCCACGAGTGGAAATTGGATCCTCATGTATTTCAGCAATTGACAGTGTCATGGGGAACTCCAGACATAGATCTGTTCGCTTCTCCACTAAACCACCAGCTGCCAAAGTTTTGCACAAAAAGGTTTCATCCCACAGCTTGGAAAGTGGATGCTCTTTCTTTCAATTGGAGCAATCTTCATGTGTATGCCTTTCCGCCTCTGCCTATCCTCCCAAAGGTACTACTAAAGGCCAGACAAGACAAGCCAAGGATGATTTTGATAGCTCCAGATTGGCCTCGACAGCATTGGTACCCATTACTGAGAAGCCTGGTACGGAAGCCTCCATGGCCTTTGCCTTCGATTCCACACCTGTTGTCTCAGGAGGACAGTCATTTGCTCAATGTCAAGCTTCACTCTCTGCACCTAACAGCCTGGCATATTCTGTTTTGAACCATAGTGGGCCTCCACTTCCACAGCAAGTTTTGAATGTTATTTTGGAAGCTAGAAGGCCTAGTACAAGGAAAGTGTACGCAGATAAATGGAAGAGATTTTTATTTTGGAGTGCAGCAAAGGATTTTGATGTTTCTGAGCCTAATTTAAGTGTGGCTCTTCAATATCTTACTGAGTTACTGGACAAAGGTTTGTCCTTCTCTTCTATTAAGGTTCATGCTGCACCAATTTCGGCTCACTATGATTGTGACCCACCATTGTTTTCTCATCCTTTGTTCAAGCAATTTCTTAGAGGGGCAAAGAATATAAGACCCCCACGAAAAGCTCCTACTCCTGCTTGGGATCTCAATTTTGTGTTGGAGAAACTCACTCTACAACCTTTTGAGCCTGCAGCTACTACTGAATTAAAGTTTTTATCATGGAAGACTGCTTTTTTGTTGGCTATTACCTCTGCAAGAAGGGTTTCTGAGTTGCAGGCCCTTATGGCGGTTGAGCCTTTCTTAATTTTCCATAAGGATAGGGTATCTTTACGTACTAATCCTTCCTTTATGCCTAAAGTGGTTTCTAGTGTGGCTTTAAACCAAACTATTCATTTGCCTACTTTTTATGCAAATCCCCAAAATAAAGAGGAAAAGATTTTGCACACTTTAGATGTACACAGGCAGTTGCGATATTATTTGGACAGAACTAAAGGGTTCAGGCAGTCTCAGCAGTTATTTGTTTCTTTTGCTTTGAGTTCTCAGGGCAAGCCTGTGTCAAAACAAACTATTTCTAAGTGGATTGGGTTTTGCATTGCTTTCTGTTATTCCCATCATGGCAAGGAGATTCCAGCTGGGATTAGGCCTCATTCCACTAGGGCTACTGCCACTTGACAGCTTTTTGAGGGGGTGGCAACTAAGGATATTTTGGAGGCAGCTACTTGGAGTTCAGTGCATACTTTCTCTAGGCATTATCACCTACCACTTTACTCTAAATCCAGGGCTGGTTTTGCCACTGCTGTTTTGCAGGGCATTTTGGCAGCTCCTGCTTCCTTATAGTTTGGCCATCCTCCCTTACCTCTGCTTTGGGATTCTACCCAAGTGTAAGGACTGCAGCAATGTGAGATGAAGAACATAGTACAGTTTTGTACCTACCATAAATGTAGATGTTCGAAGATCCGCATTGCTGCAGTCCAATTTACCCTCCCTCCTTCCCCTCTGTAGTTAGAGGCGGTTGTGTGGGTTGGGTTGTCAATATGTTGTATATTGTATATATTTTTAGTGCTAGGATGGTTGGTTGTTTGTTTGCTGTCTTTTGGTTTTGACCTTTATTTTTAGGGTCTTCTGACATCTGGGGCAAGAAAAGACTGAGGATATGACGTCGGTCATGCGCATTTGTACCCTGACGTCCTGATGTCAGTCAAATGCGCCTTGACCGACGTCAGCCTTATACTTTGATATTCGGGCCGACCGAGGACAGCGGACTACCCAAGTGTAAGGACTGCAGCAATGTGGATCTTCGAACATCTACATTTATGGTAGGTACAAAACTGTACTTTTGTTAGCTTCTTTGTTTTAGCCCATTTTAGTTAGAGGGCTCGCCGTCCCCTTGCTTTCTTACTATCTTTATAAGGGTTCGCCGTTTAAGTTAGAGGCATCTCCTCGGGTTAGAGGAGACCATCGTTTAACTTGGAGACCTCTCCTCTAACTTTTCCATTTTCTTTCAAAAAAAAAAAAAACCCTTGTTGTTTTTTCTGCTGTGTGTGTTACCTTTAGTGTAGAGTTACATTTGAATTGTGTTTTCTTCATAACACTAGTGATTGGCTGTGACAGTTTTTTTTTTGCTATTACGTCTAAGGATTCAACAAAAAAGACTAAACAGTCCAGGTTTAAGAAGTGTGATTCTTGCACACAAACAATGTTCTTAACAGATGGGCACACGAGTTGTGTGTTGTTTAGGAGCCATTCTCCTGCAGGATTCCTGTTCTATATGCCATGGCTTTAGCTCAAGGGTCCTGCAGGAATGGAGAAACAAACTGATAGTTAGGGGTTTATTGAAAGGGCCTTTTGAGACGGCTGTGGAAGGGAATCATGCCTCGAAACCCACTGATAGGTCCTCAAAAAAATCAAGTTCCGAACCAACAAAGAGACATGAAAAATAAGTATCTTTGGATCCGAAGTCTATCGGGTCCGAGAAGTCTAACTCTCCTTTGGTTCCTTCTTTGTCTTCGGAACTGTCTCAGAGCCAAAAATAGAGCTGGTCCGATCAGTGCCACAGTCTCCTTTGCTGCAGTCAGTGGCTGGTAGTCACAGATCATCCACCCATTCCTCTCTGTCTTCCAGGAGCTTATCGGACAATGATGTGGAGTGGGTGTTTAGGAGGTTACTTCGGATGTTAGCCCTTGCAAAAATTCTCTCTAGCACAGCCCAACCGGATGTGGAACTGACTACCGAATTTGCTTTGCCTTCCATTCCTCCTCCGACTCAGATGAGTTCAGAGCCAGAGTGCCTGGAGGTCATTGTGGTGGAACCTTCGGAGCCAGTAATCACCCCTGGTATCTCGGTTCCTACGTCTGCTCTGATCTCATCGATGTTGTCTTCCATCGAAGGATCTGGGAGCCAAAACTTCCTCGTCAGTTTCGGGGGGAAGAGTCGAATTGTACCCTTGTCAGACCCAACTCTTCCACTCAGAGCTTAGGCACAGGTGAGTTCAGTGCTCACATCAGCCTAGGCGTCATCTTCCTTAGTGCGAGGGAGGTCTCCCGATTCCTCGGAGCCTGAGGCTCACTCTGCCCAGGATCATTTTGCCTTCGAGGTGATGAGGAGTGTGCTTTCCGCAGAGACTGCTCCACCCTCGGCTGCAGCTACTCTTCCCCCAAAAGGGCAAGTGTCAACCTCTACACCATTTTTCCAGCCCCAGCATAGAGAACCAATGCCCCGGGACGCCCCAATGAGTGAGACTCTCTCTTCTGAAACCTCCCCGGAGTATCCCTCTGAGGCGGTCCCTCAGAAGAGAACTTGTAAGAGGAAACACACACACTCCCCTGAGTCTGTCACATCTGATACTGACTTAGAGGATTCAGAAGGGTCTCCAATGTCACCCTCTGAGGATGTCTCCATTTCAGACATCTTAGATGTCCTGAAGTAGAGAGGTGGCTGGAAGACCCTCTCCCCTTCTGCAGATGAGTCAGTATACCTGGAAGCATTTGGTTCTCGACCCTCCACCTCTTGGGCGTTTCCGACTTTCAACCCGCTCCTGGGTGTAGTCAGTTGAAAGGTGTGGGTCTCTCCAGTGTCCGTGGAACCAGTTCCGAAGAGCCCCACAAATTCATTACAGCCCCGGAGGACAAGCAGTTTCTAACTAAAGGTGTTCCAGTAGATACTATGGTGGTGGCGGCCACCAAGAAGGAATTAGCTGAAACGTCATCTGTCCATCTGCTGAATACGGAGTCTCGAACAATGGACAGATACAGGAAGCGTATGTCCTCTTCAGCAGCCTTTACCCTTAGGTCGCTGAATTATTTAACCCACCTTACTCAACCTCAGAGGGATCTCCTCAAAGAGCTAGATGATACTGTACAAGGTGCTACAGCTGGGGGTGTACCTGGTAATGTGAACTCTCAGCTTGTGACCTTAAACTCTGTGACAAACTCCTGCAGGTGCCTCATTTCTTATGCGGACAATGGAGTGAGCAGGGCAGCAGGCAAAGGAATAGCTCTGAGGAGACATTCCTGGATGTGTCTTTGTGAGTTTGCTGAACCCTTCAAGTCTTCCTTTATTGATGCCCCTTTTGACAGCTCGTCTTTGTTTGGGCCAAAAGTGAAAGAGACTCTAACCAAATCTGAACAAGATGGCAAAACTCTATCTGCCATGGGAGTAAGTTTCTCCATACCTACCAGACCTTATTCCAAAGGTCAGAAGGGCAGAAAAATGTGGTTGCAGAAATCCAAAAGAGCTTCACCGGATGCACCTGGTGAATTTTCCCCCAGGGGCAGAGGGGGAAATAATGGAAGATGCTGCCCTTGCAGCAGAGGGGGTCCGCAGAATCAGGGCGACTGAGATACGTTCTCTAGTAGGCCCTTCCAGCACTCCTGAAAGGAGGCCTGCCTGTCCACCTCTGGAGGCAGTCTGGGGGAGATTATCGCTGTAACCAAAAGCCTGTCTGGAAATCACTTGAGACACATGAGTACAGTCTATCGTTTCCAGGGGATACAACATTCCTTTTACTTTTCCACCAAGATCTATCCCAGACATACCACCCAGACAAAGGGATCAGGCAACCCTAGAATTTCAAAGGTTGCTAGAAAAAGAGAGTCATCCAAGAAGTCCCCGCAAACCAGATTGGATCCGGAATTTACTCAAGGTTATTTTTAGTTAAAAAAAAGACAGGGGACTGGAGACCAATTTTGGATCTCAGTAGACTGAACAAGTTGATAAAGAAATCAAAGTTCCGGATGGTGACACTGCAGTCTATACTCCCCTTTCTGTGACAAGACAATTGGATGTGCTCCACAGATCTCCAGGATGCGTACTATCATATAAAGATGGACAGGTGATCCAGGAGATATCTACGCTTCCGGTTGGGAGCCAGTCATTACCAGTTCGGAGCTCTGCCCTTTGGTCTCACTGCAGCCCCCAGAGTGTTTAGCAAATGCATGGCAGTAGTTAAAGCTCACTTGAGGCATCTAGGATTCCGGGTGTTTCCATACTTAGATGACTGGCTCCTGACCCCCACCACCGAGCATCTATTAACCAGGGCAAGAGACACCACCATTCATCTCTGCTCAGAGCTAGGCATTACCGTAGATTTCGAATGCATATTACCTTTATAAGGGCATACTTAAACACAAAAGACATGGTTGTAAAATTGCCTCATGAAAGAATTCAAACGTTATGCCATCAGGTGTCAGTACTGCTAATGAAGACAAACGTGCAGGCAAAATTTGTCCTCAAGGCTCTGGGCTCTATGGCAACTGCAGTAACACTAGTTCCACTGACACATCTATACATGAGAATATTACAGTGGCTACTCTTTGCTCAGTGGTCCATGCAGGAGTTACCCATGTCACACAAGGTTCTCATTATGAACACCTGCAAGACAGACCTACAATGGTGGCTTTAGTAACGATAGGCAGACCATTTGTTCCCCCCCAAACAGTAGCTACAGTAATCACGGACACTTCCCAGATAGGGTGGGGGGGCATTATCTGGGACATACTGTACAAGGGACTTGGCAAGAACACGAGTGCCACTTGCACATCAGTGTCCTAGAGATGAGAGCGGTGCTTCTGGCGTTGCAAGCTTTCCAGAGCTCTCTTCCAATAGGTACGATTGCAATACAAACGGACAATATGTCCATGGTGTGGTACATCAACAAACAAGGCGGAACCAGATTCTACCCCCTCTGTCGAGAGGCTCAAAGAGTATGGCAATGAGCAATTTCTTCTCAATGTTTTCTGACAGCAACTCACATTTCGGGGAAATCCATTGTGTAACAGACAAATTAAGCAGGGCAATTCTTATGCCTCACGAGTGGTCTCTGAAATAGGAAATTGCGAACCAAATTTTTCGCATGTGGGGCCAGCGTTGCTGCGACCTTTTTGCCATGTCCATGAACTCCAAATGCAGCAGCTTCTTTGCCCTAATCCCCCCCCTCCGGGATGCACTTTTGCACGATTGGCCCCCGGGACTTCTTTATGCTTTTCCCCATTTCTATTAATATCCAAAGTTCTTCATAAAGCCAAATCGTTGAGTTGCAGGCTAATTTTCATCGCTCCATACTGGCCTCATCAGATATGGTTCCCCTTTCTATGGCCCCATCTTTAGGAGGAGCTCCTGGACCCAGTGCCACATCTTCTGACTCATCAGTCAAGAACGCTCCACCCCTATCTTCGAAGCCTCAAGCTGACGGCTTGGTTACTCCACTTCCCACCTTAGCCAGGCTTCCAGAACTATCTCCGGCCATGTGACGCATTCTGGTTTTGTCGCACAAGAATACAACTAGGAAACTTTATGCAAGCAAATGGAAGAGATTTTCTTACTGGGCTGACAAAATCATATAGACCCCTTTACAGCCCCTATATCTGCAATCATGGAATTTTTAACAGAAACCTTTAATCGGGGTGCACTGGCAGCCATAGTATGACTACAACTAGCTGCCATATCAAACTACCATGTAGGAGACATGAGATCCAATATAGTGTCTCACAGATTATGCAAAGCCTTTCTGAGGGGTACATTCCTTTTAAGACCTCCCATAAGAGAGCCTCCACCTCCTTGGGACCTCAGTTTGGTGTTATCTTATTTAATTCTCCCTCCATTAGAACCAGCTTTCTCTTGCCCACTAAAGTGCTTATCATGGAAGATAATCTTTTTAACAGCGATTATTTCCGCTAGGAGGGTTTCAGAACTGCAAGCTCTGTCTATCCGTCCACCCTATTTGATTTTCCACAGAGACAGAGTCTCTCTCCTGACAAGTCCTTCCTTTCTGCCAAAAGTATGTTCTGAGGCCAATTTAAATCAGTCTATTGAGCTACCCGTATTTTTCCCCAATTATGGCAACACGCCAGAATACAAGATGCACCAATTGGATGGATGTCCATAGGCAGTTACATTTTTACTTACATAGGACAAAGGAATTTAGAAGATCTGACTTAACTGTTTGTTTCATTCTCAAAAAACAGAAAAGGAACTTCAGTTTCAAAAGTTACCTTATCAAAATGGCTTACAGACACCATTACTTATGTCTAAAGCTCTCAACATAAACAGCTGCCAGGAAAAATTAGAGGTCATTCAACTAGAACTATGTCAATTTCCACTGCCTTTCAAGCTAAGCTCTCTTTGGATTCAATTTGTGCTGCAGCTACATGGGTTAACCCTCATACCTTTATCACTCATTAAAAAGTAGATGTGGCCTCCCGGAACAGGCCATCCTTTGGTTCCACTGTTCTGAAGATGAGGACCACCACGATTATGCAGCAAAAACAGTTCTTCTTTATTTGGTATAAAACAAGAGAGATGAGCGCTTTCACGTACAAACAGTACGCTTCTTCAGATCTATTCTCTTAAGGCTAAAACAGAGCTTATATAGTGCATTGAATTGGTATGATTACTATGCCTATAAATTAATTAATCAATTAGCATCCTGATTCATTTCCTAAGACACAAGACAGCTGTTGCTCTACATAGTAACTGTTACTAGCAAACAACCACAAAAGCACTTGTCATTTCTACAAAGAGAAACATTTTGTATGTGTATCTAACGAGCTCACTCTAAAACATTTAAAAGCATTTAAAAACAACTTACATTGATGAACATCATTCATATATTTAATACATACTAATATGTGTATAAAAACAATATCTGGAGATATGAAAAAATATATAATAACGAGACATGTATATATGTACGTAGAAAGCTGATGACCTAAAGGCTCTATTCATTCGTGGTATTAACTTTTAACCCAAAGAATCTCAGTTGCCATGATACAATACCCTAACTTGAAAAAAGGTGTATACTGTAGAAAGATTTATATAGTGTATTGTGTCATTATGAAACAGCTCTTTTATTATTAGAAAAACATATATCGCTGTGAATCATATAGCTAATAAACTAAAAAACTAAAAAGTAGCACTGCTTAATATTCAGCTAAACTGCAGCTTAACCTAATTAATCTAGGTGCGTATTTGTTTTGAAATCGTAACCTCAAACATATACAGCATGTACTAGCAAACTTTATGATGAAACGGAAAACACTCTGTGGCTTATCAATGTACATCAAGAAACAAGAATATAGAAAATATAAATAGATAATATGAATATGTATCTATAGAGGCAAGGTCCTAAGAGACCATATAGGTGTGGCTGTTATAACCGTCAACCTTAACGTTTCATTTACATTCTAGCGCAATACAGATGGTAGAGACTGTTATGTTTTCATATAAAGTGTTATCTACTACTAATGTATAAATGTCCATAAATACTCTATAATATAAATGTGCAAATAGCATTTCATGTTTCAAATAGGCTCAAGTTAAAAAATATATAAAATCTGTTTAAAAACATAAAATGTAGATGTAAGGCTGACTTAGAATATTATATGACAATATATATAATCAAATAAATAAATAAATAAGTAAATATATATCAATAAATATAATTTCATCAATGATCAAATACTAATATAAATATCTACTATTATCCCTATATGTATGACATCTATAAAAAATCCTATGACTAATATATACAATAATCATAATTAGATGTGTTATAAACTTATATACTATGACAAGATATCAAGAACATAGTATATAGACAAGAAATAGAAATAAAAGATGAAACTAAAGGGAATCAAATATATACTATTGATACATATATGTCATAATCAATTATTATAAATCAATACTTGCAATCTTAAAAGTAACTATATGACTTTTAAAACACAATTATATATATATATATTAGTTGTATATATAATAACAGTTGATGTGCCTAGGAATTAAACTTCATTGATGTATATACAAGATGCTTGTAGAGCTATAGATATATATATAAAGGTATAAAAGGGGGGTGTGTTATTTTAAGCTTCTTTTTTTAAGGACTGATCTCACACTAATGTATTGATTTAGGCCTGGAGTGTAATGTGCTTTAAATTTCAGAATCCATTGCAGCTCTATACTTTCTAGTTCATTAAAAACATCTCCTTTCCTATTGCTTGGGCTTACTAGTTGTAATGTTCTAAATCTAAAGCTGTGTTCTGGATTGTTCAATATATGTTTAGTTAGAGCATTCTTCTGATCTTTTCTCCTAATATCATAAATATGGTTGTAGATGCGTTCCTTCAAGGATCTTGTTGTCATCCCAATATAGAACGCATCACAATCCAGGCAATTAGCTAGATATATCAAATTTGTACTAGTGCAAGTCGATCTAGAGTTAGGTTTAAAGCTGATATTTAGTTGGGGATGTGTGAACTCTATGTCTTCTGAAATATAACCACACATATTACACTTTTTACATGGATAAGTACCTATCTCATTAGGTCTAATCAATTCTCCTTTTATGTCACTCTGTATCTTGACATATGTCCTATAAGTCTCATAATTTTGTTTTTCAATACATAACAATCTTTTAAGATTCTTACTATTAGTATATACAAAACTGGGTTTAATTCCTATTATGTCCTTCACTTCATCATTAGTAAGTAAAATGCACCAGTTCTTGCGTATGACATTAGTGATATTCCTGTTATCACTAGTATATCTAGTTTGAAAAGGTACCACTTCCTTGTGTAGCTTGGATCTAATATGTATCTGTTGGGACTTTTTCCTCTGTATAAAGGGGGTGGGAGTAGATCCAGATAATGATTTCCCCTGCTGGATCAGTTCTCTGTCATAGTTCCTCTCTATGAACATGTCTTCTAATTTCGATATTTGTTCCATTCTATCATCCTGATCCTTACATAATTTGTTAAGTCTTATATGTTGACCCTTAACAATGTTATAAAATATGTGTCTGGGGTGCATGCTGCTGTATTCCAATAGTGTATTCTTCCAATAAGATTTCCTGTAGATGGTATGACTTAGTTTACCATTATCATCCTTGGTGATGGTAATGTCTAGAAAGTTAATTTCTGTTGTAGAATATTCAAAAGTGAATCTGAAAAAAGATGTTGTAGTTTCTAAATATTCCACTAGGTCTAGAAACTCTTGTATAGTACCATCCCAAAAAATAATGATGTCATCTACAAATCTCTTATATAGCAGCATTTTATCAAAGTTAACATGATTGAACAAGTGCATACACTCCCAGTAATAGACAACAAGATTCGCATAGGTATTTGCACAGGGAGTGCCCATAGCCACTCCCCATTGTTGCAAAAATAACTTCTTGTCGTACAAGAATACATTGTTATTTAATATGAGGTCTAAGATGGCATTCAATAGAATCTTTTCATTATTATTGAATTTATCTGTACTTTGTAAGATGTGTCTGATGGCATCTGAGCCATAACTGTTGGGAATGGATGTGAAGAGATTTCTCATGTCCATAGTGATTAAGATACTATCTTTAGGAATGCCTTCTTCAAAACTGGCTAATACCTCTAACAGTTGGTATGTATCTTTTAAGATAGAATTTATCTCATTTATAATGGGCCTTAGCTTCTTCTCAATATAAACTGACATGGTTTCCGTAACCCACCCCTCTCCTACTACTATGGGTCGTAGTGGTGGTGGTATTGTCCCTTTGTGTATTTTTGGCAACCCTTTTATGTAGGGAATCTTGGGTTGCTCTATCAAAAAATATTGATATATTTCTTGGTCTATCTGCCTGCACATTAGGAAATCATATAGTTCCTGATGTACTGAAAGAATAACTCTAGTTAAATCATTTATGTGGATTTCTTTGTAGGTGTCAGTTTCTCTGAGCATAGTCAGCATCAATGTGTTGTAAGTAATGTAGTCTAAAACTACTATTCCACCCCCTTTATCTGCAGGCTTTATAATTATTTCCTTATCATGTTGAAGCACATAAAGTGATTCCCATTCAGAATGTGACAGATTAGTATATAGATTTCCCTTTTTTTCATTATTAAAATATCTATAAAAATCTGTTTCACAAGCCTTAATGAAACATTCTGTGACCGGTGTTTGCGATGGAGTAAAAACACTTTTCCTCTTAAAATGCGTATTGTTTTCTTGACTAACATCATTATATTGCACTTTGTTTTTAAACATACATTTCAAATTTATCTTACGAACAAAAAGCCGCAGGTCAGTTAGTATTTCGCTTATGTTACTGACCTGGGCAGGAATAAAGGAGAGTCCTTTATTCAGTAGTCTATATTCAGTCTCTGTTAACATCCGTTGCGATAAGTTGAACACTAGGTCCTCTGTTCTCTTCTTCGATTCCTGTTGCTCGATGCCATTTCTTCTCCCGAATACTTTCTCTTGGTGCGACCTCTGCTCCTTGATCTGCTCTGAAAATTCCGCCGAAATTTCAGCGGAAGAGGTAAAAAACCCTCTAGATTCCCCTGTTTGATTTTGGGCTTAGCACCTTGTGTATTCACTCCCTGTTGAGCGAGGGCTTGTTGATTACATGGGAGAGTGTCTCTTATTTCATGATTCTGTGTGTGTGTCAAGGAAGTAGATGCCACGGGGGTTACAGTCGTAGCAGCTGAATTCCTTAAGGTAGAATTAATACTCGTTACTGCTGAGGCATAGCTCTGATTCAAAAAATGTTCTTGGTTATGATCAGTGCTTGTAGGAGACACATTCTGATTCACATCAGTTTCTCTATATCTTGGCCAAGAAAAGACATGGTTATTTGCAAAGTCCATGTGATCCCTGTGTAACTTTCGTGTCTTTATTTGTTGCAGTTTGTCACCATATGAAAAGAGTTGATTAAGCATACTGTCTAGTCTCTGTTGAAAGAGTTCCTCCTTAAATTTCTCCATAATGTCTTTACTTAAGGATTCAGCTCGTGAATTAAGGTCTTTCTCTATCGGTAGAAAATGTTCTAGTAATAACTTTATATAATTAAACCCTAGATCAAGGTTTAGTTGCTGCCACTTACGAAGTAGCTCAGGGGGAGTTTCACCATACGAGGGCATAACTAACACCCTCATCCCTCTGGGAATTAATATGAAGTGTAGACATGCTTCTAGATGGCGCCTTTGCCAAATAAGTCTATACAGTTTATACATTGTGTTTTCTAGTTCTCTCAGGGTAACATTAAAGTCTTTCATTTTGTCAATGTTACCTTTTTCAGTATTAGATGTCACAGTCATCTGTTCCATATTGATGTTTAACAGTGGGTTCTCTTTAGATTCTAGTAAGCTGTTCCATTGCCTTTTCCCACTTACTTTATTCGGTACATATTCCAACTCTATTGCAATAGCATCCATCGTGTGTAGGTAGCCAAGGATAAAGTAAAAAGATAAAAGTATGTAGCACAATCCCAGCAATAACCTCCAAAAGTCCTCACCACTAAGCACAAATAGCAGGAACAACGTCGAAAAAACCAAAGATGAGGACCACCACGATTATGCAGCAAAAACAGTTCTTCTTTATTTGGTATAAAACAAGAGAGATGAGCGCTTTCACGTACAAACAGTACGCTTCTTCAGATCTATTCTCTTAAGGCTAAAACAGAGCTTATATAGTGCATTGAATTGGTATGATTACTATGCCTATAAATTAATCAATTAGCATCCTGATTCATTTCCTAAGACACAAGACAGCTGTTGCTCTACATAGTAACTGTTACTAGCAAACAACCACAAAAGCACTTGTCATTTCTACAAAGAGAAACATTTTGTATGTGTATCTAACGAGCTCACTCTAAACATTTAAAAGCATTTAAAAACAACTTACATTGATGAACATCATTCATATATTTAATACATACTAATATGTGTATAAAAACAATATCTGGAGATATGAAAAATATATAATAACGAGACATGTATATATGTAGAAAGCTGATGACCTAAAGGCTCTATTCATTCGTGGTATTAACTTTTAACCCAAAGAATCTCAGTTGCCATGATACAATACCCTAACTTGAAAAAAGGTGTATACTGTAGAAAGATTTATATAGTGTATTGTGTCATTATGAAACAGCTCTTTTATTATTAGAAAAACATATATCGCTGTGAATCATATAGCTAATAAACTAAAAAACTAAAAAGTAGCACTGCTTAATATTCAGCTAAACTGCAGCTTAACCTAATTAATCTAGGTGCGTATTTGTTTTGAAATCGTAACCTCAAACATATACAGCATGTACTAGCAAACTTTATGATGAAACGGAAAACACTCTGTGGCTTGACGGTTATAACAGCCACACCTATATGGTCTCTTAGGACCTTGCCTCTATAGATACATATTCATATTATCTATTTATATTTTCTATATTCTTGTTTCTTGACGTACATTGATAAGCCACAGAGTGTTTTCCGTTTCATCATAAAGTTTGCTAGTACATGCTGTATATGTTTGAGGTTACGATTTCAAAACAAATACGCACCTAGATTAATTAGGTTAAGCTGCAGTTTAGCTGAATATTAAGCAGTGCTACTTTTTAGTTTTTTAGTTTATTAGCTATATGATTCACAGCGATATATGTTTTTCTAATAATAAAAGAGCTGTTTCATAATGACACAGTACACTATATAAATCTTTCTACAGTATACACCTTTTTTCAAGTTAGGGTATTGTATCATGGCAACTGAGATTCTTTGGGTTAAAAGTTAATACCACGAATGAATAGAGCCTTTAAGTCATCAGCTTTGCATATATACATGTCTCGTTATTATATATTTTTCATATCTCCAGATATTGTTTTATACACATATTAGTATGTATTAAATATATGAATGATGTTCATCAATGTAAGTTGTTTTAAATGCTTTTAAATGTTTTAGAGTGAGCTCTAGATACACATACAAAATGTTTCTCTTTGTAGAAATGACAAGTGCTTTTGTGGTTGTTTGCT